>NC_080697.1:925312-1233750 GCF_030445035.2 Dasypus novemcinctus | reverse complement strand
CATTGGGGCAGTTGAGCAAGTTAGGCCCTGAACACTATTCCATCTATCTCTGGAAGTGGCTCCTCAGGAAACGGAGGTTGGCTGTCACTGTGGGCACCAAGGTGGAAGGGAAAATGGACGTTAAATGTGTGGAACCAAAGTAAATGGGGGTAAGAGAGGAGTTTCTTGAGAGTACACAAGGATGGATATAAAACATGTAATATTACACCATAACCTATAGGAGATGACAGATTGATAAGGTAAACCATAATGTAAAACATAGGATAACTAAAAATGTAAAGAACTGTGTATTCTAAAGTATGCACCATAATGTAAGCACAGATGTCACCTTGTTAGAAAGCTAATGTCTCAGACTCTGTACATCACTTTAAGTAAATATGATATGAATAGGGCGTAAGAGTATCACTGTGGAAGGGAAAAGGTTTTCTGGTGGATGTGTGGGAATGCTGTATATTATATATATACATTGCTGTGGTCTAGGACTCCTGTGAAGAAAAGCTTAATAATTAGGGGGTGGGGAAAAATAGGATGTGGAATTTTTTCAAGACAACATTCTTTATCTAAGTTCTTTAACTAACTTTATCCAACTTCTTTATCTATCCTTTAAACCCATCGCTATATGTCATTCCCTAGTAAGGGACCATGACATTATATTGGGCTTCAAATTTCGGGGAGTTCTGGATCACAGAGTGTTTCAACAATGGCAATGGAGGGATACTGGTATGGGATACCAATGACAGGTGATATATGGCTGACAGGGAGCTGTACAGAACATATGTCCAGGGTGCATGGTAATGTTTGGATATACTCATAGTGGCAACAATTAAAAACCACAGCAGGGGGGATACTGGGTTCCTGGCCAGTGGTGCTCTGTCGTGGTCCCTAGGGGAGCAGCGATAGTCTCCCAGGTACAGCGGCGGGGACTGGGAGGGAGTGAGGGTTCAACAGTGAGCCCCTGATGCTAATGACTATGCTTGTGAGCTGATAAACCTAAAATAAGAACAAGGCCTAGAGCAACAATGTGCCTGGGAATTTCCTCCTGTCAGCCTTCATGTTACTCAAATGTGGCCAGTCTCGAAGCCAAACTCAGCATGTAAATGCAATGCCTTCCCTCCAGCGTGGGACATGACACCCGGGGATGAGCCTCCCTGGCAACGAGGGACCACTATCAACTACCAACTGATGATGCAACTGGAAAAGGACCTTATACGGAAGGTTCAATGCGGATCAGCAGAATATCCATGTCTACATAAAATAACATGACTTTAAAATGCTGTTTGACCTAAAGTATGGGGGAAATGGAAAGGAGAAATGAGTTTATATGGCTACGAGTTTCTAAAAAAGAGTCTGGAGGCTGGCAGAAGGATTGCCCTCATGCACAACTGAGCAGGGTCAGAGAGACAGATAAAGCAGATACAACCCCCAGATATTGGTTCCTTTGAAGGCTAAAGAGACCCATGAGAGTTATGGTCATGGCCGATGGGGTTAACTACCAGGTCAGATGGCCCCTCTTTGGAAATGGTGTTTATGTGTGATGAATCTGGACTCAGATGGGATCTCCCTTCATAAGATTTTCATGCTAATGTGCTGGAGGTGCAGTTAATGTTGGGGTTTCAGATATATTTAGGGGATTTGAATCTCTGGACTGACAATGTGATAGCCAGTTCCTGAGCCTCAACAGACTCCAGCACCTACAATCTGATTTATTGGACTTACCACACTCAGCTAAGATGGAGTTGAAGAAGAACAATCACCACACCATGGAGATTAGAGTGATTACAACTGAAAATGGGAGGATTGCATCCAGCATCCAGGTGGAATCTGAGCCTCCTCTTGACATAGAGGTGCAGTGGACACCACCAATCCAATATCCACATAGAAAAGGTGGCATTGGATTGGGAAAAGTGGACATGATGGCTGATGGGTATGGGGAAAGGCAGGAAGAGATGAGAGGTGGAGGTGTCTTTGGGACATGGAGCTGTCCTGGATGGTGCCTCAGAGGTAATCACCGGACATTGTAAATCCTCACTGGGCCCACTGGATGGAATGGAGGAGAGTATGGGCCATGATGTGGACCATTTTCTATGAGGTGCAGAGGTGCCCAAAGATGTACTTACGAAATCCAATGGATGTGTCATGATGATGGGAATGAGTGTTGTTGGGGGGGGAGAGGGGGGGTGGGGGGTGGGATTGAATGGAACCTCACATATATATTTTTAATGTAATATTATTACAAAGTCAATAAAAAAATAAATAAAAAATAAAAAATTTAAAAAAAAAAAAAAAGAGACCCATGGGAGTTATGGTCATGGCAGATGGGGTTAACTACCAGGTCAGATGGCCCCTCTTTGGAACTGGTGTTTATGTGTGATGAATCTGGACTCAGATGGGATCTCTCTTCATAAGACTTTCATGCTAATGTGCTGGAGTTGCAGTTAGTGTTGGGGTTTAAGATATATTTAGGGGATTTGAATCTCTGGACTGACAATGTGATAGCCAGGTCCTGAGCCTCAACAGACTCCAGCACCTACAATCTGATTTATTGGACTTACCACACTCAGCTAAGATGGAGTTGAAGAAGGACAACCACCACACCATGGAGCCTAGAGTGATTACAACTGAAAGTGGGAGGATTGCATCCAGCATCCATGTGGAATCTGAGCCTCCTCTTGACATAGAGGTGCAATGGACACAACCAATCCAATGTCCACATAGAAAAGGTGGCATTGGATTGGGAAAAGTGGACATGGTGGCTGATGGGTATGGGGAAAGGCACGAAGAGATGAGATGTGGAGGCGTCTTTGGGACATGGAGCTGCCCTGGATGGTGCTTCAGGGGCAATCACCAGACATTGTAAATCCTTACAGGGCCCACTGGATGGAATGGGGGAGAGTATGGGCCATGATGTTGACCATTGACCATGCGGTGCAGAGGTGCCCAAAGATGTACTTACCAAATGCAATGGATGTGTCATGATGATGGGAATGAGTGTTGCTGGGGGGGGGAAAGATGGGGTGGGGGTGGTGGGGTTGAATGGGACCTCATATATATATTTTTTTAAATGTAATATTATTACAAAGTCAATAAAATAAAAAAAAAGAGTGAATAACAGACAGAAAACAAAACAAAGGTATTAGAAATTAAGATTTAGACACTTTGTGGATCAAAGAAAGGGATGTGGAAAATAGGAGAGACCATAGATGATGGAGGCTATCAAGATGTAGGGGAAAGGGGATAGTGTAGATAGCCGAAACCTATTCACACAGAAATGAGGCAGTGGAGGATGAGGAAACCCAGCAAATGTGAGGTGTTCCATGCAGCACCCATTGTATAGTTAAGATAAAATAAAATAAGGGGCAAGAGAGAGAGAAAAAAAAAAGAGAGAGAAGAAAGGAAGAAAGAAAAAGGAGGTGGGTAATGGGTGGGGAACAGATCAGGAAAAGAGAAAAAAGATATACACCAACCACAATAGCCACAATACCAATTAAAAAAAACCCTAAATAACTGAAAAAAAAGACTTTGGGGGATACGCTGGGAGAAAAGACTAGGGGATAATGCAATGTTAGCAAGCAGAACATTAAAAAAATAAAAAATAAAATAGAATAAAAGTAAGAACAAAACAAAACAAAACAAAAAAGAAAAAATGCAAACATTGAGGGCTAGGACATTCAAGGACCTCAGATGGACCTCAGGGTGTGATGGATTCAGGGTTGGAAAATCTGAGATATTGAAGACTCAAGAGGTGTGAGTCTCTGGTGTGTGGGCCACCAGGGTTTAGGCGACTCAGACCTGGCAACCTCAAGTCCAGTTAACAGAGAGCCTGGGAGCACTGCAGTGCATCACAGCCTTCAGGGATCCCCGCAGCTGGGTGCCAGCCCTATGGGTGAAGTCATATCTGCAAGCTCTATCCTGTGTGTCTGTACCCCACAGTTCACTCACTCACTGGGGTCTATTCTGTGGATGTATCACCAATTGACTTCAGGACCTC
Organism: Dasypus novemcinctus; assembly: GCF_030445035.2. Lineage (NCBI taxonomy): Eukaryota > Metazoa > Chordata > Mammalia > Cingulata > Dasypodidae > Dasypus > Dasypus novemcinctus. Next base: position 1,229,762 of record NC_080697.1, on the reverse strand, counting down.
TCCCACCCTGTGATCCCCCAGAATGGCCACTTGGCGGGGCCTCTACACTGCAGCCAATTTAATGATGCAGATCAATAGCCAGGCCCAGGAGTGGGGCTCCAGCCAGAAAGGCTAATAACAGAGTCCAAACCCGAAATTCCCATGCTTCGCAAAATATTCCCCTAATCAGCTTCCAAACGTCTCCCACCCTGCCAAACCCTGGTGGCGTCTCTTTATTGCTATCAGTTTAAGTCCACTGTAGATCGGCAGCTGGGTGTGGGATGGGGCAGGGCTCTAGGCAGAAGCACTATTGTTTGTGTCCGCAATTAAAAATCCCCCCACTTTGCAATAAAACTCCCATTTGTCTCCCCAAATCGGTCTGCAAGTGCCTCCTGTCCTATTAACCACCCAATAGGCCACTCAGGGCTTATGAATTCCCCAGTACTGCAGAGCCTACAAAAAAAAAAAACCAAAAAACAAAAATGCCGTGGCAGCACGCGGTGCTGCGGCTCCGCCCACCCAAGGACGGAGCTTTCCGCGTACAGCTGGGACCTCCGTGTATATTTTATAGACGTATTTTCTCTGTTACCTTCCCACCAAATCGATGTCCAGACACCTCCTGTCCTGCAAAAATCCTGAAACAGCCTGGTCCTGAAGAACCTCCAACACTGCCCAGCCACTTCTTTGCAGGAGATATTATCAGGTAAGCTCACTCAGCCACCATCTTGCCCCGCCTCCTTGGGAGGTTTTTTAATGACTGATTCTCTCTCTCTACTTCTGATTGGTTTGTTGAGATAATCAGTTTTTTCTTTCATCATTGTAAGTTGTTTACATGTTCCTAGGAATTTTTACATTTCCTCTTAATTTTCCTTTTTGTTGGCATATAGGTTTTCAACTATCCTCTTATGATAGTCTTTATTTCTGTGGGGTCAACGGTGATATTCTTTTCTCATTTCTTATTTTGTACATTCGCATCTTCTCTCTTTTTTCTTTGTTAGTCTAGCTAAGGGCTTGTCAATTTTTTTGATCTTCTCAAAGAACCAACTCTTTGTTTTATTTTTTCAAGTGCTTTCTTATTTTCTATTTCATTTAGTTCTACTCTGATCTTTATTATTTCTTTCTTTCTTCTTCCTTTGGGGTTGTTTGTTTTTTTACTATATCCTCCAAGTGTGCAATTAAGTCTTCAATTTTAGCTCTTTTTCTTTTTTGATGTATGAATTAATGGCTATAAATCTCCCTCTCAGTACTGCTTTTGCTGCATCCCAAAAGTTTTGATATTTTGTGTTATCTTTTTCATTACTTCCAAGATAGTTATTAATTTCTTTTGAGATTTGCTCCTTGACCCACTGTTTTTCTAATAGTGTGTTGCTTAACTTCCCTATCTTGTGAAATATCAGCCTTGGGCCCTTGCAGATTTCCAGCTTCATTCCACTATAGTCACAGAATTATTTTGTATGGCTTCAATCATTCTGCATTCACTGAGACTTTTTCTGTGGCCCAGCATCTGGTCCATCTTGGAGAATGATCCATGTGCACATGAGAAGCATGTATATCCTCCTGTATTTGGGTGTTATGTTCTATAAATGGCTATTAGGTCCAGCTCCTCTATTATATTGTCCAAAGTCTTTGTTTCTTTATTGATTTTCTTTTGAGATGTTCTATACAATGTTGATAGTGGTGTATTAAATTCCACCACTATAATTGTAGAGGCATCTATTCCTTCCCTTAATTTTTCCTGTGTTTGCCTCATCTATTTGGAGGCACCCTTGTTAGGGGCATACATGTTTATAATTGTTCTTTCTTCTTGGAAGATGATCCATTTCACTATTATGTAGTGTCCATCTTTGTCTCTCACAATAGTTTTGCATTTAAAGTATATTTTGTCTGATATTAATATAGCTACTCCTGCCTTTTTTTGGTTATTGTTTGCCTGTAAGATTATTTTCCATCTGTTCATTTTCAATCTCCTTGAATCCCTGGGTCCAAGATGTGCTTCTTGTAGACATCATATTGATGGTTGATATTTCCTTACTCAATCTTCCAATCTGTGTCTCCTAACAGGTGATTTTGATGCAAAGACATTCAGTTTTATTACTTTTAAGAAACTACTTATATTAGCCATATTTTCTTTTGGTTTGTGTTTGTCATATTTTGTTAGATTTTTTTCCTCTTTTTGTCTTTTTAGTTGTTCTTAAACTATCCTCCAACTCTGTCTTTCCTGTTTTTCTCTTTCCTCCTACAGAAATTCCTTTAGTATTTCTTGAAGGGCAGGTTTCTTGTTAGCATACTTTCTTAGTTTCTGTTCATTTGTGAATATTTTGAACTCTCCATCATTTTTGAATGCTAACTCTGCTGGATAGAGTATCCATGGTTGGAATTTTTTTTTCTTTTAGTACCTTGACTATGTCATACCACTGTCTTCTTGCCTCCATGGTTCCAGATGAGAAATCAGCCCTTAATCTTATGGACCCTCCCTTGTTTGTGATGGTTCTCTTTTTATTGCTGTTTTCAGTATTTTCTCTTTGTCTTAAGCATTGGATAATTTGACAAGTATATGTCTTGGGGTAATCCTGATGAGATTTATGCTGTGTGGTGTGCATTGTGCTTCCTGGACATGTACATCTATGTCCTTCAATAGTTTTGGGAAATTTTCAGTCATTATTTCCTCTGACACCCTTTCCTTCACTTCTCTTTCTGGGATGCCTTTAATGTGCATGTTTGTGTGTTTTGTGTTGTCCTTCAGGTCCCTAAGTCCCTGCTTGATTTTTTTCTATCTTTTTATCAATCAATTCTACTATCTGTTTGATTTCAGATGTACTTTCTTCCACATCAGTAATTCTTTCCTCTACCTCTTCAAATCTGCTGTTATTTTCTAAGTGTGTATTTTTTATTTCTTGGATTGTGCTGTTAATCACCATCATATCCATTATTTTTTGTGTATGATTACAATTTCTTCTGTATGCTCTCCAAGTGTTTTCTTAATATCCTTAATCTCTTCCTTCACTTCATTAAATAGGTCCATAATATATGTTTTGAGAGCTTTGATCAGTTGTTTGATGCTCTCCTCTTTCTGGTTTTTAGTTTGTTCACTGGAATGAACCATGTTCTCCTGATTATTGGCATGGTTTGCAATTTTTTGTTGCTGTCTGGTCATCATTTTATCTTCATGGGTTTATTCAGTTGATTATCTTCTTTGTCTAGTCTTGGGGCTTTTTTAGGTGTTGTTTTTGTGTGCATGTTAAGTCTTCTCTTTGTAACTTTGATCTTGTTATTCTACTTCCTTATTGTTGGTTAATTTCCCTTGAAGGAAATATTAGTGCCAGAGAAAGCAAAAAGGGTAAGAAAAGTAAAAGTGTAATAGTAATATTGATAGTAAATGTTAGCAGAAAAGCCATGTGAGATCTAAGAGAATGATTATTAAACTCATGAAAACTGTGTAGACATAAAAGTTAAAAAGTGGAGTAGCTATAATGAGATAGTAAACTGAATATGGGGAGGAATATAGTATTAATTAAAAGGCCAGTGTGGTCAGGAGTGAGGGAAAGAGAAAAGAAAGGACAATAATACAAAGAGCTAATAAAAGATAGAAAACAGGATAGAGGTATTAGAAATAAAAAGTCAGAAAATTTGGGGCTAAACAAAGAAAGGTGGAATGTAAGAGAAATAATAAATGATGGACACAGAAAGATGTAAAGGAAAGGAGATAGCATTTGTAGCCAAAATCAGAACACACAGAAAAGAGGAAATCAAGGATGAGGAAGCACAGCAAGTAAGAAACCCTGGCTGCAGCACCTAATATAAAAAAGAAAAAAGAAGGGGGAAAAAATACAAGCAAGAAAAAGGAAAAAGAAGGGCCTTGGGGAGATAGAGGAAGGAAAAAGAAGAAAACAAGCCAACAAAAAGACCAGAAAAGTCCTCAAGCAGGAATCCTCTTTACAATTGAATGAACTGCTTAGGAGTCTGACCTTCCCTCTTTCTTCCTTCCTCACTTCCCTCTCTCCCAGGGCAGCAGAAAGACTGAGTGAGTGCTGCCAAAGAAGATTCAAATGGGACCCTGGTAGACCAACTCACCACAGAAAATTATTCTTAATTTCTTGAGAGAGAGCACCCACACCTTGCCAGGAGCCCTAAATATGCTGTTGGAAGCATGCAAAGCACATTCTACTCTCCCTCTCCCTTGTGTGTGCTACAGGGGGTCTAGTTAATTTTCTGACTCCACCTTCTCCCAGATATAGTTTCCTGTCCCAGCGTGATTAGGTAAATTGGGCTCTCTCAGCAGATTTGCCTCTCCTCTCTTTCCAGGCTCTCCACAAGCCAGTTGGTATGCTCCTCCAAGTTCAAAAAAAGGGGGGACGGTGACCAGAAAATTTTGCCTGCACTCCTTGGGCCCCTCTGCACCTCCCACCAAAACCTTCCCACTCCTGGAGTTAGTCCAAGACAGGAGGTCTAGGGGAATCACAGACTTCAGGGAGTGCTGGGTTTGGGGAACAGAGACCTGGGAGAATGCAGACTCAGGGTATGTGGGTCTGGGGAATAATGTGGGTTATGGGGGTTCAGGGAACATGGGTTTGGGGATTGTGCATTTGGGGAACATGGGGCTTGGGAATGCTGCCTTGTGACTGGTGGTTTTCAGGGAATGCTGCAGACCTCAGCCCTCGGGGGAAAGGTTTTGCCTTCCCACAGCTTCTGACTTCAGTGTTAGAAACCCACAGTTTTACCTTGAGCAAGCACTACTTTTATTGCAGTCTCTCCAGATCAGTGTCCAGACACCTCCTGCTTTGTAGTTTCCCAAAGCAGCCCACTCCAGCAGGATTCTGTCCCCACTTAGCTGGTCCTTTGCAGGAGAGATGATGATGGTGAACTCATTTGGATGCCATCTTGCCCCACCTCTGGGGTTTGAGATTGAACATGGGACCTTGTATTTTGGAAGCTGGCACTCAACCACAGAGACACATCCACTCCCTTGAGGATTTTTAAAAATTTGTTTTGCTGTGGCCGCCGCTGCGGTACCGCGGGCGGGTCACTGCCGCGCAGGCTGATCGCTGCCGGGAGTCGGGCCGAGCCCACGGCCGGACTGGGGTGGCAGCGGGCGGCTCAAGGCTTGGTGGGGACGCGCGGTTCGATGGAAGAAGAACCACAGAGACGAGGTCTATGCGCAGGTCTGATTTTATTCGGGAAGTACATAGGGTTTTATAGTCTCATGGAGGCGGGGAGGTTGTGGGAGGGGCATGTCCGCGGGGCAGCTGGGGATTGGCTGCAGAGGCAAGGGCGGACCTGCGGTTTATGACGTAAGCCATTGATGGCAGAGGGGGTTGTTTCGGAGGTTGTGCCGGGGCGGATATGGGATGAGGGCGGTTGGAATGAGGCGGGGAGAACAGTGATTGGCTGGGAGGGGGAAGATAACAGTGGCTGGGAGGAGGGGCGGAGGGAGGCAGCAGCGTAAGCTGCTGCTGAGAAGGGCCATAATACAGCGAAAAGCAGGGTGGGAGCAGGGGACATTTTGCTTGTTCGTTTTTTTTTTTTTATGCTTTTAGGAGGTACCAGGGATCAAACCCAGTACCTCATATATGGGAAGCAGGTGATCAATTATTTGAGGTACAACTGTTCCCTGACAATGGGTTTTTGATATCTTGAAAAATTTATTGTGGAAAAGAGCCATATAACACAAAATGTATCATTTTAACCACTTTAAGTATAAAATTCAGTGGCACTAATTACATTCACAAAGTGAATTACATCCACAAGAATGTGTAACCATCCCCACTATTTGTAGAACTTTCCCTTACCCCTCCAAATTACTGTACTTATTAGATAATAACTACCCATTCCCTCCTTTCCCTGGCCTCTAATAATCTCTAATATACTTTCTGTCACTATGAATTTGCTTATTGTAGATATTTCATATAAGGAGTATTACAAAATATATGTCACTTTGTGTCAAATAGCACAATGTTTTCTAGGTCCATCCATATTGTAGTATGGATGAGAACATCATTTTTTCTCATAGCTTAATAATATTAAATTGTATGGATGTATCTCATTTTGTTTATCCATTCACATTTGGGTTGTTTCCATGTCTTAGCCATTCTGAATATGCTGCTGTATACCTGCATGTACTACTATATGTTTGCCTCTCTGTTTTCAGTTCTTTTGCATAGATACTTGCAGTGGAAGTGTGCTGGATTATATATTAAAACAATGCATAATTTTTGAAGACTTGACAAACTGTTTCCTTTGATTTTTTTTTAGGTCCTGAGGGCTGGAGGATGAACCCAGAACCTCATATGTGGGAAGGTGGTGGTTCAACTACTGTGAATTTTTTAAAAAATTTGTTTTGCTTCTTGTTTTGTTTTGTCAGGATGCACCAGGAACCAAACCCAGAGCCTCCCATATGGAAGTTGGGCACTCAACCAATTGAGCTACATATATTACCCTTACATTTAAAAATTTTTTAAATATTTTCATTTTTTAATTTTTACTTTTAAAGATACTTAGATTACATAAACAATACATTCCCATGTGTCATAGTACCTACCTACACACTTCCAAATTAACAACCTCATTCATTAATGTAATTCATTTGTTACAATTGAACACCATTTGGTGCGACGGCTTGCTCGGTCGGTAGAGGTGGGGTCTGGCTGCGGACGAGGGGTCGGTCCAGCTCTGGACGAGGGGTCGGTCCCGCTTGGGACGAGGGGTCGGTCCCACTTGGGACGAGGGGTCGGTCTGGCAGCAGACGAGGGATCGGTCTCACAAGGGGTTGCGCGGTTCGGCTGACGGGGTCGCCCGGCGAAGCCGGCGACGAAGGGGTCACCCGGAGAAGCAGGCGACGAACTGGGGACAAGGGAGGCCAGGCCCTTGTCGGGGGCTCTCAGGACTGGAGGGCGCACGGCAGAAGAACTACCGCGGAGACAAGGTAAACACGCAAGTCCAACTTTATTGAGGGAGAGGCAAGAGTTTTATAGGGGCTGGGGAAGGCTGATTGGTCGAAGCCACGCCCTGTTCTGATTGGTTGCCGGTGAAAGGTCAGTGGGCGGTACTGGACGGGGGAGGGGTGGTGGTTAGGGATTGGCTGTCGCTGTTGCTGGGGGAAGGGGCAGGGTTTAGGGATTGGTGGCTGCTGTTGCTGGGGGAAGGGGCAGGGTTTAGGGATTGGTGGCTGCTGTTGCTGGGGTGGAGGGCAGACTTGAGTTTTCCACCCACGCCTGGCTGTTGCTGCTGTCAGGGGAGGGGAAAAGGGCAGACTGGAATTTTCCGCCCTGCGCCTGCGCAGGGAGAAAGAAGAAGAAGGGTGCCGCCCCACAGGCATCGTGTGGCGCCATCCGGGAGGAGGGGCGGCCGCGGAAGCATGGCTGTTGAGAAGGGGAGACCCGAGGGCACTCTGCGCCCATGCCGAGCTCCCTTCAGGGGTGGCGGTGAGTCCGACCAGCCACCCTATTATGGGGGCAGCGGCTTGGCCTGCCGCGGCTGCTCCCCTGCCAGGCTAGCAAACCACACTTCAGCCCGAGGGGTGACCACATTTCCCCCTTCTTTTCAAAAAGGGCCAGGATGGCAGCAGCAACAGGTAGCCGAGGCCCAAGAGGCAGTAAGCAATGAGGGAAGTGGGGCTGAAGAGGGAGGTGTGTATGACGGGGATATAAATGTATAATTTAGGGGGTGGTATCTTGCCATTGCAAGCGAGGGTGGCCAATGTCCAATTCTTGTTGATCTCGGTGGCTATAAGGTCTGTCTGCTGTTAAAAGTCCAGGATGACAGCGCGTTACAGGTAGTTGATCTCTTCTTAGCGGTGAAGAGTGGTAGAGGCAGACTGTGAGATGGTCTGGAGGATCGCAGCCGTGAGGACAAGTCGCGTCAGGGCACCAGCAGTGGTGGTGGCGGCAGTGTTGGGAGTGGTGGAGACATAGGCGAGGACAACAGGAAGGCTAAAGTCTCCATGGGCGTGAGAGAGGCCGATGTTAACGGGGTGGGCCGACATGGGGCGGCCCAATCTGCAACGCAGTGGGGGTTTAGGCAAAAAAAAGGAGGGGGGCGGGGGATGAGAAAGGACGCTTGGGATGGCTGAGAAGAGGAGTGAGGTCAAGACAGGAGGAAGCTCCACAGAAGTATGGGGAGGCAAAAGCAGAAACGTTATTAGATGCTAGAAAGCAGGCCGCGGGACGGGGAAAGAGGGTTGCGGGCCGTTTTGCAGGGCTGGAGCTGCTTGAGAGCGATGGCGGCATGGGGGGCCGCGGTTACAGAAGACTTGGGGCTGTTTCAAAGAGATCTTACACCGATGAGTGTCTAGGAGACCGGCGAGGGCCCGAACTTGCGGGGCTTGCTTAGCAGATAGGATGTTACCCATTGCTAATGGCTTTTTGGAGCCGATAAGAAAAGGGGCCCTTACCTTGAGAGCGTGGCGATGGGAGCTGAGGTGCGCGGTGAGACGAGGGGTCGGAGCCGGTGGGGCTCCGACGGTGGTCGCGGGCCAAGAGAAGCCCCGACGAGGGGAGGGCGGAACGACGAGCAGTGGAGCAAGGCAAAGGGGAGCAAGCACAGAGGGGAGGAGGCAGAGGTGAAGGCAGGGGTGGAGGTGCTCAGGCACGCGCTCCTGAGAGTTTTATTGGCGCCTCTTAATCATAGCGGGTCGGTATAAGCCCCCGACATGGAAGGAGAAAGCCATCCAGCAATTCTCCCAGACTGCCGTGGATCATATGAGGTCACCAAGGTTCAGGAGCAGCAATGCAGAGCGAAAAGATAGGGGTGAGAAGAGAGGAGGGCGTAGGGCTGTGGGAGGGTTACTTCAGACGTGCAAGCGTGCACTCCCGAGAAATCCAAGGCTCCTTTTAATCATAGCGGGTCGGTATAAGCCCCCGACATGGAAGGAGAAAGCCATCCAGCGATTCTCCCAGACCGCCGTGGATCGTATGAGGTAGCCAAGGCTCAGGTAGCAGCAATGTTGCACGAGAGAAGTCCCAAGGTGAGAAGAGAGGAGGGGGGGGCCGCCAGGTTATGGAGTGAGGCTGTGGTGGAGTTGCCTTGCCCCACGTTGTGCTGTGGTGGGGTTGCCTTGCCCCACGTTGGGCGCCAACTGCGACGGCTTGCTCGGTCGGTAGAGGTGGGGTCTGGCTGCGGACGAGGGGTCGGTCCAGCTCTGGACGAGGGGTCAGTCCCGCTTGGGACGAGGGGTCGGTCCCACTTGGGACGAGGGGTCGGTCCGGCAGCAGACGAGGGATCGGTCTCACAAGGGTTTGCACGGTTTGGCTGATGGGGTCGCCCGGCGAAGCCGGCGATGAAGGGGTCGCCCGGAGAAGCCAGCGACGAAGGGGTCGCCTGGAGAAGCAGGCGATGAACTGGGGACAAGGGAGGCCAGGCCCTTGTCGGGGGCTCTCAGGACTGGAGGGCGCACGACAGAAGAACTACCGTGGAGACAAGGTAAACACGCAAGTCCAACTTTATTGAGGGAGAGGCAAGAGTTTTATAGGGGCTGGGGAAGGCTGATTGGTCGAAGCCACGCCCTGTTCTGATTGGTTGCCGGTGAAAGGTCAGTGGGCGGTACTGGACGGGGGAGGGGTGGTGGTTAGGGATTGGCTGTCGCTGTTGCTGGGGGAAGGGGCAGGGTTTAGGGATTGGTGGCTGCTGTTGCTGGGGGAAGGGGCAGAGTTTAGGGATTGGTGGCTGCTGTTGCTGGGGTGGAGGGCAGACTTGAGTTTCCCGCCCATGCCTGGCTGTTGCTGCTGTCGGGGGAAGGGAAAAGGGCAGACTGGATTTTTCCGCCCACGCCTGGCTGTTGCTGCTGTCAGGGGAGGGGAAAAGGGCAGACTGGAATTTTCCGCCCTGCACCTGCGCAGGGAGAAAGAAGAAGAAGGGTGCCGCCCCACAGGCATCGTGTGGTGCCATCCGGGAGGAGGGGCGGCCGCGGAAGCATGGCTGCTGAGAAGGGGAGACCCGAGGGCACTCTGCGCCCATGCCGAGCTCCCTTCAGGGGTGGCAGTGAGTCCGACTAGCCACCCTATTATGGGGGCAGCGGCTTGGCCTGCCGCGGCTGCTCCCCCGCCAGGGTAGCAAACCACACTTCAGCCCGAGGGGTGACCGCAATTTGGAACATTGCCACTAAGTTTCAATTAAAGTTTACATTATAAACTCTCTCCCACTCAATTTTGTAAATTATGACAAGGTATATAATGGGCTGTACCTGTCACTGCAATGTCATTCAGGACAATTCCAATGACCCAGAAATACCCCCATATTGCACATCACTTTCCTTTCTTGCTTCCCTCAGAACCATTGGTGGCCACTGCCTCCCCATCAAGAATAAAAGTCCTTCAATGTTTAGAATAAAAATAAGTCTACAAAAGAATAACAAAATTCTACTTTAGTCCATCACTCATTCCCCAGGCCTGAGGATAGTGGGATGGTGTTACCTAGTCTGCTCCTAATTGAGAGGGAGCTTAGATCCCACAGGGAAGATGGATGGGACTGTCTTTCTTGCAGTTATAGACTCTCTGTTCCTTGGGATGGTAATTATCCATCATCTTTTCCTTGTTAATGGTCCGGTCTGAGTCCACTGAACTGGAAAGTAGGTGTTGCAACTCTGTTGAGATTCAGGGTCCAAATGGCACATGGAAAACTCAAAGATTTAAGTCTCTTGGACATACATCTCTCTCCTCTAGTACTAAATACAGATCCACATAGATAGAGCAGGAGAATCATGTGTAGGGAAACCACAACTGAGTCCAACTCTGTCACACTGGGGAGCATAAATTCCAAAGGAGGGCTCACTGACAGGGCACCAAAATCCTGAGGTGTTAGCTGTGACTATTGTGTCTGGATGTCCCCAGAACTCTCAGGAGCCCTGCTATTTGAGCCAATATTTACTGTAGCATTCAATGAGATCCTGCTGAGATGTGCATGAGCATAACCTCCAGAATGACCTCCCAACACACTTTGAAGTCTCTTAGTCATATAAACTCATTTGTCTTTACCCTTTTCCCCTTTGGGTCAAGATCTTTTTCTGGTTGCATTGCTAGAAAATGCTTGGTAGTAATTTCTCAGTGCCATGGAGGGTCATCCCTGGGAGTCATGTCCCATGCTGGGTGGAAGGTAATGCACATATATGTTCAGGCTGTCTTAGAAAGAGGCCACTTTTCAGCAACATGGAGGCTCTCAGGAGGTAATGCTTAGGCAATCTATAATACTAGGATAAGTTTCAATTTTGAAAGAAAAGTTTTATAAGTACATTCATCAATATCAAGGGCCCATCAATGGACCATCCTTCTTCATTAATCATTGACCCTTTGCTTGGGGGATTCTTGTTTCATTAGAGAATGTGGCAGAACTCCTCAGGATGGGAATTCAATATTCTTTCAGTTATGGTGTGGATCTCCACCCACCATGACAAGGCCCCATCAACACTTGAACTCTTTCATATGCCTAATGAGTTTTCCCCAGGTGAACCTCCTGCCATGTATCCCCAATCACTGAAACCTCACACCAATGATCCTCCCCTGCCACAGTTGTAACACTTCTGTGATCCAAATCTTCAAAAATGAAACCAAGCATGCCAATTTGGCATGAATGATTGAGCTCCTGCCTACCACATGGGAAATCCTATGTTTGGCTCCTGGTATCTCCTAAAGAAGATGAGTAAGACGGTGAAGTCATACAATGGGTGTGACAGCCATTTGACACAAGATGAGGCAACAAGAAATACAAGGAGGAAAAAGATAATGAAAGACACAACAAAGCAGGGAGTGGACATGGTTCAAGTGAATAGGTGCCTCCCTCCCACATGGGAGTTCATGGGATTGTTTCCTGGTGCCTACTAAAAAGAAAACCAGCATACTGCAAACAGACACAACAAATATAAACAATGAGGGTATGAGAGAAAATATATAAATACAACAAAACTTTAAAATAAATGAAATCAGCAAAATAACCAAAAGAAATTAATAAGAAAATGAAATAATAATGATAATAGTTTTTACAATGACAAATAAAATACAAAAAATTAAAAAGAATTTGAAATAAAAAATAAAATAAAATGTATTTTTGCATCAGGTATTTCTTTGTTTTAAGATCTGTTGTCTTATATGTACAGTAATATTTTCTTCCATTTCCCCAGTGTCTTTATTTTTTAAAATTTTATATTTAAAGAACGTTTAGGTTACAGAAAGGTCACATACCCAATATAGGGGATAACTACATCCACCCTCCTTTCCCATTTCCCTTACTGATAACATTTTATATGTGGATGAATGCTTGTTACAACTGATGTACAAATATTGAAGCAGTGTTACTAACCATAGTCAATGATTTATACTATGGTTGACATTTTGACCGATACACTTTTTTAAATCATTTTAACCAGTTTAATGTGTACTGTTCAGTGGCATTACATTTACAATTTTGTGCTATCATCACCAAAATCCATTACCAAGATTTTTCCATAACCCCCCAAAAAGACTGTACTTATAAATCAGTAAATCCCTGTTTCCCTCTCCCCATGGTCCTTGGCTTCCTCTATACTACTATGTGTCCCTTTGGATTGCATGTTTTAGCTATTTCATGTGGGTGAAATTATAGAATTTTTTCCTTTTTTTGGTCTGGCTTACCTCATTCAAAATAATGTTTTCAAAGTTTATCCATGCTGTACCATATAGCACAAGTTCATTCCTTTGTGTACAGAATATACAATAATATTCTATTCTATGTATATAAAACACGTTTTGTTTATCCACTCATCTGTTGAAACATAAATGGGTTGCTTCTGGATTTTAGTTATTGTGAATAATGGTGTTATGACAAAAAATGTTTACATTCTGCTTTCAATTATTTCTGTATAAATAGAAAAAGAATTTGCTGGATTATATGCTAAACTTATGCTTAACTTTTTTATTATTATCTTTTTAAGAAAATACATAAATCACACAAAATGTTACATTGAAAATATAAGAGATTCCAATATTCCCTGCTCCCCACACCCACCACTCCTTCATCAACAACTTCTTTTATGAGTATGATATATTCATTGCATTTAATGAATACATTTTGAAACAAGCTACAAAGCATGGATTATAGTTTATATTGTACTTTACACTCTCTCCCAGTCCACTCAGTGGGTTATGGCAGGACACACACTTTTATAAATTTTGATGATATTTAACATAACCTGTGGCTATCATTGCAAGATCACATAGAACAATTCCAGTGCCCCCAAAAGCCCCACGTTCTATCTAATCTATTCCTCCCTTCCCCACCCCCAGGACTCACAGCAACTACCAAGGTTTATTCCTTAGTGAACAAGATTCATAGTTACTTGCAACAACATTGAGAGCTTGACATTAGGTACTATCTATGCTCTTGAGAGATTAATGCCCCTCTATTTGAGAATATAATAGGACTCCCCAGGATGGAAGTTAAGAGTCTTCACATTTATTGCTTGGATCTCCACTCACTGATACAATGCACTATGACTGGATGAACACTCGCATACCCACTGGAAGGCTGACCAAGTGCACCCTGTCCCCCACATGCTCCCCACATCCAATACCCTAAATCAGTAAACCTCCACTGCCGTATTTGCAAAAAAAAGAATTTCCAACATTGTATTTTCAACCACATACCCATAAATCCCCAGAGTTCATGTGCTCCCTCTCCCAACTTTCATGCCAGTCCCATGAACAGTGCAAATCCCCCACATTACTCCCTCACAGGACAGCACCACCTAACTCAACATCACTGCACCACTGTCATGTCCATCCATTGCACAATTACACCCTTCCAAATTATCATAGATTGTGCCCATTTGGCATTAGTTCACAGCCTTCCAGTCCCTTTCTGTCTACTGTAAACCAGTCTTCTGGACTTAAGCTATGAATGTCAGCTCAATTTGCTTAATTCATATCAATAAGGTCATGTAATATTTGTCCTTGAGTTACTGGATTGCTTCATTCAACATAAGATCTTCAAGGTTCATCCATGTTATCCCATGTGTTAATACTGCATTCCTTGTACAACTGAGTAATATACCATTGTATGTATATAACAGAGTTTGCTTATCCATTCATCTGTTGATGGACTTTTGGGTTGTTTCCAACTTTTGGCAATTGGGAATAATACCACTAGGAATGTTGGTGTGGATATATTTTTCATGTTCCTGTTTTCAATTCTTCTGAATAATGTCCAGCAGTGTGATTCCTGGATCACATGACATTTCTATAGTTAGCTCTCTAAGGATTTTCCAGACTGCCCTCCACAATGGTTGCTCCACTCTTCATTTCCACCAACAGTGGATGAGTGTTCACATTCGTCCACATCCTGTCCAACACTTGTAGTCCATTGTTTTTTAATAGCAGCCAATCTAATGTGTATAAGATGATATCTCATTGTACTTTTGATTTGAATTTCCATTAAAAAAATCTAGTAATATTGGGTATCTTTTCATGTCATTTTTCTATTCATATTTTATCTTTGGAGAAGTGATTATTCAAATCTATTGCCCAATTTTTAAAAAGGGTATTTGGGGGAAGTGGATGTGGCTCAACTGATAGATCATCCACCCACCATATAGGAGGTCCAGGGTTCAAACCCAGGGCCTCTTGGCCTGTGTGGTGAGCTGGCCCATGCACAGTGCTGCTGCACACAAAGAGTGCCATACCACACAGGGGTGCCCCCACATAGGGGTGTCCCACACACAAGGAGTGAGCCCTGGAGCCACCACACATGAAAAAGGCACAGCCTGCCCAGGAGTGGCACTGTGCACATGGAGAGCTGACACAGCAAGATGACACACAAGAAAGAGACAGTGCCACCTGACAAGAATGCAAGCAGACACAAAAGAACACATAGTGAATGGACAAAGAGCAGACAATGGTGGAGGGAGGGGAATAAATAAATACATAAATTTTTTTAAAAGAAAAAAAGGTATTTGAGGGAAGACACTGTGGTTCAACCAGTTGGGCTCCTGTCTACCATACGGGAGGCCCTCTTTGTGAAGGCAGGCTCACCCATACACTGTGGAGAGTCACTGGTCTGTAAGTGCCATGGAGTGCTGCCAACTTGCAAGTGCCGCAGAGAGCTGACTCAGCAAGGTGATGCAACAAAAAACAGGAAACAAAAACAGAGAAGAGTGCACAGTGAATGGACACAGAGAGCAGAAAACAAGCAAGTTGCAAGGGGGGGGATAAATTTTTTGAAAAGGTATTTGACTTTTTGTTTTTGACTTTTTGCTTTATGTGCTGGGTATTAAGCCCCTATCAAATATATGGCTACCAAATATTTTCTCCCATTGAGTAGACTGCCTTTTCACTTTCTTGACAAGCTCCTATAAGTTGCAAAATTTTTAATTTTGAAGACACACCAATTTTTCTATCTTTTCGTTCATTGCTCATTCTTTGGGTGTAAAGTCCACGACACCATTTCCTAATACAAGACCTTATAGATGCATCCCTAAGTTACCTTCCAAGATCTCCCTGGTCTTGGCTCTTATATTATATCTTTGATCCATTTTGAGCTAAAATTTGTGCAAGATGTGAGATGATGTTCTTCACCCAATCATTTGGATAGGGATATCATGTTCATCAGGCACTATTTGTTGAAAAGGCCATTCTCTCCCAGTTGAGTGTGCTTGGTGGCCTTGTTGAATATCAATTGACTGTATATGTGAGGATCTATGTCAGAAGTCTGAATTAGATTCCCTTGGTTAGCATGTCTGTCCTTGTGCCAATACCATGTACTTTTGACCACTTTAACCTTGTATTATGTTTTAGAGTCAGGTAATATGATTCCTTTGATTTCATTTTTCTTTTCCAATATGTCTTTGGCTATTTGGCGCCACATGCTCTTCCAAATAAATTTCATAGTAGGCTTTTCTAATTCAGTAAAAAATGCTGTGGCAAATTTCTTTGGAATTACAATAAATATTTAGGTCAATTTGCATAGGATGGGTATCTTAATGATGTTTAGTCTTCCTACCCATGAATAGGGAATATTCTTCCATTTATTTACATCTTTGATTTTCTATAACAGTATTTGTAGTTTTCTGTGTACAAGCTCTTTACATTTTAGTTACATTTTCCTGCATATTTATTTTATTTGCTATTAGAAATAGATTTTCTTTATTGATTTCCTTCTCAGCTTGCTCATTATTGGTGTACAGAAAGGATACTCATTTTTACACATTAATCCTATAACCAGTCTCTTTTCTGAATTCATTTATAAGCTCTGGAAGATTTTTTTTTGTATAATTCTCAAGGATTTTGAGATATAAGATCATGACATTTGCAAATATTGAAAATTTTATTTCTTCCCTTCCAATCTTGATGACTTTTGTATCTTTTCCTTGCTTAAGTGCTCAAGCAAGTAGTTCTAACACAGTATTAAATAAAACGGTGACAGTGAGCATCCTTGTCTTATTATAGATCTTAGAGGGAAAGGTTTTAGGATTTCACAATCATGATGTTAGCTATGGGTATTTCATTTATGCCCTTTATCATGTTGAGGAAATTTCCTTATATTCCTATCTTTTGAAGTATTTTTATTATGGAATAGTGTTGTATTTTGTCAAATGCTTTTTCTGCATCTGTGGAGATGATCATGTGATTTTTTCTTTCAATCTGTGGTGTATTGCATTGTTTGATTTTCTTATGTTGAATCATCCTTGCACACCAGGGATGAAACACATTAGGTGATGGTGTAAATTCATTTGATGCACTGTTGAATATGCTTAAAAAATATTTTCCTGATGACTTTAGCAGCTAGATTCATTAGAGGAATTGATCTATAGCTCTTCCTTCTTTGGTATCTGTTCGGCTGTGGGACTAGGGTGATATTGGCATCACAGAATGACTTAGGCAGTGTTCCCTGCAGCTCTATTTTTTGGAAGAATTTATGCAGGGCTGGTGTTAGTTCTTATAGAAAGTTAGGTAGAATTCACCGTTGAAGCCATCTTGTCCTGGGTTCTTCTTAGCTGAGAGGATTTTGTTGAATAATTCATTCTTGTTGTTTGTGATTGGTCAGTTGAGTTCATCAATTTCTTCTTTCATCACTGTAGGGTGTTTGTTTATTTCTAGGAATTTGCCCATTACCTCTAGGTTATCAATCTTATTGACATACAATTTTTCAATGTATCTTGTTCTCATACCCTTTATTTCTGTTGGGTCAGTGGTGATATCCCTTTCCTCATTTCCTATTTTATGTATTTTCATATTCTCTCTCTCTCTCTGTCTCTCTTTTTTTTTTTTTGATTATTCTATATATGAGTTTCCAAATTTTATTAATCTTCTCAAAGTATCAGCTTATGGTTTCGTTTCTTTTTTTCTATTGCTTTTTTATTTTCAATTTCTTTTAGCTCTACTCTAATCTTTATTATTTCCTTCTTTTTACTTCCTTTGAGATTACCTTGTTTTGTTTTGTTTTCTTTTTCATTTTCTAATTCCCCATGGTGTAGAGCATGATCTTTGATTTTAGCTCTTTCCACTTTTTAAAATATAGGATTTGTGGCTATGAATTTCCCTATTAGTACAGCTTTTGTTATATCCCATAATTTTGATATATTATTTAGTCATTTTCCTTCATTTCCAGGTAGTTATTAATTTCTTTTGCAATTTCCTCCTTGGCCCATTGATTGTCTAAGAATATGTTGTTTAACTTCCATATATTTGTGCCTAATCTGATTCTCTGTCCCTTACTGATTCCCCAGCTTCATTCTATTGTGGTCAAAGAAATTAATTTGTATGTGTTCAATCTTTCTTAATTCATTGAGAGTTGTTCTGTTGTGTAGCGCATGGCCTCTCAAGGAGAATGATCCATGTGTACTTGAGAAGAATGTATATCCCACTGTATGTGTGTGTAATATTCTGCATATGTCTATTAGGTCCAGTCCTCTAATATATTATTCAAGGATTCAAGGTTTTTATTTGTTTTTTGGTCTCAGTTGAGATGTTCTTCCTAATGATGATAACTGTGTAGTAAAATCCCCCACTATAATTGTAGAGACATCATTTCTCCACTTAGTTTTTTCAACATTTCCACTTGTATTTTGAGGTGCCCTGGTTAAGTACATAAATGTTTATGATTGTTCTTTCTTCTTGATATATCATCCCTTTTCTTAATAAATAGTGACCTTCTTTTCTCTTACAGTAGTTTTGCACTTAAACACTATTTTTTTCTGATATTTGTATAGCTACTCTCTCTCTTTTTTGTTATTATTTGTATGTAATCTTGTTTTCCAACCTTTTACTTTCAGCTTCCTTGTGTCCTTGGGTCTAAGGTGATTTTCTTATAGTTTCTTTTGGGCAGCATATTACTTACAGACAGCAGAATGGATAAATCACATTTTCTTATCCATTCTTCAAATCTGCTTCTCTTGATTGGAGAGTTTAATCCATTAACATTCAGTGTTACTACTGTCAAGGAATTATTTATCTTAGCCATATTATCTTTAGCTTTCTGTATATCTTACGTTTTTTTAAAAAATCTTTTTAGTTGTTCTTACACTTTACTCCATTTCTCTCTCTCCTGATTTTTTTTTTCCTTTTCATCCTGCAGAATTCCCTTTAGTATTTCCTGAAGGGCAGATTTTTTTATTGATGAACTCTCATTTTCTCTTTTATCCATGAATATTTTCAACTCTCATTTTTGAATGCCAGATTTGCTGGGCAGAGAGATCTTTGCTGGATGTTTGTCTCTTTTCATTGCTTAATTATGTCATACCACTGCCTTCTTGCCTACCTGGTTTCAGATGAGAAATCATCTCTTAATCTTATCAAACTTCCCTTGTTTGTACTGGATCTCTTTTCTCTTGCTTCTTTATTGACTTTATTGGATTTGTCTTGACTTTGTCTTGACTTTTGGACAATTTGACAAGTACATGTCTTGCCATAGGCCTTTTAGGATTTATAATATTTTGGATGCCCCGCACTTCCTGGATATGTACATCCATGTCCCTCAATATAGTTGGGAAATTTTCAACCATTATTTCCTCCAACGTCCCTTATGCCCCTCTCCCTTTTCTTCTCATTCTGGGATAGTGATAATACCTCATTTGTGCATTTCATGTTATCATTCAATCCCTAAATTCATGTTGGATTTTTAAAAATCTTTTTATTTATCTGTTCTACCATCTGTCTGATTTCAGATATACTGTCTTCCATGTTGCTGATACTTTATTCTGTCTGCTCAAATCTGCTGTTATGTGCTTCCAGTGTATTTCCATTATCTTTTTATGTATGTTTATAATTTCTTCAGTATGTTCTTCCAGTGTCTTCTTAATATCAATCTCTTCCTTCACTTCAATAAATCGACTCATGATATTTGTTTGGATATCTCTGATTAGTTGTTCCATATTCTGCATCTCTTTCTGTTTTTAGTTCATCTGTTAAACTGGGTCATGTCTCCCTGTTTCTTAGTACACCTTGTAAATTTTTGTTGGTATCTAGGCATTTGTTTATCTTGATATGTCTATTCATTTGTTAGCTTCTCTTTCCACTCTAGGGATTTTTGTTCTTGTGTTTTTAGTAAGGTGTCATTTTAACACTTCATTCCTCTTATTCTATTTCCTTGCTGTTGTGTATGTTCCCTGGATTAAAAAAATTAGGTCTAGAGAAAATGATAGAGATAAGAAGAGGAAAAGAATAAGAGTAATAATACTAAAAATGGTAGAAGAGGAACTATATGAACCTAGGAAAATAAATAAACATTTGTAAAAAATCATAAGAAGTACAGGTGAATAAGAATAAAAAAGTGGAACAGAAAAGTGAAACAATAAAGAAAATGGAGAAAATACACAATGAATTAAAAGGCTGGAACAATGATAATAGAGGAGAGTAAAAAGGACAAAAAGAAAAAATAACAAAAAGAAAAAGTAAAAACAAAGTAAAACAGAGTAAAAACAGAGAGAAGGAGTAGTAAAAAAAATTGGAGACCAAATGTTATGGAAGACAAACTACAGAAGATAGAAAAATGAAGGATATGAAAGAAACAATGTAGATAGAAAATTCAGTAAAAGAAACAAAATGCGGGAAGCAAAGAAAAAGGAAACAAACAGCACAACTGAAAAAACACAGAAAAAAACCCCAAGGTAAAATAGACTGCCCTCTTAGACCTCTAATGAGATTCTCAGGTTGCAGGTGTTTGTCAATCAATTACCCTGCAGTCTGCCCACTGCAGATCATGTACCAGGTTTTAGAGGGAGAAAAGGACGTTTAAAAAAATTATAGATCCAAGAAAACCTTAAATAAAAGGAATGTCTTTACATTCCCTATCATAAGGTATCAGCTGGATGCCAGATAAGCTGGTGGATCAATCTCTGGATCTCTTTTCTAAGAAGGCCAGGGAATTGATATTCTCCCCCATGCCCCAAGCTGTTTTAGACTACAGTTTGCTAGAGTCCTGCTAATTAAATGCCTGTCCTGTCCCTCTCTCTGCTTGACATTTTTCTGCCAGGGTGGCTGGGTGAGAGAGCCTGCCTGAACAGATACCCCTCCCCTCTCCCTATCTGTTCTGGGTCCCTTCCAAGATTCAAAAGGGGCTCAGCTGGCCAAACTCACCACAAAGTAACCACTGTCCACCCTCTGTTAGACCCCTTTTACTCCCAGGGAATGCATCTGCCCAATTTGTTGGCAGCAGTGACCCATGAGCTCCATCAAGGCAACTTGCCCTGAGGGCAAGTAATGTGTGCCATTTCACCACAGGGGTGAACAGCTCCTGGTTTTCCTTTGGTTTCTTTATCTTTCTTGTACCCTCCTAGATGATTCAGACCACCTTCCCATTCTACATTTAACCAAAGCAGCTCTGATAGATAGGCCTCTGCCTTTTCTCCACTTTTTTTGAGAGGTCAGACTCTAGCTACCAACTTGAGTGCCATTTTCCCAAAATCCTTTTTTCTTTTTAATGTAATCATTAAGGACTATTAATTTCATTCTCAGCACTGTGTTCCCTGCATCCTACGCTTTCTGATATGTTCTTTTCTTATTGTCATCCATGTTGAGATATGTATTGATTTCTCTCAAAATTTCTTCTTTGACTCACTGATTATTTAAGAATGTCATTTAATCTCTTCGTATTTGTAAATTTTCCATTTTTCTGCCTCTTTTTGATTTCCAGCTTTATTCCGATTTGATCAGTGAAAGTGCTTTGGATAAGTTAGATCTTGTTTAATTTATTTAGATCTGCTTTATAACTCAAAATATGGTCTATCTTAAAGGATAATCCATGAGCACTTGAAATGAATGTGTATCCTGCTGATTGGGAGTGCAATATTCTATATACATCTAATAGGTTTAGTCCATTTATCATATTATTTAAGCTCTCTGTTTCTTTATTCTTTCTCCGCCCAGATGTTGTATTCAATACTGAGATATGGTGTGGGGGCATTTTCAGGACTTGGAGTTGTCCTAGGTGGTGCTGCAGGGATGGATGCTGGACATTGTGTGTCCTGTCATGGCCCACTGGGTGGACTGGGGGAGAGTGTGGACTACAATGTGGACCACTGTCCATGTGCTGCCGTGGTTCTCCAGAATGTATTCGCCAGGTGCAGTTGATGTACTACAATGATGAAAGAGTTTGTTGATGTGAGAGGGGTGGCATGGGTGGGGTGGGGAGTATATGGGGACCTCATATTTTTTGAATGTAACATTTAAAAGAAAATAAAGAAGAAAAAAACAAACAAAAAATACTGAGAATGGTGTATTGAAGTCTCCAACTATTATTGTAGAGATATCTATGTCTCCCCTCAATTTTGCCAGTGTGTGCCTCATATATCTTGGGGCATCCTGGTTAGGTGTATATATATTTATGATTGTTATTTCTTCCTGGTGAATTGTCCCTTTTATTGATATATAGTATTTTCCCTTCTCTCTAAGAACAGTTTTAATTTAAAGTCTATTTAATTTGATATAAGTATAGTTACTCAGGCTTTTAAACATTTTTTATTAATTTAATTTTGGTTACTGCATGTGAGGAATAACTTTTTCTAACCTTTCACTCTCAATCTATTGATATCCTTGAGTCTAAGGTGAGTCTTTTATTGACAGCATATAGATAATTCATATTTTCTTATTCATTCTGCCAGTCTGTGTCTTTTGATTGGGGAGTCAATCCATTAACATTCAATGATATTACTGTAAAGGCAGTACTTATTTCACCTATTTAGACCTTTGGGTTTGTTCTGCTACATTTTATTTTTACCACTTTTTTGACACTTATAGTTAATTTTACTGATATAATCTTCATTTCTAGGTGTGCTTCAAAGCCTCTCTCTCCTGTCTTTTCTTTTCAGACTATATCAACCACTTTAGTATTTACTGCAAAGCTTTTCTCTTTGTTATAGACTCTCACTTTCAGTTTATCTGTGAATATTCTAAATTTGCCCACTTTTTAGAGAGATAATCTTGCCTGATATAAGATTCTTGGCTGGCAGTTTTTCTCTTGGAGTATCTTAAATATATCATAACATTGCCTTTACCAGCATGGTTTCTGGTGAGAAATGGGCAATTAATCTGATTGTGTATACCTTATATATTTATGTATTGCTTTTCTCTTGTTACTCCCAGAATTCTTTCTTTGTCTTTGGCATTTTGATTAGTATGTGCCTTGGAGTTGGTCTATTTGGATTTAATCAGATGGGAGTACATTGTGCTTCTTGGACATGGATATCTGTGTTCTTCTGTAGGGTCAGGAAATTTTCTATCATTGTTTTTTTCAAATATTCCATCTTCCCCTTTTTCTTTTTCTTCTCCTTCTGGGCCTCCCATGGCAAGTAGATTTGCACATCTCTTGGATCATTTAGTTTACTGAGATCCTGTTCAAATTTTTGTTCCATTCTTCTCCTCATCAATTCTTCTGTATGTTTGCTTTTGGAGTTCATGTTTTCAAGCTTACCAATCTTTTCCCCTGCCTCCTCAAATCTGTGGTTCCATGCCTCCAATGTATTTTTCATTTCATTTCCTGTGCCTTTCATTCACATATCTGCTATTTTTCTTTGTATGCTTTCAAATTCTTCTTTATGCTCACCTAGTGTCTTCTTAATGTCCTTAATCTCTTTAGCCATCTCATTGACTTTATTAAGGAGATTCATTTGAACATCTGTGATTAGTTGTCTCAACTATGTTTCATCTGGAGGCTTATTTTGTTCCTTTATCTGGGCCATCCCTTCCCATTTTTCATATGGGATTATAATTTTTTGTTGGTGTCTTGGCATATGACTTACTAGATATCTTTATTCTGGGTGCAGTTACTCTCTTTAGTATAGGACTTTCTTGCCTTTCTCACTTGCTGGTTGTGTACTAGGAGTTGAAGACATAGTTTTAGCTGTAAGCTGTGCAGGCTGAAGCTGCTGTCTGCATTGCTCCAGGGATTGATGAAGCTTCCCCATTTCTCCTTTGCCAGGAGTAAGAATAGAACCAAAACCCTGTGTAATAACTCAACTTGTGTAAGCCAAACCATCTGCAGTTACCAGAGAAACTGATAGATCTTCTTACCCCTTCCTTCCTCACCTGTAAGAAGGATAGTGCTGCAAGTGTGAACAGTAATCTATACCATGCCTGTCCAAAGTGACCACAGTTGCCCATGTAGACTGATGTAGCACTGAGCCCCCTCCATGCCAGGGTTCTGATGGACTCTCTGGACTTCCAACAAGCTAATCCTTCTGGGCTGAATGCACCTAGAGTTGCCCTGAGAGACTGAAGAAGTGCTATTCCTTCTGCCATTTAGAAGGTGGGAATGGAATCATCAACTTCCAAAAGTTCAGTCTGTGTATCCCAAAAGGGCCTGCCATTGCCCATAATGGCTGAGGAAACACCAGGTGTCTCCTATGCTATTGAGTGTTAGGGGTGGATTCACAGGCACCTAATAGTTCAGTCCTTATAAGACAAGAGTACTTGTCATTGTCCAGAGAGCCTGGGGATACACCAGCCCCTCCTATCTTATTAAGGTTTGAGGTGTATTCACAGATACCTAACCATCCATTATATGCACGCCAATACTGCCAACATTGTATGGAAAGAGTGAGGAAACATAGCTCCCCACTTTTCCTATAAGAGGGCAGGGATGGCGTACAGGTGCCTGAGTATCTAATCTCTGCATGCAGAAAGCACCTGCAGTTTACTGTATGGGTTTAAGAAATATTAGCCTCCTCCTATACTATGGGTTTGGGGGTGGTGGTGGAAATGTAATGGAAACCACTCAACTAACCACTATGTGTGGCATGAAGTCACCTGCAATTGCCGAGAGAGGCTGACTAAACACAGCTCCTCTCCCATCCTATTGGCCAGGAGGATGGAGCCCCAGGTGTCCAACTATTCAGTCTGTACCAGCCAAATGTCCCTTCCATTACCCAGAGATAATGCTGCAGGTCCTACCAGCTTCCTACCTACTAGAGGTAGGGCTGGAACCTAGGTTAGGGCTGCAGTCTAATCTATATGGAAAGAATTGGTTCCTACTGTCACTGTGATGTACAATCAGCCCCACTTCCACTCATGCTGGGAACAGAGTTAAAATGGATGCTACCAAACTCTTTCTGACTTGGATAAGTTCAAACTTTAGCTGTTCTAAGGATTATATTTTAGGCAGCCAAATCTACTAATCTGTAGCGAAGTTTTTTCCCAAACATCTCTTCCTGGGAGCTTCCAACTCCAGCCATGGAATAGCTCCTGAGGCAGCTTGTATCACCAATGAAGAATGGGTAACAGCATCATCATGGGAAGTGCTCTACTCATGAATTTTCTCCCCCCACAGCAACACTCTCTTTCATCATCATGACACATCCATTACATTTGGTAAGTACATCTCTGGGCATCGCTGCACCTCATGGTCAATGGTCCACATCATAGCCCATACTCTCTCACATTCCATCCAGTGGGCCCTGGGAGGATCTACAATGTCCTGTAATTGTCCCTGAAGCACCACCCAGGACAACTCCAAGTCCCGAAAACGCCTCCACATCTCATCTCTTCCTCCCATTCCCCGCACCCAGAAGACACCACGGCCACTTTTCCCACACCGATGCCACATTTTCTCTGTGGACCTTGGATTGGTTGTGTCCATTGCACATCTATGTCAAGAGGGAGCTTAGATTCCACATGGATACTGGATGCAATCCTCCTGCTTTCAGTTGTAGGCACTCTTGGCTCCATGGTGTGGTGGTTGACCTTCTTCAACTCCATGTTGGCTGAGTGGGGTAAGTCCAATAAATCAGAGTGTAGGAGCTGAAGTCTGTTGAGGCTCAGGGCCTGGCTATCATATTGTCAGTCCAGAGATTCAGATCCCCTAGATATATCTTTTTTTTTTTTTTAGTGACAGAGATCTCAGCATTTATTCTTTTTTTTAAAATTATTTATTTTTTAAAAGTTACATTCAAAAAATATGAGGTCCCATTCAATCCCCCCGCCCCCACCCCCCACTCCCCCCACAGCAACACTCTCTCCCATCATCGTGACACATCCATTGCACCCCTAGATATATCTTAAACCCCAGCACCAACTACAATTCCAGTAAAGTAACAGGAAAGGCTTGTGAAAAGAGAGCCCATCTGAGTCCCATTCCATCACACAGAAACACCAGCTCCAAAGAGGGGCCAACTGACATGGCAGTAAACCCCATCTGCCATGACCATAGAACCCGTGGGTCTCTTTAGCCCTCAAAAGAACCAATACCTGGGGTTGTATCTACTTTATCTGTCTCTGAGACTCTGCTTAGGTGTGCATAAGGGCAATCCTTCTGACAACCGCCAGACTCTTTTTTAGAGACTCATAGCCATATAAACTCATTTCTCCTTTCCATTTCCCCCTTACATTAGGTCCCCTTGGGCCCACAGGGACAGCCAATCTCCATTTCCCGAGGAGCCACATCCAGAGATACTTGCAACAGTGTTCAGGGCCTGACTTGCTCAACTGCCTTAATGCCCTGGGAGCCACCCTTTCTCTTGAGAGATACAGTTCCCTATTTGATGGCATTAGTCCTACCCAGGAAGTGGGTCCACCCCCACTCTCACTACTTGGGTCTCTACCCAATGGTACAACCCACCCTGGCAAAATGAGCATTCAGACATTCCCCAGGAGTCCGTCCCATGTCAGACCATCCCCTCTGAGCATCCTAAACAGGTAACCCTCCTAATTATATTTTGATACAGTTTTCTCAGCATTTTAATTTCAACCAACACCTAACACTCTCCTATGTTCATATGTTGCCCCTCTCTCCCCACAATTTTTTGGGCAATATTACACATCTGCCATCCCCAGCCTCCCTCAAACTCACAAAGCCCCACTCAAAGGCAACCCCTTGCCCCCATTTTATCTCTTCTTTGTGCTCATACTTACTGCCAGCTCATCATAGATTCCACCCCTGCAGATGTCGGCTCACAGCCTTCCTCCATCCCCCAATTTCCTGTAAGCCTATCTTCCAGTCTCTAGCTCTCTGAGGCAGCTTGCTTATTTCATATCATTGAGGTCATGTAGTATTTGTCCTTCAATGCCTGGGTTGCTTCACTCAACATAAGGTTCTCAAGATTCATCCATGTTATCATGTGTGTTTGTAGTGTATCTCTTCTTACAGCCGAGTAGTATTCCATTGTATGTATATACCACATTTTATTGATCCACTCATCTGTTGATGGGCATTTGGGTTGATTCCAACTTTTGGCGATAGTGAACAATGCTGCTATGAACATTGGTGTATATATATCAGTTTGTGTCCTTGTTTTCAGTTCTGCTGGGTATATACCCAGCAGTGGTATTGCTGGGTCATATGGCAAATCTATGGTTAGTTTTTTGAGAAACTGCCAAACTGTCCTCCAGAACGGTTGGATCCTTCTACATTCCCACCAGCAGTGGATGAGTGTTCTCATTCTTCACATCCTCTCCAGCATTTGTATTCTTCTGTTTTTTTCATAGCTGCCAATCTTATGGGAGTAAGATGGTATCTCATTGTAGTTTTGATTTGCATTTCCCTGATAGCTAGAGATTTGGAGCATTTTTTTCATGTGCTTTTTAGCCATTCTTGGAGAACTGACTGTTTAAATCTTTTTCCCATTTTTTAAATGGGTTGTTTATCTTTTTATTTTCAAGATATATGAGTTCTTTATATATGCAAGTTATAAGTCTCTTATCAGATGTATGGTTGCCAAATATTTTCTCCCATTGTGGGGGTTCCCTTTTTACTTTCTTGACAAACTCCTTTGAGGTGCAGAAGGCTTTAATTTTGAGGAAGTCCCATTTATCTATTAGTTCTTTTGCTGCTCGTACTTTTGGTGTGATATTCATGAATCCATTCCCTATTACAAGGTCCTGTAGATGTTTCCCTACACTGATTTCCAAGGTCTTTATGGTCTTGGCTCTATTATTTAGGTCTTTGATCCATCTTGAGTTGATCTTTGTATAAGGTGTGAGATGGTAATCTTCTTTCATTCTTCTACATATGGCTATCCAGTTCTCCAGGCTCCATTTTTTGAATAGGCCGTTCTCTCCCAGTTGAGAGGGTTTGGTGGCTTTATCAAATATTATATGGCTATATATATGAGGTTTTATATCAGAACTTTCAATGTGATTCCATTGGTCTGTGTGTCTCTCCTTGTGCCAATACCATGCTGTTTTCACTACTGTAGCTTTGTAGTATGTTTCGAAGTCAGGTAGTATGATTCCTCCAATTTCGTTTTTCTTTTTCAATATGTCTTTGGCTATTTGGGGCCTCCTTCCTTTCCAAATAAATTTCATAGTTAGTTGTTCTAGTTCCTTAAAGAATGCTGTGTTGATTTTTATTGGGATTGCATTGAATGTGTAGCTCAGTTTTGGTAGGATAGACATATTAATGATATTTAGTCTTCCTATCCATGAACAAGGAATATTCTTCCATTTATTTAGGTCTTCTTTGATTTCCTTGAACAGTCTTGTATAGTTCTCATTGTATAAGTTTTTTACATCTTTAGTTAAATTTATTCCTAAATATTTGATTTTTTAATTTACTATTGTAAATGGTATTTGCTTCTTGATTTCCTTCAGATCTTGCTCATTATTGCTGTACAGAAATGCTACTGATTTTTGCACATTGATCTTATAACCTGTGACTTTACTAAACTCATTTATGAGTTCTAGAAGCTTTGTTGTAGATCTCTCAGGGTTTTCTATGTATAGGATCATGTCATCTGCAAATAATGAAATTTTGAGTTCTTCCTTTCCAATGTGAATGCCTTTTATATCTGGTTCTTGCCTCAGTGCTTGAACAAGTACTTCTAAGACAATATTAAATAGAAGGGGAGACAACGGGCATCCTTGTCTTGTTCCTGACTTTAGAGAGAAGGATTTTAGGATTTCTCCATTGTAAACAATGTTGGCTGTAGGTTTTTCATATATACTCTTTATCATGTTCAAAAAATTTCCTTGTATTCCCACATTTTGGAGTGTTTTTATCAAGAAAGGGTGATGTATTTTGTCAAATGCTTTTTCTGCATCTATAGATATAATCATGTGATTTTTTCCTTCAATCTGTTTACATGTTGTATTACATTAATTGACTTTCTTATGTTGA
Source organism: Dasypus novemcinctus (assembly GCF_030445035.2). Classification (NCBI taxonomy): domain Eukaryota; kingdom Metazoa; phylum Chordata; class Mammalia; order Cingulata; family Dasypodidae; genus Dasypus; species Dasypus novemcinctus. The sequence goes on along the minus strand of NC_080697.1, from coordinate 1,201,286 downwards.
ACCATCCTTGCATACCTGGAATGAATCCCACTTGGTCGTGGTGTATAATTTGTTTAATGTGTTGTTGAATACGATTAGCAAGTATTTTGCTAAGTATTTTTGCATCTAGGTTCATTAGAGAAATTGGTCTGTAATTTTCCTTTCTTGTGGTGTCTTTGTTTGGCTTTGGTACTAGGGTAATGTTGGCATCATAGAAGGACTTAGGCAATGTTCCTTCTGTTTCAATTTTTTTGGAATAGTTTCAGCAGGATTGGTGTTAGTTCTTTCCGGAATGTTTTGTAGAATTCAGCTGTGAAGCCGTCTGGCCCTGGGCTCTTCTTAGTTGGGAGGTTTTCAATGACTGATTCTATCTCTTTATTTGTGATTGGTTTGTTAGGATCATCAATTTCTTCTTTTGTCAATATGGACTGCTTATGTGTTTCTAGGAATTTGTCAATTTCCTCTGAATTGTCATTTTTGTTGGAATATAGTTTTTCAAAGTATCCTCTTATGATAGTCTTTATTTCTGTGGGGTCAGTGGTGATATCGCCTTTCTCATTTCTTATTTTGTGTATTTGCATCTTCTCTCTTTTTTTCTTTGTTAGTCTCGCTAAAGGTTTGCCAATTTTGTTGATCTTCTCAAAAAATCAGCTCTTGGTCTTGTTTATCTTTTGAAGTGCTTTCTTATTTTCTATTTCATTTAGTTCTGCTCTTATCTTTGTTATTTTCTTCCTGTTGGATTACTTTGTTGTTTTTTTCCTAATTCCTCCAAATGTGCAGTTAGTTCTTCAATTTTTTCTCTTTCTTCTTTTTTGATATATGACTTTATGGCTATAAATTTCCCTCTCAATACTGCTTTTGCTGCATCCCATAAATTTTGGTATGTTGTGTTATCATTATCATTTGTTTCAAGGTAGTCATTGATTTCTTTTGAGATTTCCTCTTTGATCCACTATTTTTTAAGAGTGTGCTGTTTAATTTCCAAATCATGGTGTGAAATCTGGGCCTCTGACCCTTGCAAATTTCCAGCTTCACTCCACTGTGGTCAGAGATATTATTTTGTATTATTTTGATCTTCCTGAATTCATTAAGCCTTTCTGTGGGAAACAAAGGCATGTTGTTTCCATGGAAGCAGGTTACTTTCTGACCACTGGGTCATACTGTTCCTAGAGATATACGTGCAGGTGGCTAATCTCTCTGGGAAACATAACATTCCAGCAGAACCCAGACTTGATATTTCAAGTAACCTGGGCAACAAGATTAATGAGTGTATTTGTTTCAATAATATAATAGAACATTATGAGTTTTGGTAACTCTCTTATCCACTGTGCACTGTGTTATTTAGAATGAGGTAATGGGAATAGTTAGCTAGAATAGTTGCTGGTTCTCACAATTGCTTGGGGTATATACAGAAGCCCCTGAGATTAATAAACTTGTCTGATGAGCTTGAGGCTTCAATGCTCGCAGATCCCCTGAACCCAGTCTTTCTTTATCTTTCATTCCCGATACCCTCAGGTCCATCTTCTCCCACACTTTCTTTGTGGCCTAGCATATGGTCTATCTTGGAGAATGATCCATGTGCACTTGAGAAAAATGTATATCCTGCTGTGTTTGGGTGTAATGATCTATACATGTCTATTAGATCCAGCTCCTCTAATATACTGTTCAAATGTTTTGTTTCTTTAGTGATTCTCTTTTGAGATGTTCTGTCCAGAGTTGATAGTGGTGTATTAAAATCCCCCACTATAATCGTAGATGCATCTATTCTTTCACTTAGTTTTTCCAGCGTTTGCCTCACATATTTAGAGGAGCCCTTGTTAGGAGCATAAATATTTATGATTGTTCGATCTTCTTGACAGATTATCCCTTTCACTAAAATGTAGTATCCTTCTTTGTCTCTCACAATTGTTTCACAATAAAAGTCTATTTTGTCTGATATTAATATAGCTACTCCTGCCTTTTTTTGGTTATTGTTTGCTTGTATGATTGTTTTCCAGCCGTTCATTTTCAGCCTCCATGAGTCTCTGGGTCTAAGATGTGTCTCTTGTAGACAGCATATAGATGGGTCATATTTCCTTATCCAATGTCCTAGTCTGAATCTTTTTATAGGTGAGTTTAATCCATTGACAGTGTTATTACTTTCAAGGAATTATTTGTGTTATCCATATTTTGATTGGAGTTGTGTTTGTCATATTTTGTTTGCTTTTTTTTCCCCTTCTCTTTTTGTCTTTTTTGTTGCTCTTACACTGTCCTCCAACTCTGCCTGTCCTGTTTTTTCCTTTCTTCCTGCAGAACTCCCTTTAGAATTTCTTGATGGGGAGGTTTCTTGTTGGCATACTCTTTCAGTTTCTGTTTATCTGTGAATATTTTGAACTCTCCATCATTTTTGAATGCTGGTTTAGCTGAATAGAGTATTCTTGGTTGGAAATTTTTTTCCTTTTGTACATTGACTATATCATACCACTGCTTTCTTGCTTCCATGGTTTCATATGAGAAATCAGCACTTAATCTTATGGAGCTTCCCTTGTATGTGATGGTTTTCTTTTCTCTTGCTGCTTTTAGAATTTTCTCTTTGTCTTGAGCGTTGGATACTTTGACAAGTATATATCTTGGAGTGGGCCTGTTGGGGTTTATGATGTTTGGGGTGCATTGTGTTTCTTGGATATGTACGTCTGTCTCTCTCAGTAGATTTGGGAAGTTTTCAGCCATTATTTCCTGCAACACCCCTTCTGACCCCTTTCCCTTCTCTTCTCCTTCTGGAATGCCTATAATATGTATGTTTGAGCGTTTTGCATTATCATTCAGGTCCCTAAGTCCTATCTGGATTTTTTCTATCTTTTTATCAACCAATTCTACTATCTGTTTGATTTCCAATGTACTGTCTTCCACATCACTAATTCTCTGCTCTGATCTGCTGATATTTGCTGCAAGTGTATTTTTGATTTCTTGAACTGTGGTGTTCATTCCCATCATATCTGTTATCTTTTTGCATATGTCTGCAATTTCCCCTCCAAGTGTTGTCTTCATGTTGTTAATCTCTTCCTTTACTTCATTAAATTTGTTGGTGATAAATGTTCTGAGATATTTCATTACTTGTGCAATGTTCTGCTCCCCTTCTTAGTTTTTAGTTTGTTCATTGGATTCAGCCATGTTTTCCTGATTGCTGGTTTGGTTTGTAGAATTTTGTTGCTGTCTGGTCATCATTTTATCTTGACGGGTTTAATCAGTTCCTTAGCTTCTTTTTCTAGTCTTGGGGATTAATTAGCTGTTGTTTTTGCATAAGTGTTATATCTTCTCTTTGTCACTTTGTTCTTCTTATTCTAATTTCTTATTGCTGGTTGAATTCACTTTAAAGGAAAGTATTAGGGCCAGGGAAAGGCAATTGTGTAAGCAAGGAAAAAGTGTAAAGGAGTATTGGTGATAAATGTTAACAGAGCAACAATATGAGATCTGGGAGGATGGATATTAGATTCATGTAAGTTGTGTAGAGTTATAGCAGTAGGTAGAGTACCTATAATGAGGTAGTCGACTGAATATGGGAGGAATATGGTATGAATTAAAAAGCTAGTATTTTCATGAGAGAGGTAAAGAGAAAAGAAAGGCAATAGTTTCAAGAGTGGATAACAGAAAACAAAACAAAGGTATTAGAAATTAAGAGTTAGACACTTTGTGGATCAAAGTAAGGGAGGTGGGAATATAGGAGAGACAGTAGATGATGGAGGATATCAAGATGTAGGGGAAAGGGGATAGTGTAGGTAGCCAAAATCAATTCACACAGAAATGAGGCAGTGAAGGATGAGGAAACCCAGCAAATGTGAGGTGTTCCCTGCAGCACCTCTTGTATAATTAAGATAAAATAAAATAAGAAGAAAATGAGGGACAAGAGAGAGAGAAAAAAAAAGAAAAGAAAGGAAGAAAGAAAAAGGGGTGGGTAAAGGGTGGGGAACAGGTAGGGAAAAGAAAAAAAAGATATACCCCAACCACAACAGCAACAACAACAACAAAATAAAAACCCTAAATAACTGAAAAAAAAAAAGACTTTGGGGGATACCCTGGGAGAAAAGACTAGGGGATAATGCAATGTTAGCAATCAGGACATTAAAAATAAAATAAAATAAAATAAAATAAAATAAAATAAAATAAAATAAAATAAAATAAAATAAAATAAAATAAAAAAACAAATCAAAAAAGAAAAAACGGGGGAAACGGACTTGGCCCAGTGGTTAGGGCGTCCGTCTACCACATGGGAGGTCTGCGGTTCAAACCCCGGGCCTCCTTGACCCGTGTGGAGCTGGCCCATGTGCAGTGCTGATGCGCGCAAGGAGTGCCGTGCCACGCAGGGGTGTCCCCCGCATAGGGGAGCCCCACGTGCAAGGAGTGCGCCCCGTAAGGAGAGCCGCCCAGCGTGAAAGAAAGTGCAGCCTGCCCAGGATTGGCACCTCCCACACTTCCTGTGCCGCTGACGACAACAGAAGAGGACAAAGAAAAGACGCAGCAAATAGACACAGAGAACAGACAACTGGGGGAGGGGAGGGGAGGGGAAAGAAAGAAAGAAAGAAAAGAAAGAAAGAAAGAAAGAAAGAAAGAAAGAAAGAAAGAAAGAAAGAAAGAAAGAAAGAAAGAAAGAAAGAAAGAAAGAAAGAAAGAAAGAAAGAAAGAAAGAAAGAAAGAAAGAAAGAAAGAAAGAAAGAAAGAAAGAAAGAAAGAAAGAAAGAAAGAAAGAAACGCAAACATTGAGGGCTAGGACATTCAAGGACCTCAGATGGACCTTAGGGCGTGATGGATTTAGGGATGGAAAGTCTGAGATATTGAAGACTCAAGAGGTGTGAGTCTCTGGGGTGTGGGCCACCAGGGTTTAGGGGACTCAGACCTGGCAACCTCAGGTCCGGTTAACAGGGAGCCTGGGTGCACTGCAGTACATCACAGCCTTCGGGGATCCCTGGAGCTGGGTGCCAGCCCTATGGGTGAGGTCACATACGCAAGCTCTATCCTGTGTGTCTGAACCCCACAATTCACTCACTCACTGGGGTCTATTCTGTGGATGTATCACCAATTCGACTTCAGGACCCCTCCCACCCTGTAAGCCCCTGGAACGGCCACCACCTGGGGGTGCCTCTACACTGCAGCCAATTTAATGATGCAGATCAATAGCCAGGGCCGGGGGTGGGGCTTCAGCCAGAAACGTTGATAATAGAGTCCACAACCAAAATTCCCATTCTTCGCAAAATATTCCCCTAATCGGCTTCCAGACGTCTCCCACCCTGCCAGACCCTGGTGGCCTTTGTTTCTTGCTATCAATTTAAGTCCACTGCAGATCGGCAGCTGGGCTTGGGGGGGGGGGCGGCGGGGCTCTAGGCGGAAGCGCTATTATTTGTGTCCGCAATCAAAAATTCCCCCGCTTCGCAACAAAACTCCCGCTTGTCTCCCCAAATCTGTCTGCAAAGGCCTCCTGTCCTATTAACCCCCCAATAGGCCACTCAGGGCTTATGAATTCCCCAGTACTGCAGAGCCTCCAGATATCGCCGCCACAGCGCCAGTGCCACGGCTCCGCCCACCCCAGGAGGGAGTGTTCCACGCGCAGCCGGGACCTCCATGCAATAGAGTCTCAATTATATTTTATAGACAAGTTTTCTCTGTTACCTTCCCACCAAATCGATGTCCAGATACCTCCTGCCCTGCAAAGATCCTGAAACAGCCTGGTCCCAATGAACCTCCAACACTGCCCAGCCGCTTCTTTGCAGGAGATATTATCAGGTATGCTCACTCAGCCACCATCTTGCCCCACCTCATCTTCATTCCTTTTTATAAAAAATTACTTTCCAAAATATTTTTATGGAAAACATGACTAAGTCTCCTATTCTTAGATTTTTTTAGACAGATGGACATTGACTTTGGGAGGTAGTGGCAATATATTTAGCTTAATCATCAATCTCACAGCCTATCAGAGACCTAGGGTTTACCATGGGCAATATTTCTTATGGCTGAGGTAATGAATTACCACAAACTTAATGTCTAAAACAACAGAAACCTTTTACTTTATTGTCTTTGAGGCCAATCTTGCCAAAATACAATGTATCTGCAGGGCTGTGTTCTTTTCTGGATGCTCCAAGCAAGGATCTATTTTTCCTGCATTTTCTAGCTTCTTAGATGCTGCCAACATTCCTTGGCTCATGACACTGTTCCATCTTCAAAACCCAAAATGGACTGCCAAGTATCACCTGGCATCACTCTGATACTCACTTTTCTGCTTCCTCTGTTATATTTTGTCCCAGGCAAATATTCCAGGATGATCTCCTTATCTAATGGTCAGCTGATTGTTTTAAAGCCATCTGCAAACTTAGCTCCTCTATGTCATGAAAGAGAACATATTCAGAGGCTCCAGGGATTCTTACATGGGCATCACTGGAAGCACATTATTCTATATACCACACCAAATGCCACATATTTGGCCATGGAGAAGTAATCTTCAGTCCGTTATATGAATTATCAGGAAAATATGTATGTTCTTCATTTTAAAAACAAAAAGAAATAACCATGAATATAATGTTCAGTAAATTATCCATACATATAAAATGTACACTGTATGATTTCATTTATATAAAGTTCAGAAACACAAATATACCCTCTGGTGTTAATATTCTGAATCTAGATTTGCCTAAGGGTAGAAGGAATGACAGTAATTGAGGACAGAAATCCTCATTGACTGGCCATGCTGGCCATGTTCTGTTCTTTTTTTTTGGTCTGGGTTTAAATTTAGTCTGGGACTAAATTTAAAAAAATCATTGAGTTAATGATTTGACATTTTTCCATATAGATGTTGTAATTCGAAAAAGGGAATTTTCAGTGAGACCCATCCAGCACTTTTCTTTATACTACATCCCTAAATATGCTTCTACACAAGGAAGTGGATTAAGTGTCTGGAGGTGCAGCAACTAGTCTGTGAAAATGACCATGAAAAACACATACTGAGTAAATGAAAAGAAGATATAATTCTTAACATTGTCACTGGGCTACAACAGCCCTGAGTTCCCTAATACCAGACATGTGAGTTGTGGAGAAATACCCCCCACAAAATAGCATCTCTTTTTTTTTCATTTCTATAGCATTTTTTATGTTATTTTTTAATTGAAGTTAGTAAATCACAAGGAAAGTTACATTAAAAAACATTTAAAAAACAAAAAAATAAAGTGGTTCCCATATAACCCACTCTTCACCCCCCACCTCATCATTTTTGTAAACTTTATATTCACCTGTTATATCAGCTTTAACTAGATACACTGTTCTGATACATTTCAGAATTTTTTACATGTCCCACTAATAAAATAGTTGCATGGTAGTAAAAATGGATTCAGTTCATATAATTGTGTAATCATCACACCAGTGATTTTGCACATTATTTTTTGAAAACTACAGCACGTGAAGAAATGCCATAAGAAAGTGATAGACATCCAGAGGAGTGCTCCAAAAATAAGTAAACATCCAACACCCTGCCATATTGGAGCAGAAACTGAACTGAGATAGGTTTATACACATGCATGGAGATGATTAAGATGGGAAAGCTTCTTCATCTGCAAAGCAATGTATAAATGGAGACAATCAGTAATCTGAACTGTGATAAGTGTCCATTTCTACCAAGGTCATCATCTCTGTGCTGATAAATTCCATGTATGTGATAGATAATGGGGTGCAGGTCATCTTGACCAAAATGACATCAGCCTAAGACTAATATATTTGTTTACAAGGAATCACAATGCCACCAGGAAAATTTCCCCTTGATTAGCCTATGAATGTGATGAAACAAAACCCAACACCCTCTGATGTATTGCCATCCCAAGTGTGATTCATGAAAGAACAGCATCATCTTCACCTGGGACCTCAGCTAAAACACAGATTCTAGGGCTCTGTCCCACATCTTCTGAACTGAAATCTGTATTTTACAGTATCGGTGGGTGATTTATTTGCACAGTGGAGCTTAGGAGCCACTGGTATAATAGACCCAGGTATAAATAATGCCAGAATTGACCAGAGGCAAGGAAAGGTATAAGCAAGAAGAGGTTTTTTTTTTTTAAATGGATATATGCTTCCAGTCTTTTTTAAAAAATATTTATTTTATTTCTCTCCTCTTCCCCCCTCCCCACCCCCCAGTTGTCTGTTCTCTGTGACCATTTGCTGAGTGTTCTTTTTTGTCTGCTTCTATTGTTGTCAGCGGCATGGGAATCTGTGTTTCTTTTTGTTGTGTCATCTTGTGTCAGCTCTCCGTGTGTGCAGCGCCATTCTTGGGCAGGCTGCACTTTCTCTCATGCTGGGCAGTTCTCCTTACAGGGTACACTCCTTGCGCATGGGGTTCCCCTATGTAGGGGGCACCCCTGTGTGGCACGGCACTCCTTGCACACATCAGCACTGCATGTGGGCCAGCTCCACATGGGTCAAGAGGCCTGGGGTTTGAACCTCGGACCTCCCATGTGGTAGACGGATGCCCTATCCACTGGGCCAAGTCTGCTTCCCTCAAGAAGAGGTTTTGAGAGTGAACCAAAATTCTTAGATATTGCAATAATTGATAACCATATAAAGGATCACAGTAAAAGAAAAAGTATCCATGGTATTAAAATCACACATATGGAGAAGCTCATTGTTTAAAATATCTAAAAAGGCTACTTATAGGAAAAAAATAGAAGAAGCATTAAGAAACACTAATCTAGATCTATGGACAAAAGATTATGGTGACAGGTAAGTCTCAGATGATTGAGGAAGACATAGACTAAAGTAGCCCATTACTAAAATCTTATGTCTTTTAAGTCTCCAGCTCTGGTTGTGATTTCTGTGTTCTCTACAGTCCATTTCCTCTGTTCTGTGCTTGGCTCATTCATAAATTCAATACCTCAGGTTCTGTCTCAGTTTTACAGGCTTCTATAATAAAGAGCACATGCTGGGTTGGTCTAAAGAAAAAGAATTTATGGGCTCATGGGTTTATGACCAAAAGTCCCAAATGAAGACATGGAAGAGGTCATTTTTCTCTAGGCTTCTGTAGTTTTTTTTTTTCCTGGCAGTTCTCTATCACATGGCAGTGTCATTAGTTTCCTTCTTACGTGTGTTCCTGTGATTTCTGGCCTTTTCATATGCATCCACTAATATTAATAAAGGATCACACTTAGTCTGTTGAGTCATATTTAAGTAGGATCATAGAAGATACTATTCACAAATGAGCCCACACCTTAAAGGGCAATGTGTATTCAAAGGGCACTATTTACAAGTGGAATCACAACTGCAGGGAAAAGTATTGTTTAAACACATGTCTTTTCATGGTGTACATAATTTGTTCTCTCACAACTGGCCCTTTGGACCCCAAAAATATAAACTATATGGTCTTCCTCTGTGCAAAATATATTCACCCTGTCACCATATCCCAAAAGCCTCACAAAATAAACTATAAGTGTAATCTGTTCTGTGAGAAAATTCCTTTCCGTCTGTGGACCTGGGGAATCTAGGAAACAAATGATTTTCTTCATATATAAGCAGATCTTTATGTTGCTTTAGTACATTTCAATTACAGAAGGGAGAAATTGGAAGGAAAAGGAAACACAGTTTTTGACACAATCTGAAACTCACCAGGGTAAACTTCATTAGATTTCAAGTGTTGTCATCTATGGATTGATGCTTTATCCCTTGGGCTTGCTAGAGTGGAAACTCCACTCTTTTCAGTGCTCTGAACCTTAAAACCTGTTGTTAATGTTTATCTTGACAATCTTGAGTCATACAGGTTCCTCTCCTCATCGGCTAGGGCCTCCAGTCATGGAGTGTGTAACAGTTTGATATGATTGATGAATTCCAAAAAGAAATATTGGGTTATGTTTGTAATCTGATCTGTACCTGGGCATGATTGAGTTATGATTAGGGTGTTGAGTCCCAAAGGGGTGGGGACTCACAGATAAAAGGCATGGCAAAGAACAGAGTTGAGGGTTTCTGATATTGGAGTTTTGATGTTGGAGTTTGATGCCGAAGTCTTAAGCTGGAGCCCCAGGAAGCATGCAGAGGAAAGAGAAACCAGCCCCAGGAAGGAAGGAACCTTGAACCCAGAGAAAAGCAAGCTCCAGGAACATAGGAACCCAGGAAGCCTGAACCCTCACAACTTCGGCAGCCATCTTGCTCCAAATAGACTTTGGTGAGGGAAGTAACTTATGCTTTATGGCCTGATATCTGTAAACTCCTACCCCAAATAAATACCCTTTATTAAAACCAACCAATTTCTCATATTTTGCATATTCTTTAATGTTTAGGACAAAATGTGTAGAAAGGGCAGACATTTTGCTAAAAGAAATGGATAAAGACACTATCTTGTCAAACAAAATAGTGGAAAACCTGCAACCCAGTTCTGTACCCCAATGTATACACCCCACTTCATATGAACTCCCAGATTTATTATTGAGAGTTGCTAATCATCAAGAACAATTCTTTATTATGGTACTGGATCATATTAAAGTTTCCTTCATCATATTTAAGATTATATCTGAATTTTAGGCATCTCCTGTTCCATGAAATTATCAGAAGATCACAATTTCTGTCTCTGAGGCTTTGAGCTCTGTAATCACAGGCATTTCCTATGTCCCAGAAGAATTGACACTTTTATGTCTTCCCACCTGAAGAATCTTTTCATAGCCCTCATCATTTCTTTATTCTTCAGACTGTAGATGAATGGATTCAGCATGGATATGACTGACCATAGTGTACATCACCGAGGTTGTTGCACTTGAGTGTGGATTTGATGATGCAGTGAAACTAAGGTACACCCCCAGACTACTACAATAAAATAAGGAGACCACTGAGAGGTGAGAGTCATGGGTGGAGAATGCTTTATACTTTCCCTGAACTGATGAGATTGCAAGTACAGAGGAAAAAATCTTCGAGTAAAAGTAAATGATACCTGTGAAAGGACCAAAAACCAGCAACCCAGCTGCAAAATATAACATTATTTCATTAAGGAAGGTATCAGAACAGGAAAGCTGGATCATAAGATCAAGGTCACAGAAAAAGTGGGGGATTTCCAAGTGTTTACCAAAGGACAGCTGCAACACAATTAAGCTTTGTAACAAGGAATGCAGGGCACTCAGGATCCAGGACCCCAGAACCAGCAGGATATAGTCCTGGTGGTTCATGATGGCTGTGTAGTTCAAGGGGTGACAGATGGGCACAAAGCGGTCATAGGCCTTACAGCAAGGAGGAAGTCATCCAACCCTCCAAAGAGCATGATAAAGTACATCTAGGTGAGCAGCCTGCATAGACTATGACTCTGATCTGTGTATGTATGTTCCACAGCATCTTTGGTATTGTGGTGGATGTAAAACAGATGTCTATAAAGGACAGGTTAGAAAGGAAGAAAGACCTGGGTGTGTGGAGGTGGGCGTCAGTGATGGTGGCCAGGTTCCTAGTCAAGGTGACCAGGTACATGGACAGGAACAGCCCAAAGAAGAAGGACTACACTTCTGGTTCCTCTGAAAATCCCCAAAGGAGAAATTCTGAAATTCCTGTATTATTTCCTGGTTCCATGTGCTTGGTGTAACTAATTGGTAAGAGAAATAACGTGACTAGTTTTCAAGCAACCATTACTAACCTATCTATAAATTTGTATTTTGGAGTCAGGAAAATAATTTCTGGAATTGTTATTAAATCTAAACAGACTGTGCAATCTTTGATTAGCAATTGCTCCCCTGCTTTCAAAATATTCCCCTATCTGTCATGGACAGTAAAATTTTTATAGAAACTAAATCCTTCATTAGTGGAATGAATAGTCAGTCCAGCTTTCTGCAAACACTGAGTAGGTAAAGGGAATAACATGCAGAAAATTAAAGTTAACTGCAATCTGATGATGGAGAAAGAAAACAAGCAAATAAAATTTTACTCATATAAAATGTCACATGGTGACAACTGCTAAAATGAAATGAGAGCAGGTAAAATTGAGAACTTCTGAAGGAGTACTCGATATTCAGGTGAGACAGGCAGATGGAGAAACATTTAAGAGAGACCTCAATGCAGAAGGCAGTGGCCAGAAGGACATCAGAAGTTTAAGATCAGCAGAGGGTGTGTTCAGGGTCTGGTCAGGGTGAAGACCATAAGCAAAAAGCTTTACTGGATTTTAAAATCAACAAGGAAGGCAGAGATGCAGGGAATGAGTAAAAGGGAGGGGGAATGACAGAAGGTATCAGAGAAGTTCAAAAGCAAGGTGGACCCCAATGATGAAAGTTCAAAATATAGGAAGTCCCTTATCTACATGTTGTACTTCATGTACTTTATTAACTTCTTTGCAAAGGTGTATTAGTCAGGGTTCTTCAGAATAATGAAACTAGCAGGAGATGAGATGAGATATATAGATATATAGGTAGATAGATGCTAGAGATAGATGGATCATATATACATACATATACATACATATGAAAATATTAAGAGATTTATAATAAGATTAGGCTCATGAGAGCAAGGGCTTTTATGAGTCCAAATACTGTAGGACAGGGAAGCAGATTTGGCTTAACTGATCGAACATCTGCCTACCACATGGCAGGTCCAGGGTTCAAACCAGGGCCTTCTGACCTGTGTGGTGAGCTGGCCCACGTGTACTGCTGATGCACGGTGAGGAGTGCTGTGCCACACAGGGGTGGCCCATGTGTAGGAGAGCCATGCGCAGAGTGCTACCCATAAGGAGAGTCACCCAGTGCGAAAATGGGCAGCCTGCCCAGGAGAGCACTACACACACAGAGAGCTGATACAGCAAGATGATGCAACAAAGAGACACAGGTTCTTGGTGCTGCTAACAAGAATGCAAGCAGACACAGAAGAACACACAGTGAATGGACACAGAGAACAGGGGTAGGAGGGGAAGGGGAGAGAAATAAATAATAAAAAGTAAATAAATCTTTTAAAAAAATACTATAGGACAGACAGGTAAGAAATTCAAAAAAGGTAATGTGGAATTCCCCCACAGAAGCTGCACATTGGAAATTCCTATAACTATGATGATAAAAAATCCCCAGGAGAAGGTGGATACCTGAAATAAAGATAGAAATTATTCTTTTTGACTAATGAAATTCTCATGTTTCCTTTTTTTTGTATTTTTTTATTTTTTAATTATCTTTTTAAAAGTTAATAGATCACAAAAAATGTTACATTAAAAAACACCATATACCCCACTCCCTATCCCCCACCTCCATCAATTTTTTAATGTATTTTTTTAAAGATACATAGATCACAAAAAATGTTACATTCAAAAAAAGATAAGAGGTTCTCATTTACTCCCCACTCCCCTTCACCCCACTCCTCCCACTTCAAAAACCTCTTTCATCATTGTGGCACATTCATTGCCTTTGGTGAATACATTTTGGAGCACTGCTGAACCACATGGATAATAGTTTACATTGTAGTTTACACTCTCCCCCAGTACATTCAGTGGGTTATGGCAGGATCTATAATGTTCAGCATCTCTTATTCCCTTTTAAGCCTCCACTGACTGATGAGAAGTCTCCTCTCATTTCTGAAGGTAATCACCATTGTTGATTGCAGATGTAATCAGTCATTGATGGATTCAACAGACTAATGATTTAAATCCATCTAAGAAACACCCTCACATTAAGAATCAAGCCCATGCGTGCTTGACCAATCTGGACACCATCACCCAGCAAAGCTGACACTTGAAATTAACCATCACAATTTAAAATGAATAAACTTACCACCCCGGCACATATCCTTAAATGATAAATATTTCTTAAGTCAATAGCATAGACATAGTTTCACCTAACATAATTCAACTGTCCTGCATAGTACCAGAAATATATTAACACTACCCCCAGAAAAGGATGCAAGAACTTAGGCAATATTAATGGTTATTATTTATATCTATGAAATTAAAATTAACACAATTTAAAAAATTATGTAGGGAAAGAGGAAAGGAAAAACAAAAGTATTTGCTTTATGTATATATACAAATATACCCACACACACGAAAAAAGGAAGAAATAACTCCTATTTCTGCAACTGGTTCTGTGTGCCTATCTCTTATTCAAAACTATCTCCTTCTTCTACCCATTCCATAGTCATTGCACCCTCAGCAAGGATTTCAGTTATTTTCCTGGTTTAAAGAAGCAATTCTTCAATCCTGACAAAACAGCGCTTTAGTAGTCTGCCTGGGTTGGGTTGTTGCATATTCCATTGACTTTAACCATAGGGAATGATAGTATTAAGAGATACTTTATAGTCAGGATCATTCACTGCAGCCAGTAGAGTAAGTAACTCCCTTCTCTGTTGATTCAGAGGTAAAGTGCACCCAAAGCGGCCTGCTAGCAAATTTTCCCAGTTCATTGGAAATGTAAATCATGGTGAGAGCCCTCTTTCTTTTGCAAAGAAGACTTCTAGACTAGCAGAGCATAAGGTCAAAGATAAAGGAACCAAAGATTTTCTAATGAACCAATAGGGTAAGATTGAATGGTGCCACTCCCATTTCCATACCTTATTTCATAGACCCTTGGATCGGATCCTGCCTATGGGAGAAATATGCTGATTTAGAGCCTTCTGGAGAGCATTGCCTAGCACTCAAAGGTATTACCACCTAGATACTACACAATGATGAAAGAGGTTATTCATGTGGGAGGAGTGTGGGGGTGGAGAGATATATGGGAACCTCTTATATTTTTTAATGTAACTTTTTTTGTGATCTATGCATCTTTTTAAAAAATACAATTAAATAAAAATTTAAAAATTAAAAATAAACAAAAATACCAAATAAATAAACAAAAAAAGCCATTGGCCTACTTGGGAATTGCTGGAAGATTAACAATATGCATTTTTTTTTTTTTTGTCAGCATAGTCAGCCCTTCCCCAGATCTTTTGGTATTTGCTTGCTTTAAGAAATTCTAGGCCTATCATCCATCCCAAGTCTGTGCACTGATTGAAGAATCAGGATTTTGTGTATGATTCAAGTTTTACATTATTTCATTTAACCTAGAACACTTCTCCTTATAGATATCAAATCAGAATCTAGTGGTTTTTCTATCATTTTAAATTCTATGGGCCCCAAGATCAACTAGCCAATACCACATGTCTGCGAGTCAGACCATTCTGATTAGACCTTTGACTCTGTTGTCCATTAAAGTAAACACACACATCTTGTCTTTGACTATTAAGTAAGCTGCCACATGGCTTCAGCCCACTCAGAATCTGACTACTTACTTTTTTTAAAGATCCAATTTAGGGAAGCAGACTTGGCCCAGTGGTTAGGGCGTCCGTCTACCACATGGGAGGTCTGCAGTTCAAACCCTGGGCTTCCTTGACCCATGTGGAGCTGGCCCATGCGCAGTGCTGATGTGCGCAAG
The DNA here is from genome assembly GCF_030445035.2 of Dasypus novemcinctus. Classification (NCBI taxonomy): domain Eukaryota; kingdom Metazoa; phylum Chordata; class Mammalia; order Cingulata; family Dasypodidae; genus Dasypus; species Dasypus novemcinctus. The sequence goes on along the minus strand of NC_080697.1, from coordinate 1,185,957 downwards.
GAGTCCTGTGCCACGCACAGGTGTCCCCCGCATAGGAGAGCCCCATATGCAAGGAGTGCGCCGTAAGGAGAGCTGCCCAGGGCAAAAGAAAGTGCAGCCTGCCTAAGAATGGCGCCATCCACAAGGAGAGCTGACACAATGATGATGCGACAGAAAAAAAACACCAATTCCCCTGCCGCTGACAACAAGAGAAGCAGACAAAGAAGAACACACAGCAAATAGACACAGAGAACAGACAACTGGGGTGGGGTGGGGTGGGGTGGGGGGGGGGGGAAGGGGAGAGAAATAAATCAAATAAATAAATAAATAAATCTTTAAAAAAAAAAATCCAATTTCAGTGACAGCAGCTCCCAAACTAATTTCTGATATACAGAAAAAAATGACCACAGGGCCCTTTAGGATGGTAGGGCTGCTCTCTTAATTTATTCCTCACAATTGTAGTGAAGATCCACTTCAGCATTCCAATCTTCCTAAGCCTGGCCTTTCCGTTATCGACGTTATACCAGAGCAGTACCGGCATTTCAGCCTCACTTAATGTAGACCACCAATGATCCATGCTTTAGTCAAACAACTGAACAGATGGATGCAGCCCTTCCAGGCCCTCAATTTTTATGATTGAGTCCAGAATGTCTGCTTACTGGACCATACTAATAAGTTCAGCCTGATTCAATTTTTTGTTTCTCCTACCATTATCCCACATCTTTCATATCCATTCCCAAGCATATTCCCCTGAATTCTGTCTGAACATTGGAAAACTCATGCAGTTCTTTTGAAATGCATCACACTTGGTACCTCAAATTTTGGGGCCTTTTGAGATGTAAGTATATTTATATGTCTAGAATAAAAGAGGAGTGATAGCAGTGGGTCATGAGGGGAATTTTTTGTCTCTTGATAGCCCACTCCCTTAGGAGGTTCCACCACAGTTGCACCTGAAGGAACAAAGTTAGTGTCTTCAGCTGGGAGTTGGAAGGCTGATTCCTCAGTGTAGACTGGAGATCAGGTGGCTGGTTCCTCAGGGCAGAGCTTTCGAGGTTTATCTGGCAAAGCTCATTTCCTGCCATCATCACACATACAGCCCCTTCCCTATTTTCAGGATCTCATTCTATTCTGAGGAAGGCCCTGACTTCAACAGCAAAAACACTGCATATTGGTAACTGAATTTTGACTATAATTCACCATTCACCCAATGAGATTAAGCAGCTGGTTTTCAGAAATCTCAAGCATGTAGCTACAAAAACTAAGTTTCATTCAGAGCACACATAGTAACTTTCAAATATTACAAATATTTCAGGTGGTGCTTGTGATGCAAACTTGAAGCCCTGTGCTCAAGCTTTAACAATTTTATCTAGCACATTTATGAGCAACCAGACTTTATAATTTTTATCTTAATAAAAATCATTTATAATATCAAGTACAATGTTTCCCAGAGGCTTGCCTTGCATGAGCATTTGAGTAGCAGCATCCAATTGTGATACATTGTGAATCTCTACTATGATATCCTGCTGCAGACTATCAGTGTCTTCTTGAAATTGGAAAAGAGCCATTACTGCTGCTTAATGCAATCATCAGAATGAACCACTTGAAAACCCTAGAGCAAACTCTGAAATTTTAGCCTTAAAATGCTATTTCTCAAAAAGCACTCCTGTTATCAAGTCTTTATTAGGATCACCCAGAAACAAAAAACAACACAGAGCTATATTCACTACACACTTTGGCTCCTACGACTTTGGGGATTGGCAAGGCTGAATTTCGTATGGCAGACCACAAGTTATAAACTCAATTAAGGTAACTTCAGATTCTCTAGGTAAAGCTGTCTGTCTTAAATAGAGTTAGAAATTCTTCTTTCTAACTGCTGAAAACCCCAGTTCTTAGAAATTCTGTATGAATTGCTGAAATTCTCCATCTACCCTGAAGTCCCCCAAGTGATTGGATGAGGAAACTTCTCTCCTTACTGAAGGCAGTCTCCTTTGTTGATAGTAGATGCAATCATTCTTGATGCATTCAACTGACTAATTTTAATCCATCTACAAAGTACCCTTGAAGTGGAAAGAATAGGTGAAACATGAGGACATTTTCAGAACTTTGGAATTGTCCTACATGACATTGCAATGATGATTACAGACCATTATATATGGACACAACCTATAAAGTAGTCTGGGGCAGAGTTTAAACTATAATGTAAACAATAGTTCATGGTAGGTGCCAATGCTTCAATATGTATCCATCTATTGGAACAAATGTACCACTCTAACAAAAGATGTTGTTAATGTGGGAAATTACGTAAGGGGGAGGGTTGGGGCATATGGGAATCCCCTATATTTCTTATGTATATAACTTAAAGTTTTTTAAAAGAATAAAACTCATATCCTTAGAAACTCTAAAAAAATGCGTGCAAGGTAATTCAGGTCAGAGCTACCTTGTGCAAGAACTCTAACCTAGACAAGTTGACAAATGAAATTAATGATCCCAGAATGTCTCACTGAAATGAAAGGGAACCATTCCTGTTTCCATGGGTAAGTTTGTGTCCATATTCTATATTGTAAAAGACACTTATTAGAAGTTATGAACTAAAACACACCTACTATGATAACAATGCAAACCACCAAATATGCATAGACCTAGTCAAAGAGAGAGACACAAACAGACATACATGCAAAGAGATACACACAGACAAGCACACAGTCATAAATAGAAACATGCAGACATGCACACAAGCACACACAGGAAAAAAACACACACAGAAAGATAGACACACATGCACACACAAACACATACATAGACACAGAAACGCAGAGACATATACACAGAGAGATACACACAATCACCACAAAATAATTTCCTCTTACCCTGCTGAGAACATGCTCTTCTCAACCCCCAGAAAAATTGAGTAGGTCACAAGTGAGTACAGTTCAAGCTGACATCAAATTATATTCCCAAACTAATTACAAATGGTATCCAGAAATTCCAAAGACCTCTTGCAAATGAGAACTAGGGGCTTCATTTTGTATGACAATTCTCTGTCCTGTGTTTAAAGAACATAAAAATCTGCTGCATAGACAGAGGAGGAAAAAAATTATAATCTGAAATCACCCATGAGGGGCTACAATAAAGAAAGTTTTCTTGGTTCTGGTGGCATTCCAACCTTAATAATATACCCTTATACCTGGAAAAACTAATAAAAGAGAAAAAATAAGGGCATCTAAAATGAAAGTAGTGATATTTTCACAGTGTCAAGGTATCATACAGACTGAACACCCCAAGAGTAAAATGAGAGATGGGAACAAACCAAATTTTCACAAAACTCTAATAAATAGCACAAATGTTGAGAAAAATTTTTATGCAAGGTGGTAGGAGATTTTTAAATGATATTAAATGTCAAAAAATATGGAACCAGAAAAAAAATATTTCAAAGAGTAGATCTACCATTACATTAGCTGTTGAAATTTAACAGGAACCAATCCATTTAAATTCTTAATATAATCACCTATATAGGGGCAATTTTGGTATCCATCCTCCTGAAATGGTTAAGATGATAAATGAATATCTGTCAGATTCCTAGCATGACTCCTTCCTGTCAGTGAATAAAAGGCTATTATGGGTAAGAAGTTGAGGCTAGATTTTCTTCAACCAATCAAATGTCTCATTCTTTCCAAATAAGTCTCCAATCTCTTGTCTTTATTTCAGTTCCTTAAAATTCCTCACAATAATTACAGACTGTGCACCCCTCTAGATTATGAAAAGGATAAATGGGGCATGTTTTCAAATTATAAAGAGGAATGCTTTCAGGTGATGCCATATGATACTGTGAATATAGAAAGAGATCTAACCACAAAAGACAAGCAGCACAATAAAGAAAATAGAGTCGTGAAGCCAAGAGAGCAATATATATAAAATATTAATCGTTATTAATTATTAGGTCAAAGGAAGCATGGTTTTCTAAGTTTGAAAGGCAATGGCTTACCCTGGAATATACAAGAATCCATCTCCCCAACATATTAGAGTTAGACTCATTTATAATTTCCCTACATATGGTTCTTCTGCCCCTGTAATTTAAACCAATATATGCCCATTAAATATATATCCCAGAGAATTAAATCTCCAGTCTATTCATATACCAATTAAGCCCTGAATCTCAAGAGAATTGAAACCATAACCCATGAGGTAGTTCATCAGACTCACCCAGGACAACTAATAAAAGGATGATGGAAAAAAAACCATTCCTCAAACAGAGAGTCTCTACAACGTAAAGCACAACAGTTCCATCCATTTGCCCCATGGGATCTAAGGCCTTTCTCAGTCAGAAGCTGAGTGGACATCACCATCCCAAAGTCTCATGATTGAGAAATGAACAAACAAAAGAGGGAATACAATTATGGACCAAAGTAGACTTATTATTATCGTAATGGAAGAACTTGTAATATTGATACAAAGGCAGTGGTCACCAGAGGTTCTGAGGGGAGGGAGAGGGAAAAAGAATTGTAACAAGAGGCATTTTGGGGACATTGGAATTGTTCTCCATGATAATGCATTGATAGATACGGCCCATTTTGTCAAAACCTATAAAATTGTGTGGAGCAAAATGTAAACAAAAGTGTAAACTATAGTTCATGGTTGGTAACAATTCTTCAGTATGTGTTCATCATTTGTAACAAATGTAACACAAAAATGAGAAATATTCTTAATGGGGTAAAGTGTGGGAGGAAAAGTGGCAGGGTATATTTAAGTTCCCTATATTTTTATATTATTTTTTACAGAAGCTTTAGATTACATATTACATGAAAAATATAAGGGATTCCCATATGCCCCACTCCCACCCCTTCCTATAATTTCCCACATTAACAACATCCTAATGAACACACTAATGAAAGATGTTGTGTATGGGGAAAAGAGTTGAGGGGTAGGATATATGGGAATCTCCTATATCTTTGATGTAACATTCAAGTAATCTAAAATCTTCTTCAAAAGTAAAAAAAAATTAACGCAAAAAGAAAGTGAATGGTAGAAAAACTATATATAACACTGATAGATTTATTTGACCACAGAATATGTATAAACTTTCACAAAAAGGCTCTAAATACATCTACACATACATAAAAAAACTAAAAAGCAAACAGCTAGTATATTAAAGAAAGCAAGTAAGAAAGAAAAAGTAAAGAAAATGCTACAGTTCTGTATTTGAAAAGTTACAAGCAAAGCAAGAGTAAAATCCTCAAGATTGGGGAATGAACAGTGGACTAAAGTAGACCTCTTAGTATTCCATTAAAGACATTGTTCTAATCATAGTATAAATTTTATCATTGATATAAAGGCAGTAGCAACCAGAGGTTCTGAGGGGAGGGAGAGGGAAGAATAGGTGTAATATGTAGGCATTATTGGGACATTGGAATTGTCCTGACTGACATTGCAAGGATGGATTTAGACCATTACCTATTTTCTCATAACCTATAAAATTGCATGAGACAGAGTTTAAACTATAATGTAAACTATAGTCTTGGTTAGTAGAGATGCTTCAATATGTGTTCATCAATTTTAACAAATGTACCACACTAATGAAAGATGTTCTTAATGGGAAAATGTGTGGGAGATGGGGTGGGCATATGGAATCTCTTATATTATTTATATAACATATATATAATCTAAAGCTTAAAAAAAAACCAGCCCCAGTACACAGAACAAAAGTTAAATAAAAAATTAGTTGCAAAGGAAAAATTAAATGGGTAATAAAACCACATTGATTTAATTTTGCCAATAAAGGCATGATGGCCAGGTAAGGTTTATAGTATATCACCTTACAGCTATTAAATAAAACTGATGTTTTCTCATGCAATACCTATTATGAGACTGTTTGCACCAGAAACTGCTAAGCAAATTAAAATTTACCTCCATTGGACAACACCATTGCCATCAATACGGAAATGTATTTAAAGTGTTCTTAAGAAAATGCCCTCACTTACAGACACCCCTCCACTGCTAATACCCCCATTTTTCCCTATTCCCATTTAGTCCAAGTTTCCACAGACAGAAGTTCTGCTTTCCTGCAACCACTTTATCCCACACATTTCCTCTTCTAATTGTGCTCCCAATCCCATCATTTAGTTGTCACCAAGGACACCTGCATAGTTGAGTCCAATGGACACCTCCTTTTTTACCATAATAAATAAATGCATATGTTAATTATGCAAGCAAGGAAACAAGCATGATGATTTCTCATCTCCACGCTAGGCTGGATTGGCTCTCAGACCACCTCAGAGAATAACTCATGGCTTCCTTTCTCCCTGACCCTTTTCCTTCAAATTCTGCTGAGTTTTCAGAGTCACCAGGATGGTGTCTCTGCAAAGAAGGTCTCCATGTGGAAGTCCAAATTCCTCCCCAGGAGGTTGTTGTTATGGGGGGAGGAGTGGGGTGAGAGGGCTGGGGGGTATATGGGGACCTCATAGTTTTTTAATGTAACGTTAAAAAATCAAATAAAGACAAAAAAATTATAAAAAAAAAAAATTCCTCCCCAGGTGGTTGATGAGAGGAATAAACCTCTTTCACCATCAAGACAGCAGGAGCAAGTCAGGTATCCATCCCCTAGCCAGAGCTGGGACTCCCAAGTTTGCACAGGTTGAGTGACAACAGCAGATGAGATATTTTCAGCTTCATTATTACCACTTATTAGCACATTTCCTTGTTGCTTCTACTCATCAGCCATCATTTCCCTGTGGGACAGTGATCTGGACAGAAAAATTTTTCCTACTGATTTTCTGTTCCCAATAGCCCAGGTTCTTATTCAGGGGAATCTCCTTCTTCTTATTTTCCTCCACAAACTCGCCTGCCTTCCAAAGATGCAACCTCCTAGCAATGCACCTCATCCATTGACTTAAAGTTTATTCCAAATTTTAAGACTGAGGTGCCCACCTGAACCAGCTCCCTTAGATCTTCAAAGCACTGACATGGGGTGAGAATACTGTCCTTGATGTTACCCCCCAAAATTTTCAGCTCTCATTTTCAATAAAGAGAACTGTATCCATTAGATATAAAACCATGGAAAGCACGGATACTATACTCATTTGCTTGATGATACTTTGTTAAAACAATTAGGAATATCATGCTTGTGACAAAATGACCACCTGTCAGTTTTTCTCTTATTTATAAAATGTTTGTTCATTATAAGAAATATATTTAGACCTTTTTGCATACCAGAGTCTGAACCTAGCAATATCATTTATTTTTCCTGCAAATCCTTGAGGGGTGCCCAATTTTTTTCCTTAATAGATCTATTACTGCTTCTATAAATTTAAAACTAAACAAGCAATTAAAAACTATATATTTTTAAAAGTTTACATTATAGCAACATAACTACAAAGGAAAATTTGCATTTAAACCATATTCATATATGTCTTTATTTCAGTGGGATCAGTGGTGATATCTCCTTTCTCATTTCTTATTTTGCATATTTGCATCTTCTCTCTCTTTTCTCTGTCAGTCTAGCTAAGGGTTTGTGAATTTTATTGATCTTCTCAAAGAACCAGCTCTTGGTTTTGTTTATTTTTTTCAAGTGCTTTCATACTTTCTATTTCATTTAGTTCTAATCTGATCTTAGTTATTTCTTTCTTCTTCCTTTGGGGTTAATTTGTTGTTTTTTCGTGAATTCCTCCAAGTGTGCAGTTAGTTCTTTAATTTTAGTTCTTTCTCCTTTTATGAAGTATGAATTTATGGCTATAAATTCCCCTTCCCATACTGCTTTTGCTGCATGCCATAAGTTCACATATGTTGTGTTATAATTTTCATGAATTTCAATGTGGTTATTAATTTCTTTTGAAATTTCCTCTTGACCCACTGTATTCCTAAGAGTGTGTTTTTTAACTCCAAATCTTGATGCCAAGTCTGGGTTTCTGGCCATTGCAAATTTCCAGCTTCATTCCACTGTGGTCACAGAAATCATTTTGTAGGATGTCAATCTTTCTGAATTCATTGAGGCTTTTTCTGTGTCCTAGCAGGTAGTCTCTCTTGGAGAATGATCCATGTGCACTTGAGAAGAATGTATATCCTGCTGTATTTGGATGTAATGTTCTGTGTATGTCTATTAGGTCTAGCTCCTCTAATATATTGTTCAAAGTCTTTGATTCTTTATTGACTTTCTTTTCAGATATTCTGTCCAAAGTTTATAGTGCTGTATTAAAGTCCCTCACTGTAATTGTAGAAACATCTATTCCTTCACATGGTTTTTCCAGTGTTTGCCTCATGTATTTGGAGGCACCCTTGTTAGGAGCATAAATGTTTATGCTCTTTCTTCTTGAAAGATTATTACTTTCACTAATATGTAATGTCCATCTTTGTCTCTATTGTTTTGCATTTAAAGTCTATTTTGTATGATATTAATATAGCTACTCCAGAATATTTTTGTTTATTTTTTGCTTGTAAGATTATTTTCCAGCCATTCACTTTCAACCTCCTTGAATCCCTGAATCTAAGATGTGTTTCTTGTAGAAAGCATATAGTTGGGTCATATTTCCTTATCCAATCTTTCAGTCTGAATCTTTTGACAGGTGAGTTTATTCCATTGACATTCAGTATTATTACTTTCAAGGAATTACTTATATTAGCCATATTTTCTTTGGATTTGGATTTGTCATATTTTGTTTGATTTTTCTTTACTGTTTTTGTCTTTTTAATTGCTCTTACATTCCCCTTCAACTTTGTCTGTTTATATATTCTTCCTACAGAACTACCTTTAGTATTTCTTAAAGGGGAGCATTCTTGTTGGCATACTCTCCTAGTTTTTCTTTATCTGTGAATATTTTGAACTCTTCATCATTTCTGAATGCTAATTTTGCTAGATATTCTTGGTTGGAATTTTTTTTTCTTCTAGTAACTTGACTATGTCATACCATTTCCTTCTTTGATCCATGGTTTCAGATGAGAAATCAGCACTTAATTTATGGAGCCTCCTTTGTGTGTGATGGTTTTCTCTTCTCTTGCTGCTTTTATTATTTTCTCTTTGTCTCAAGCATTGGATAATTTGACACGTATATGTCTTGGGATAGGCCTGTTGCAATTCATGCTATTTGGGGTTTGTGTTGTGCTTCCTGGACATGTACATCCATTTCCCTTAATAGATTTGGGAAATTTTCAGCCATTATTTCCTCCAGCATCCCTTCTGTCCCCTTTCCCTTCTCTTCTCCTTTTGGGATGCCTATAATGCATATATTTGCGTGTTTTGCATTGTCATTCAGGTCCCTATGACCCTGCTGGAATTTTTATCTTTTTTTCAATCAGTTCTATTATCTGTTTGATTTCAGATGTACTGTCTTCCACCTCACTAATTCTCTCCTCTGCCTCTTCAATTCTGCTGTTATTTGCTGAGAATGTATTTTTGATATCTTGAATTGTGCTGCTCATTACCAGCATATCCATTATCTTTTTCTGTATCTGTATTCTCTCCAAGTGCTTTCTTCATAATCTTAATCTCTTATTTCACTTCATTGAATTGGTTCCTAATATATGTTTTCAGAGCTTTAATTACTTCTTTGATGTTCTGCTCCTTTTCCTGGTTTTTAGTTTGTTCATTGGATTGGACCATGTTTTCCTGATTATTGGTTTGATTTGTAATTTTTTGTTGCTATCCGGTCAACATTTTATTTTGATAGGTTTAATCACTTGCTTAGCTCCTTGGTCTAGTTTGGGGTTTAATTAGTTGTTTTTGAGTGTGTGTTTTCTCTTTGTCACTTTCTTCTTATTATTCTATTTCCTTGTGGTTGGCTAAGTTCACTTGAAGGAAAATATTAGGGCCAGGGAAAGCAAAAGGAGTAAGAAAAGAAAATGAATAATAGTAGAATTGATAGTAAATATTAACAGAGGGACCATGTGAGGTCTAGGAGAATGGATATTAGACTCATGTCAGGTATATAGAGTTATAACAGTAAGAAAAGTAAAGTATGTATAATGAGACAGTAAACTGAATATGCAGAGAAATATAGTGTGAATTAAAAGGTCAGTGTGTTCAGGAGAGAGGGAAAGAGAAAAGAAAGAACAATAATATAAAGAGTGAATTTAAGACTGAAAACAGAACAAAGGTATTAGAAATAAAAAGTCAGAAACATAGGGGGCAAACAAAAAGAGGTATAATGTAAGAGAAACAATTGATGATGGAGGATAGAAAGATGTAGAGGAAAGGGGGTAGTGTTTGTGGCCATAATCAATACACACAGAAAAGAGGAAATGGAGGATGAGTAAATACAGCAATTCTGAAGTGCTCCCTGCAGCACCTAATATAAAAAGTATAAAAAAGAAGAGAATGAAAAAAAGAAATGAAAAACAGGGACAAAAAGAGGAGGGAAGCAAGCAAGAAAAAAAAAGCAAAAATAAAGAAAAAAGGGCCTTGGGGGGGATAAAGAGGAAAGAAAAACAAGAACAGAAACCAACAAAATACCAGAGCAAGTTTCAAGCAAGGAATCCTCTTTGCAGTTAAATAAAATGCTTAGGGATTTGCCACTCTCCCTTTCTCCCGTCCTCACTTCTCTCTCTCCCAGGGAAGCAGTAAAGGTGCCTGAGAGGTCCAGTGGGAGATTTAAGTGGGTACTTGCTGAACCAGCTCTGAACAGAAAACAATGACTCTTAATTTCCAGAGAGAGAGTACCCACACCTCATGAGGAGCCCTAAGTATATTGGAAGCTGGGAAAGCACCTCTTACAGTCCCTCTCCTTTAGGTGTGCTATGAGAGGGCTGGCTGATTTTCTGACTCCCTTCTCCCAGACCAAGTTTCCTATCCCAGGGTATTTAGGTGAATTGGGCTTTCTCAGCAGATTCACCACTCCTTTCTTCCCAGGCTCTCCCCAAGGCAGCTGGTATGCTCCTCCAAGTGAAAAAAAAAAAAAAGGTAAAAAGGGTTGGGAAACACCAGAAATTCTGATCCATTTTACCCAGGGCTCCCTGCTACTGTTGTAGAATTTGAGAGAGGTTCAATTATTTGTGTATAGAGAGGCCAGGACTCAGGAATGATTTTAAGAAGGAAAAATGGTTTATTGATGGCTGGCCGGACTCGGGAGCTTTCTGTTTGAATCCCAAGCCCTGAACAAGATTTTTGAATCCCTTTTATGCAGAGAGGAAAGGCCAAATGGTCCCTTTGTTTCAGTTCTCAATAGGCTTCAATTAGCATATATATCTTACACATCTTAGGTAAGCTTTTAGCATGGACTTCAGACGGTCTAGGTAAGCTTTTAGCATATTTAGTTTGCATTTCCCCTAAATACTTAAAGTTTATAGACCTTGCATTGTTAAACTGTTTCCTGGGACTGGAGTCCTTGCCATTGTTACCAAGGGCAGGACTGCAGCCTCTTACCATCACACCCACAAGTCAGAGAGCTTAGGTTATCTCTGAAGAGACAAAAAGCCTCCCACCCATAGCCCACATCATTTCTCCCCTTTGCCAAAGTTTAACTTGCTAAGCTTTGGCATAATTATTGTTGGAGCTATGAGGTGGATGGCTGTTTGTTTTGATTGATTATTTATCAATCTTTAGTGTAGCATCCAGGATTGTTTTTAAAAGTTTAGAAGTTTTCATTCTGGACAGCAGAATCCTGGGCAGGGGTGTCCTGCAGTCATTCTGTGGCCCCTGGCGCTCACGTGGATTTCCAGTCAGGTTCCAGATCCATCTATTAATTTTATTTTACCCTTTAGAGTTTACACCTTTAATTTAAAAGGGGTGCTGAAGGGAGATGATCTCTTTTCTGTAACTGCTTCCTGCTGGCCATGGGCTGTAGTCATTGCCTAATAAGGTGTAAAACTCTTAATTTATTTTAACTGGAGGAAGATAGATCTGGCATTCTGTACAAAGTTGGATGAAGTTTTCATATGGTTAATAAGATGTTCACTCTGAAAGAAACAAACTTAATTAAAAATTTGGAATACCATTTTTAAAAGAGGACATTGGATTACAGAGGTAGACAAGGTTAGGTGCCTATAAAGATGGCACTCCTTAAAAGCTGGTGGGAACAGCATATATATTCTTTTTTAAGTTATTCATCTTCAGATAGAAATTGCAACAGACACTTAGCTTTGTCTGAAGACACATTCCAAGCTGTTTAATGATTGGCACTCATTTACTCTGTCAGATGCTTCTGGTCAACTGGCACTCCTTGGGCAACTGGATTCATTCACGATTAGAACACTGAGTGGGATCACCTGTGGGAGTGATCAGAACTACAGAATGTTTTTTTATGCCTTAGTTTTAAATGTACAATTTCTAGCAATTTGACTTGTTCAATAGGTGAATCACCATCAGCAAGCAAGCCTCACCTTTGCTACACAGCAGAGTACAGTAGAATATAGTAAGTTGACTGAGACTAGCTGAGACTGCCACCTTATTCTATAGGCATGTTTATTAACTGTTTAGAAAATGATTTTACCAGGAATTTAACATGTCTAATATACTTCTGCACTTGATCCAAAATAGAAAAGATAATGTTATAATTATTAGGCATATATTTAGTACAGGATAAAAGTACAGCACTTAATATTAACTAATGTATTACTTAATGCATAAGGATTAAGGATTCAGAGTTCCAATCATTAGTTTTGAGTTTCAGGTTTGTAATACTTTACATGTTATCTCTCCATGAGAGCAGGTCATAATGCCAATTGTGTTTAAGTTGCACTTACGGTATCCTGGTATCATGGCTCCACTTAGCATGTTCTTCAATGCAGTGAGCAAGTCACAGCATCCTTGATCTTAGAGATTTTCCAGTATTCTACTAGCCTGGTGCATAGTGCTCTCTGGCACCATGGAATAGTGCCAGTCTGGAGGCAATATCCATTGTACACTTGGCTGTACCAAGTCATTATTGGCTGCTGCAGGAGCTTGAAACTGCAGCGTAGTTTCCATCAACTTCAGGAGCAGAACCAGAGGCTGATATAGCAAATATTTTTAATTGAGGGGTCAGTGACTAGCCTAGCCAATAACTCACATGGAGAGGCCACCTGTAATGTATTCAAGGCCTGGTTTGAGTGCACAAGAGTTTGACAATGTTAAAGTTTATTCCTTGTTTTTATATATTTTAAACAACTTAATGCAACACATATATCAAATGACTGTTTACTTACACAATTTTACTATGAAGATAACAGTAGGTACTTTACTTTAGTAATAGCAGAAAAATATTATTTTTCATTGTTAAAATGAAAACAGAAGATTTCCAATAGAATCAAGATAACTTTATTACCATTTACTTAAATATGTACTTTGCGGTGGCATTCAGACATGTTTTATTATCATTAAGTCATTTCTGCTACCAATACCAAGCTAAGATTTAGTTAACAATGACTTCTAGAACTAGTAAATATTTAAACATTTTCAGTTTGGCAGATGTTTTACAAACTTCTTATAATTGACTATAACCATATTAACTAGCCACCTCATGTTTAAATAAGCTTATTAAATTACAATTACCAAAGAAATTTACTCTATTTATTTAAGAGAGTATATCTACAATCTTTTTCCTTTAGCCTAATTTCACCAATGTGAACTTACAATTTTCATTACTCTAAAGATTTCGTACATATAATGTTAATTTATTTTATAAATTAACTATGGGGGATTAACATTCAAGTTAAATAAAATTGAAACCATTATAGTTTATGCAAAGAATGTTCTCTTTTTCCCTTACAGGAGCTAAAAACTTCTTTTCTTTGTTTAAGTTATGAAAATGAATAATTCAAAAGCATACTGAGTACCAGGTTTTAAAACACATTACACAATTACTTAATTTTTTAATCATAATCCAGGAAAGATTTCTCCATAGTTTTTATGGACTTTTCTTTACTTACTGAAATTTTTTAATAGAGCCACTAATTACCTTAATTTTGTTGGAAAGAAATCTTCTGGAAGAAAATAAGGCTCACCAGATTGTGGAGAAGAAAAGAATTTATTCTCAATCTTGCAAGAAGGGGCACAGAGCCAGATATGGCTGGTGCCCCGAACAAAGAAAAATGACACAATTTATACCCCTAAGCCTAGCACACAAACTCTTCCTCTGTTTTTCCATAGATTAGATACTTCAGAAGTTACAGCTTATCTGAGATCTACCTTTCCCACGCAAAAGTTTGTGATTTAACTGCTTCCTCTATCACATTCCAACCATTTTAGTTTTTACCTGTTCCCCTTTGTTAAATAAGGAATAGAATTTAGTGCTGAAATGGCACTGACCTAGCTCCTTCTTGGGAATCCTTTCACTGCCCATAGGACTGGCCTAAGCTGGTCTCCCTACTGCTGTCTAACCTGGGAGTGGGAGACTGAGCCAGCAGGCCACCAGGTTATACCAATCAACATCATTTTTTTTTCCTTTATGTGAAAACTAACCTAATCCTTGTTTTTTTTTTGTTTTTGTTTTTTACACTTTATGGCTGACAAAAGGTTTAAACTGGGAAATTGCCGGGCAAACTCATTCTTATTTCCCTAGCCTAGTATATAGGTTTAATCTGCCATACCTAGTCTTGCCTTTAAAGCTTTTGCAAAGAGGAGGCCCTTTCCCAATTGTTTCTATAATCAGATTTCTATGACTTTTTCATCCTGCTTAGTTTAATTTGGGCTATAAGAATATTTACATATATAACTGCATATTTTATTTTTAACAATTTGAATAGAGCTCATTTAAGAATTTTCATTTGTTAATTTGATATTATTCTGATGTATGAAGACATACACTGAGCAAATGGGCAAACACAAAGAGACACAGAAACACAACTCATTGATATTACTTATAATTTGCATTATTTTATATACTGTTTAGCTTAATTTGGGGTCCAGAAATATATATTACTTATATAACTGCATATTTGGCCTCAACAATTTGAGCAAATAGGCAAACATGAATAGCTTGACACAAAAATGTAACTTTAGTTAAACTTCTAATTTTTACAAAACAAGTGTGACTGCAAAACATTTCAAAGACTCCTGAAACTTTTCTTAATTTGCACTATGACTGTGCAGTTTTACACTATGACCATGCAGTTTTACACAAGAATTTTCTTTCTTAATGGATTGTAACCAAAATGTTCTCAATGCTGTAGCACCATTTTGTTTCAGAACTTTATATTTTACTTTGAAATTAGCAGAATTTTGGATAAGCAACAAGATTAATCTTATATATATTTACTGAGATGATTTGAAGCCTCAGGGAGACAGATTGGTTTCTCTCATGAATTACTACTCTTAGAAACACTGACCGTCAGGGCAGGAGACTTCTCCCCCACTACCCCCCTTTTTGATTTTGGAGATAATAAAACTCCAGTGGTCATTTAACCTTATTCCATCAGGCAGCAATTTATTTAGTTTACACTTGAATTCATGAGAGAAAGGGTTACTAATACCAGAAGAGGAGACAGTGCTGTCCCAGCTCTTCTCAATTATGAAATAACCATAGGCAAAGGCAAGGGGTGAGGTTAGGCTTGAAGTAACCATAAACAAAGGAAAGGTTAGTTTAGAATTTACACTTAAATAATAGTTTCAGGCTAAATTCACTTAGCTATAATTTCAGTTATTATCTTTTCACTGTTTTATAATATAAATGCATTTATAAATTATTTTCTCTTACAGTTTTTATTAATTTTTTAAAAAACTGTTAATTTATAACAGCTTTAAATACCTTTCATTCGACTTATAACATATTAAATGAACTTAACCATTACTTTAATTTTTCCTTTAAAGTAAAAGAATAAATCTCTTGCAGTTAGTTTGAAATAAAAAGCTACCTTTCAGGATTTGATTTCTAGATTATGTTCTTTTAAAAGAGGTAAGACTCTTCTTCAAACACTGAGGAAATGATGAGGTTAAAGCACAAGAAGCTATTTTGATAAAACAGATTTTCTTTGTATACTGATCTTACTCAATTTTAATCATAAAAGTTTCCTTCCACAAACCTTCTACACTTTCAGTATCCATTCAGGTTTTGTCCCACACTCTACTCTTTCCAATAATCAATCATTTTATCTTAGGACAAAATCATCTTCTGTTTCTTTAACAATAAAAACACATTCCATATATCCCACATACTAAGTTACCAGGCAAAGTTCTTACAATATATAATTGCCATTAATACTAAACAAGCTTGTTAAAATAATGAACTTTTCTTCACTTTAAATACTTAGTTGCATGTAATACCAGAAAGTTTTTTTTGCAGCAAGTTGGCAGGGGAGGCTGGCTGCCGAAGAAAAGCTTTCTTGTTATAAAATTACCTTTTATTGTTATTAATAATTCAGTTTTTGTTTAATAATGACTTTCTGCAATTAGCCATTTAAATACCTTAATTTAAACAATGCTTTTTTTATTGACTTTGTAATAATATTACATTAAAAATATATATATGAGGTCCCATTCAACCCCACCCCCCCACCCCACCTCTCCCCCCCTCAGCAACACTCATTCCCATCATCATGACACATCCATTGCATTTGGTAAGTACATCTTTGGGCACCTCTGCACCTCATGGTCAATGGTCCACATCATGGCCCATACTCTCCTCCATTCCATCCAGTGGGCCCTGTGAGGATTTACAATGTCCGGTGATTGCCCCTGAAGCACCATCCAGGGCAGCTCCATGTCCCAAAGACGCCTTCACCTCTCATCTCTTCCTGCCTTTCCCCATACCCATCAGCCACCATGTCCACTTTTCCCAATCCAATGCCACCTTTTCTATGTGGACATTGAATTGGTTGTGTCCATTGCACCTCTATGTCAAGAGGAGGCTCAGATTCCACATGGATGCTGGATGCAATCCTCCCACTTTCAGTTGTAATCACTCTAGGCTCCATGGTGTGGTGGTTGTCCTTCTTCAACTCCATCTTATTTGAGTGTGGTAAGTCCAATAAATCAGATTGTAGGTGCTGGAGTCTGTTGAGGCTCAGGACCTGGCTATCACATTGTCAGTCCAGAGATTCAAATCCCCTAAATATATCTTAAACCCCAACACTAATTGCACCTCCAGCACATTAGCATGAAAGTCTTATGAAGAGAGATCCCATCTGAGTCCAGATTCATCACATATAAACACCATTTCCAAAGAGGGGCCATCTGACCTGGTAGTTAACCCCATCGGCCATGACCATAACTCCCATGGGTCTCTTTAGCCCTCGAAGGAACCGATATCTGGGGGTTGTATCTGCTTTATCTGTCTCTCAGACTCTGCTCAGTTGTGCATAAGGGCAATCCTTCTGACAGCCTCCAGACTCTTTTTTAGAGACTCGTAGCCATATAAACTCATTTCTCCTTTCCATTTCCCCCTTACATTAGGTCAAACAGCATTTTAAAGTCATGTTATTTTATGTAGGCAGGGATATTCTGCTGATCCACATTGAACCTTCCATATAAGGTCATTTTCCAGTTGCATCATCAGTTGGTAGTTGATAGTGGTCCCTCGGTGCCAGGGAGGCTCATCCCCAGGTGTCATGTCCCACGCTGGGTGGAAGGCATTGCATTTACATGCTGAGTTTGGCTTCGAGACTGGCCACATTTGAGTAACATGAAGGCTGACAAGAGGAAATTCCCAGGCACAATGCTGCTCTAGGCCTTGTTCTTATTTTAGGCTTATCAGCTCACAAGCATAGTCATTAGCATCAGGGGCTCACTGTTGAACCCTCACTCCCTCCCGATCCCCACCGCTGCACCTGGGAGACTGTCGCTGCTCCCCTAGGGACCACAACAGAGCACCACTGGCCAGGAACCCAGTACCCCCCCTGCTGTGGTTTTTAATTGTTGCCACTATGATAAACAATGCTTTGTTAAACTTTTATAATTATTCATATCCTTAAGACAAATTTTACTTTCACAGAACACATTCTCTTACTTAAAGTTACTACAATGCCTTCTAAGAACCTGGGCAAAATGCAAACGTATTTTGGCTTTGACACCCTAGGGAGGGAACTTTACTGCCATTTATTTTGATTCTGCTTTTCACCCCCTTCATTTCCCCCCCTTCCAGGCAGTTGGGTGCACAACAATCAAAAAGGAATGTGGCTTATGAATAGAAGGTGTGGACTCACTGGAAAGGGGCAAGTCACTCCCCCCTTTCCAGCTTCCTTTAATACCTTGACTATGTCATACCATTGCTTTCTTGCCTCCATGGTTTCAGTTGAGAAATCAGCACTTAATCTTATGGAGACTCCCTCGTATGTGATGGTTCTCTTTTCTCTTGCTGCTTTTAGAATTTTCTCTTTTTCTTTAGCATTGGATAATTTGACAAGTATATCTTGGGGTGGGCCTGTTGGGATTTTATGGTGTTTGGGCTGCATTGTGCTTCCTGGACATGTACATCCAACTCTCTGAGTAGATTTGGGAAGTTTTCAGTCATTATTTCCTGCAACACCCCTTTTGTCCCCTTTTCCTTCTCTTCTCCTTCTGGGATGCCTATAATATGTATGTTTGTGTATTTTCAATTGTCATCCAGGCCCCTAAGTCCCAGCTGGATTTTTTCTATCTTTTTATCAATCAATTCTACTATCTGTTTGATTTCAAATGCACTGTCTTTCACGTTGCTATTTCTCTTCTCTGCCTCTTCTAATCTGCTGCTATTTGCTTAGAGTGTATTTTTGATTCCTTGAACTGTGATGTTCATCACCATCATATCTGTTATCTTTTTGCATATGTCTGCAATTTCCTTTCCAAGTGTTTTCTTCATATTGTTTATCTCTTCCTTTACTTCATTAAGTTGGTGTCTAATATATCTTTTGAGATCTTTAATTACTTGCCCAATGTTCTGCTCCCCTTCCTGGTTTTTCATTTGTTCATTGGATTCGGCTGTTTTCCTGATTATTGGTTTGGTTTGTAGTTTTTTGTTCCTGTCTGGTCATCATTTTATCTTGATGGGTTTAATCAGTTCCTGAGCTTCTTTGTCTAGTCTTAGGAATTAATTACTTATTGTTTGTGTGTGTTATGTCTTCTCTTTCTCACTTTATTCTTCTTACTCTATTTTCTTGTTGCTGGCTAAGTTCACTTTGAAGGAAAATATTAGGGCCTGGGAAAGCAAAATGAGTAAGAAAATAAAATGTATAAAGTAGTATTGGTAATAAATGTTAACAGAGCCACAATGTGAGATCTAGGAGAATGGATATTAGACTCATGTAAGTTGTAAGTTGTGTAGAGTTATAGCAATAAGTAGAGTACCTATAATGAGATAGTCAACTGACTATGGGAAGGAATACAGTATGAATTAAAAGGCCAGTATTTTCATGAGAGAGGGAAAGAGAAAAGAAAGACAATAATATCAAGAGTGGATAAAAGACAGAAAACAGAACAAAGTTATTAGAAATAAAAAGTAAATCAATTTGGGGGCAAAAGAAAGGGAGGTGGAATGTAAGAGAAACAGTAGATGATGAAGGATAGCAAGATGTGGGGGAGAGGGGATAGTGTAGGTCACCAAAATCAATACACACAGAAAAGAGGAAATGGAGGATGAGGAAACACAGTTAATGTAAAGTGCTCCCTGCAGCACCTATTATATAAAGAAAAGAAAATAAGAAAGAAGAAAGAATAAAGAGAAAAGAAAAAAAAAACAGAAAAGGGGGGGCAAAAAGGGGTGGAAACAAGCAAGAAAAAGAGAAAGAGAAAAAAACCTAAATAAAGGAAAAAGGACTTTGGGGTATAAAATGGGAGAAAAGACCAGGAGACAATGCAATATTACCAACCAAGTAAAAAAAAAGTTTCAAGCTAGGAATCCTCTTTGCAGTTAAATAATACACTTAGGGATCTGACCTTTCCCTTTCTCCTTTCCTCACTTCTCTCTCTCCCAGGGCAGCAGGAAAGCTGCCTGAGAAGTCCGGTAGTACATTCAAGTAGGTCCATGTTGAACCAACTCAAAACAGAAGATTATGACTCTTTATTTCGAGTATGAGATAACCTATACCTCACCAGAAACCCCAAATAAGCTACTGAAAACTTGGATAGCACCTCCTACAGTCCCTCCCCCTTAGGTGTGCTAGGAGAGGTCTAATTGATTTTCTGACTCCACTTACTCAAAGACCAAGTTTCCTATCCCTGGACGTTTAGGTAAATTGGGCTTTCTCAGCAGATTCACCTCTCCTTTCTTCCTAGACTATCCCCAAGTCAGCTGGTACAGTCCTCCAAGTTGAAGGAGAGAGAGAAACAAACAAAAAAACAACACTATCGCCGAGGGATAGGGTAATCAAGGACCTCAGATGGATCTCAAGGTATGGTGGATTCAGGGATGGGAAGTCTGTGATATTGCAGACTCAAGGTGTGTGAGTCTCTGGAGTTCTTTCATGTCATTTTAGAGTAGATTTTAGAAGGATGGCTTTCCCACAAAGATGACATTCATAGGGTTTTTCTCCAGTGTGAGTTCTCATATGTTTTTGAAGATTACTATACACACTGAAGGCTTTCCCACAAAGATGACACTCATGGGGTTTCTCTCTAGTGTTGAGTTCTCTCATGTTTATAAAGAGACTTATGATAACTGAAGGCTTTCCCACAAAACTGACATTCATGGGGTTTCTCTCCAGTGTGAGTTCTTTCATGTTGTTTCAGGTTGGATGGTTGAGTGAAGGCTTTCCCACAGAAATGACATTCATGGGGTTTCTCTCCAGTGTGAGTTCTTTCATGTTGTCTTAGTGTAAATTTTCGAGGGAAGGCTTTCCCACAAAGATGACATTCATGGGGTTTCTCTCCAGTGTGAGTTCTTTCATGTCGATTTAGGGTAGATTTTCGAAGGAAGGCTTTCCCACAAAGATAACACTCATGCGGTTTCTCTCCAGTGTGAGTTCTCTCATGATTTTGAAGAGACCTACGATTACTGAAAGCTTTCCCACATAGAAAACATTCATGGGGTTTTTCTCCTGTGTGAGTTCTTTCATGTTGTTTTAGGTGAGATAGTTGAATGAAGGCTTTCCCACAAAAATGACATTCATGGGGTTTCTCTCCAGTGTGAGTTCTTTCATGTTGTTTCAGGTGAGATGGTTGAATGAAGGCTTTCCCACAAAGATGACACTCATGGGGTTTCTCTCCAGTGTGAGTTCTCTCATGTTGTTGAAGAGACCCACGATTACTGAAAGCTTTCCCACATAGAAGACATTCATGGTGTTTTTCTCCTGTGTGAGTTCTTTCATGTTGTTTTAGGTGAGATAGTTGAATGAAGGCTTTCCCACAAAAATGACATTCATGGGGTTTCTCTCCAGTGTGAGTTCTCTCATGATATTTAAGGGAAATATAATGACTATAGGTTTTCCCACACAGATGACATTCAAATGTTTTCCCCCCAGTGTGACATCTCTTATTTTGTTTAAGGGAAGATAATGTAGTGCAGCCTTTCCCACAGAGATGGCATTCTTGCAGTTTTTCTCCAGTGTGACATCTCTCATGCTGTTTAAGGGAAGAGGATATAGTGAAGGCTTTCCCACCTAGGTGACATTCATGGGTTTTCTCTCCAATGGGAGTTACACTGTATTGTCTGAGTTCAGAGCACTGGATACAATTTTTATCATTTTGGTAGTATTCATATGATTTACATGTATGGTGAAGAGGCTTATGTTGTTTAAAATATGAGTAGTCACTGAGGACTGCTGGAGGTGGTTTCCTGAAACAGGATTTCTTTGTTAAGTGAATCAATGCATATTGGTTCACTATGGATGTGAGAGAGGAATCTTCTTGCAAAGAAATACATTTAAAGGAATTCTTCTGGGTGTGAGATCTGTGCTGTGGGGAATCAGATGAGAGACTGTAAAACTTTTGAACATTTGAATGAATTCCTGCATTTCCCTATATATGAAACCTAGACTAATCCACAAGTGGTAATATCCAATTAAAATATCTGCCATGTTGGTTTCATATAAAAAGTATTCTAATCCATACACATAGATTTTCTCTATTATAAAATTCTAATTGCAGAGTTATCTGATCAATTTTGAGCTTCATGATGTTTCAAGATTACATTTATGAAATCTGCTTATGCAATTTGATTATTATGTGAACTCAAGTTAGAGTTTCTGTTTAGGTTTTTACCGAAAATTGAAACTATCACAAATTTTTGCTGGATTAGCACTTAATTCTAACATTAATTATAATTTCATGATTTACTGAATTCCTACATCCTTTGGTATCTATTTAGAACACTATGGTTTACAAAATTGAACTTACCAATGACATGATTTTAGAAGTGTCTTTCCTATAGGTAGGTTTACTGAATACCATTTCTATCATTTCCCATGTTTTAAAGGCACATTTCCTCCCTGCAGTGATTGCAAAAAGCAGAATAAAATTTTAGAATAGTATCAGGGGAAGAAAAATTTTAAAAGTTCAGTATGTTTCCCACATTCACAATTAACTGGGAAAGAAAGTCAAAGTCATAAATAATTCTAGGACATCACAGTCAGAAAGGATTTTGAGACATGGAATGTGAGGAAAAAACTAGGATGTCAGTGAGGTAAAAAAGAGGAAAATATCTTCCAAGAATAGGAACAGGAAAAGGATTGTTATGTGAGCGTTTAATTACAATAACAAATGAATATCCCTTTCCAAATGCCAATGACACTTGATAAAGCTTGAGAAATGTATGGAACAAACACATGTGACTAAAATGTCCCCATATCTTGAGGTACATTTTAGAAATCATAACTCATACAAAGAAAACTGAAGAAATCATTACACACTTAAGGAATCCTGAAGTTAAAATATTCAAGCACATACTTTATCATGAGACCCCTCCTAATGCAGAGGTCTTTACAGCTCACCTGGATTCTGGCATTGAGGAAAAACTACTCCTTCTCTTGACACTTCTTCCTGTTCCAACTGGGAAAGCACATCCCTTTTGCAGACTTGATATCCTGTTTGTATGGAAAAAAGTTACTGGATTTGGAGTTATGACAGTAATAGGGCATGATCACGATGTACATCACAAGTTACCAAAGAATAGGGTAAGCACTGAAGGTCAGCAATGCAGCAATAACTTGAACTTAGATCATTGACAATATTTCAACAGAAATTGTAACTCTGGACCTTTTGCCCATTTCAATGAAAACCACTGTTTGTTGTTACCCATGTACTAATAAAAAGAGAGACTGCGGAATTATCTATATTCTAAATAGTGAGAAGTCTATGTTTTCAAAGTGATTGAATAGTATGTTCAAAAATAATCCAATTAACATAAAATCCCAAAAAATGATCTAAATTCTATATGGAAAAGGATATACGCAATGTTTCTACTACTGTGTTCTGAAGCCTCAGCATAGCACTTGGAGGAGAATGCTTATATCAGCACAGCCCTGATTGTTGGAAATTGAAATTCAAGAAAGACATTAAATTGTGGTCAAGAAGATTAAATTCTATTGGGGTGAACTCAATGTAAATAAAAAATGAAGAAACAAATTCATTTAGGGATTGTTAGCACAACATAAATGTATTAAAATTATAAAATATAAAAATATAATATAAGAAAGATTATACAATTTGGAGAAGCTGATTTAGATATCTGAATTAAAAAATGAAAGATGATTTATGATGAATATATAGGTAGATTAGATAGATGTTAGATACAAAAAAGATAGATATAGGTGGTAGATAAATTTTGAGTCTCACCTACTGAGACCAGGTTATTGATATTCTCCAGCATCACTTCTCTGAACAGCTTTCTTTGGGTTGTGTCTAACAGGTCCCACTCTTCCTGGGTGAAGTCTACAGTCACATCCTTGAAGGTCACTAATGCCTAAAAAATCACAGAAATTTGTGTTCACACAGGGCTATCCTTACCAATGTCTTGAGTGAGATGTACAAAATAACAGCACTAAAGAAGCAGAAACTGTGTATATAAAACTCAAAACTTGTTGGGGTTCCAGAAACATCATTATCAATGCTGAACTTCCATTTGCCTTCCAAATGCACTCACAGACACATATACATTCTGAGCCCACAATACCCCATTGTAAAAGAAAATCACATGACATAGGGTATGACATACATTTGGAAATATCCCAATAAATTTGTCATTATGCCTCTTTCTGCTAATTGTTCAGTTTTCCTTTGAGCATTAATAACTAAATCAATATTTGTCAACAATTTTAAGTAAATTTACAGTTATTATAAGGCAAGCAATATCAATTATATGTATCATTTTAAAAAATGGATATGGTTAGGTTACTCCCCTGTATAGATGAGCTCACTTTCCTCTCATTTATAAAATCATTTAAGAATATGTTATGCATTTTGGCAAATGCAAGTTAATGTATCAATTGCTTTCTATCTAAATTCACTTCACAGGTCTATTATTCATTAAAATGGCAGGGATCCTTGAAAACATAACCAGAATTCTGCAAAACTAAATAGGTTTCAAATCAGTAAGTCCTGATTTCCTCAGTGCTACATAGCTCAGGTATACATGGTAATGTACAAATACAGATGGTTCAGTGTCACAAGACAGGGACACCTGAGAGAGTGTACTGATACATGGCCTTAGACTGACTATTCCTGTGGTAGGAGACCTCCCAATCTCAACTTTCTGGGGTGTACAAAGATGAGTTTCATTGTTTCACTTTTATCTTCATGTCATCTAAGATGAAAACATTCCTGTTCGTTGCCTCTGGCCTTTACTAATCTTTAAAAATTTTCACTGAGACATAAATTGTATTCTCTCTATTATACAGCTTCTGAAACCACAGCCACAATGAAGGAAAAAATAATTCTATAATGACACCCATTTATAAAATTTGAATAAATTTAATTTAGAAAATTGAAGTTGGGAAATTTGACCAAGAGTGGTAAGGAGAACTGTAGTTTTTAAAAAATTATTTCAAGAAAAGTGTATGTGTCTCAAATAGTTGGGTTCCTGCATACAACATGGGAGGCCCTGTGTTTGGTTCCTGGTGTCCCCCTAAAGAAGATGAGCAAGACAACAAGCTGCCATTATGGGCTGGCAGAGTGTGCTGACACAAGATGATGCAATGAAGAGACGATATGATGCCCTGGCATGGCAATCTGATGCAACAAGATGATGCAATGAAGAGACACAAATAGGAAACACAGTGAGAGACACAACCAGCAGGAGAAGAGGTGGCTCAAGTCATTGGTTGCCTCCCTCCCACATGGGAGGTCCTGGGTTCAGTTCCTGGTTCCTTTTAAATAAAAGATGAGCATGCAATGAAGATACAGAGAGCAAACAGTGTGTGTGAACAATGAGGGGGGTTTAATAAATCTTTTTTAAAAATATTTCAAAATGTACAAATATATTCTGTCAAAAGTTTAAGAAAATTAAAATTGGAGGAAACAAATACATTATTTCTAATTTCATTTAATTTACAAAACTTCTCATGTGCTTCTGACAAATATATTTATCCCTACACCCTAGTACCTGTAATGTTGGGCTGACTGCATGCACAGTTGAAAACTCAGCATCCCTTCTGACTGTAAACCCCTCTTCTTACTCATGTCTGTCATCATTATTCATCATATGGCCAGGCCAATCTCAAGCACTAACATGATCCATGACTTCATTATTTATTCAATGAGACCATGCATGAGTGAGAAAAAGAAAACTTCTGTAATCTTCTCAGAGAATACACAGCTTTAATGGTAGCTTTAAACAACTCTTCTAATTACCTTGGAAGATTACTCATAGAGCCACACCTAACTTACCATAATTAATAAAGAGTCATATATAAACTTAAGATGAGATCCTTGAATAACTCCTGAATACACTTGGAATATTCACACCAATAGGAGAAATCTTCCCATCTGCTGGCAACAGAGGTGCAAAAAAGAATTATCTACTCACATGTGATTGCATTGCCCAAACCTTGGCTGGCATCTATCTTCCTCTGGAATTTCACTTGCAACCAGGTAAGCAGAAGGAAAACAAAGCTGAGAATGGAAAAAGAAGTCTTAAGATTCAAGTCTTGACCACAATTTTCT
The DNA here is from genome assembly GCF_030445035.2 of Dasypus novemcinctus. Lineage (NCBI taxonomy): Eukaryota > Metazoa > Chordata > Mammalia > Cingulata > Dasypodidae > Dasypus > Dasypus novemcinctus. Next base: position 1,160,075 of record NC_080697.1, on the reverse strand, counting down.
AGGCCCCCCCCATCATGAATGCCAAAACTTTCCCCTAGGAGTATTTCCTGCCCAAATGAAATGGAACATACGGTATGCTCAAGAGAAATAAGGAAGGACTCTCCTTTCCCAAGATCAAGATGTTGGAGATCTTGTCTTCTCTGACTAATAAAGAAATGATTATCTTCATATTATAGGTAAAAAGATGAAAATCCATGAATTGCATGTATTAATTAGTCCATGATGTTCAGAGACTTTTTTTGAAAATATAATGCCAGTTTTACTATTTTTGTTTGTAACAGTTTCTTTATAAAGATATTTAGATTGCATAAAAGGTTACAGTAAAAATATAAGAGGTTCCTAAACACTCCCACTCCCCACTGCCCACATTCCACCAATATCAACAACCTTTTTCATCAGTGTGACACATTCATTGCATTTGATGAATCTACTTTGGAACACCACTACACAGCATGGGTTAGAGTTTAATTGTAGTTTACAGTCTCTCCCAGTCCATTCAGTGGGTTATGGCAGGATACATAATGTCCTGCATCTGTCCTTGCAATATCATTCAGGACAACTCCAAGTCCTGAAAACATCCCCTTATCACACCCCTTCTTCCCTCTCCCTGCCCTTACCAACTCCCATAGCCAATGTTGCCACATCAATGATAGTTTCTTTCATTGCCAGAGTCACAATTCTATAGTACAATACCAGTAAGTACACTCTAATCCATATTTTATTCCTCCATCCGATGTCCACTCCATCTCTAAATCAAGAGGGTGCTTAGATCCCACATGGTTGTTGGAAGGGATTCTCCTGCTTGTAGTTGTAGACATTCTCAGTTCCCTGGTGTGCTGGTTGACCATTCTCATCTCCCTGTTAGTTGACCTGGGTAAGTCCAATCAACCTGCAGGTGTTACAACTTTGCTGAGGCCAAACTCAGCATGTAAATGCATTACCTTCCCCCAGCATGGGACATACTCCCAGGGATGGGCCTCCCTGATGTCAAGTGATTACTAGCAAACACCAGTTGGTGATGCAACTAGAAAAAGACTTGATTAAAAGAGGGAAATGGTGAAGACAAATGAGTTTATATGGTTAAGAGACTTTGAAATGAGTCAGAAGATCATCAGAGGGATCACACTTATGCACATCTCAGCAGGATCTCAGAGAAAGCAAAAGTAGATACAACTCCAAATAGTAGTACTCCTGAGAGCTACAGAGACACCAAGGTTCTACAGTCATGACAGATCATGTTCAGTGCCTTGTCAGTGGGCCCTAATTTGGAACTTGTGTCCTGACTGTGATGGAGTTGGGCTCAGATGTGGCCTCTCTACATATGCCTCTTCTGTCACTTACTAAACCTGTGGTAGGTGCTGGGGTTGGTGTATGCTCAGGAGACTTAACTCTCTGGACTGTCCATGTGGCAGCTGGGCCCTGAGCCTCAACAGAATTGCAATACATGCTCTCTGGTTCACTGGAGACTTTTAATTCATTGCAGATTTCAAAACATAGGTATCCCTTACCAAAATATTATCTGGAATTGGGTTCTCACCATAAGAGGAAGCAGAGTGGAATCTCTCATTATAAATATTACTGTTTTTTTTTTGTGTGTGTGTGTGATAGCATTGGTTCTCTAACATGCATTTCTGATTTTTGGATTCTCCCTTTCTGCTCTACCATGAACCTGATCTTCTGGATACATTTGTCCTAAAACATCTTTATTCTTCCATATGTATAATGCAGCCCACTCAACACTGAGTTCTACATTCCACACAAATATATTTGGAAATCAACTAGGAAACTTAATATGTATTATTAAAAGAAGAAAAAATAATATCTATACACACACACACACACACACACACATATATATATATATAATTATTATGAGGTTGATCAGAACCAAGATTAACTTAATCATTTGTACCTCAATTCCAGGAAGAAAGTGATTATATTCAACATGTTTGGAGACTTACATATTTTAAAATTTTAATCTTCTCAGTACCCCAAATGATAAAGGCTAATTTGCTCCTTTAACAAATGTCCTACATTAAGGTTCAGAGAGGTGAAGTAAAATGACAAATTTATATGGCCACTGGAAGACACAGCTAGAGTTTGAATTTTTTCTTCCTGTATCCCAATTTTGAGTATCTTAAGGGTTACATAACACACCTAGGTATTACATGGAATGTCACCTCTCATTTCAGTATTCAGATCCTCACTGTTGTCAAAACTTCCTCTTCATAGAGTTTGTTAGTTACATACATGAACAGCAAACCTGTTCAAGGAAATCCCCTTTTCATTGAACCTGTCAGATTTTCTCTATGTTCTTGGCTAATCTATAAGAAATTAATTTCAAGAGAAAACTGGGTTAGTTAGGTTAGTAACTTATTGGGGAATGGTCAGAAGAGAAATGGGAGAAAATAACAGATCATGGAGCCCAAGTAAAGAGGAAGGGGCTGGAGAGTGATAAAGAGGGTTGACAGACTACAATTCCCCATTACAGATTATAAATCCCCAGGTTTACTTGTGTATTGATCCAGGCGAGGGGTGAAGAAGGCCAGAACAGTGGGCAGAAGGCAAGAACAGGGGTCAAAAGGTAAGAGAGGGTCAGTTGGCCTTTGCACTTGCATTTAGAAACATTATCACACCCTTTTGCTAATGACAGGGGGTAGTCCCAGCTGTTTGCTGTTTTGATTGACTACCCCACCAATCAATCCCCCAGGAGGGACCTATAATAAAGCCCCTGGAGAATATCCAGGCATTCTCCTGACTTCAGAGGAACTCTCATTCAGAATGGGATTCTTGCAAGTTTCTCCAGCAGCCATCTTGGGAGTACCAATTTCCACATGTTAAATGGTGGTGGTTTTTCTGCCAGGTTCCAGATCTGTCTATTGATTCCTTAACTTGCCTGCTTCAAACCTACTTCCCAAACATTATCTCCCAACTTATGCAATATTTACTGCCAGATGTATTCCAAGCATGCATATTTCAGCATATGTTTCATGAGAATATTTTTTTAAATTTTTAATTTTTTAAAAGATACTTAGATCATATAAATGTTACATAAAAAATGTAAGACAGGGAAGCAGATTTGGTTCAACTGATAGAGTGTCTACCTACCACATGGGAGGTCCAGGGTTCAAACCCAGGGCCTCCTGACCCATGCTGTGGGCTGGCCTGCACTCAGTGCTGATGTGCACAAGGAATGCCGTGCCATGCAGGGGTGTCCCCAGTGAAAGGGGGTCCCATGCACAATGAGTGTACCCTTTAAGGAGAGCCATGTCACGTGAAAAAAAAGTGCAGCCTGCCCAGGACTGGCACCACACACACAGAGAGCTGACACAGCAAGATGATGCAACAAAATGAGACAAAGATTCCTGGTGCCACTGACAAGAATACAAGCAGACACAGAAGAACACACAGCAAATGGACACAGAGCAGACAACTGGGGTGGGAGAAGAGGAGAGAAATAAAATAAAAAATAAATCTTAAAAAAAAGTAGGAGATTCCCGTATGCTCCACTCCCTCCTCTCCCACAATTTCCCACAATAACAGCATCCTTCATTAGTGTGGTACATTTGTTGCAACTGATGAACACATATTGGAATATTGTCACTAAGTGTGTATTATAGTTTACATTATAGTTTAAACTTTTTCCCATGCATTTTTGTAAGTTATCACAGATATATAATGGCCTGTATCTATCACTGAAAACATCATTTAGAACAATTCCAATGTCCCCAAAATGCCAACATATTGCACCTATTTTTTTAAAAAGATATTTTTATTACATAAACATTACATAAAAAATATGGGTGATTCCCATATGCCCTAATCCCCACACATCCCACATCTTCTCACATTAACAAGTCCTTCATTAATGTGGTACAACCACTGCAGTTGAGGAACACATTTTGTAGCATTGCCAATACACATTAATTAAAGTTTACATTCTAGTTTACTTACACTCTCACCCACACAATTCTGTAGGTTATGGCAAGATATACACTAGCTTGCTCTGTCATTACAATGTCATTCAGGACAATTCCCAAGTTCCAAAAATACCCCTTTATTACCCCTGTTTTCCCTCTTACACATCCCTCAGAACCTCCAGTGGCCACTGCCTCCACATCAATGATATAATTCCTTCCATTGTTAGGATCACAATAGGTCAAAGCAGAAAACCAGTAAGTCTACTTTAGTCCACAGTTCATTCCCCAATCCTGAGGATTCTGGGATGGTGATGTCCATTCCACTTCAAGTTAAGAGAGGGCTGTGGGTGGGGCAAGATCTGAGTGAGTGCACCTCATAATCTCTCCTGCAAAGAAGTGGCTGAATAGGGTCAGAGTCCTGCTGGACCAGGCTGTTTCAGGTGCTTGGAGGGCAGGAGGTGTCTGGATGATGATTTGGTGAGACAGTGACAGAAGAGTTTCCTGCAAGAGGTAGAATTTTGGGTCTCTTACATGGAGGTCAGAAGTTGTGGGTGGGACCTTTCCCCCTAGGACTGGCAGCCTGGCTGCGGCAATTCCTGAAAACTTTGTTGGGCTGAGGTGTTCCCCAAACCCTAAGCAGACTGTTTCAGGGGTTTGCAGGACAGGAGGTGTCTGGATGTTGATTTGGTGAGACAGTGACAGAAGAGATTCTTGTGAGAGGTGGAATTTTGGGTTTCTGACATGAAGGTCAGAAGTTGTGGGTGGGATGCCTCCCCTTAGAGTTGGCACCCAGCTGCAATGATCCCTGAAAACTTTGTTGTGCTGTGGTGTTCCCAAACCCCATGGTAATCAGATGAGTGGTTCCCAGGTCTGTATCCCCTAAACCCTGGTAGACCATGCTCCAAAGACTCACACACCTTGAGTCTGCAATATCATGGACTTCCCATTCCTGAATCCACCATGCCCTGAAATCCATCTGAGGTCCTTGATTACCCTAACCATCTGCATTTTTTGTTGTTGTTTTTCTCTCCTTGAGATTGGAGGAGTGTACCAGCTGACCTGGGGAGAGTCTGGAAAGAAAGGAGAGGTGAATCTGCTGAGGAAGCCCAATTTACCTAAACGTCCTGGGATAGGAAACTTGGTCTGTGACAAGGTGGAGTCAGAAAATCAATTAGACCTTCCCTAGCACACTGAAGGGGGAGGGACTATAGGAGGTGTTATCCAAGCTTCCAAAAGCATATTGGGAGTTTCTGGTGAGGTGTAGGTGCTCTCACACTGGAAATAAAGAGTCATAGTCTTCTGTGTTGAGTTGGTTCAACAAGGGCCCACTTGTATCTCTACCAGACCTCTCAGGCAGCTTTCCTGCAGCCCTGGGAGAGAGAAAAGTGAGGAAGGGAGAAAGGGGGAAGATCAGATCCCTAAGTGTTTTATTTAACTGCAAAGAGGATTCCTAGCTTGAAACGTTGGTTCTTTTTTTTTTTTTTTTTTGTCATGGTTGCTAATATTGCATTGTCTCCTGGTGTTTCTCCCATTTTATCAACCAAGGTTCTTTTTCTTTTATTTAGTTTTCTCTTTTTCATTTTCTTGCTTGTTTCCCTCCCTTTTCTTTGCTCCCCCTTTTACTCTTCTCTTTTTTTCTTTTCTCTCTTTTTCTTCTTTCTAATTTTATTTTCTTTATATAATAGGTGCTGCAGGGAGTGCTTCACATTTGCTCTGTTTTCTCATCCTCCATTTCCTCTTTTCAGTGTGTACTGATTTTAGGGACCTACACTATCCCCTTTCCCCCACATCTTGCTATCTTCCATCATCTACTGTTTCTTTTATATTTCACCTCCCTTTCTTTGGCCCCCAAATTGTCTGACCTTTTATTTCTAATACCTCTGTTCTGTTTTCTGTCTTTTATCCACTCTTGATATTATTGTCTTTCTTTTCTCCTTCCCTCTGTCATGAAAACACTGGCCTTTTAATTCATACTATATTCCTTCCCCTATTCAGTTGACTGTCTCATTATAGGTATTCTACTTACTGTTATAACTCTACACAACTTACATGAGTCTACTATCCATTCTCCAAGATCTCACATTGTTGCTCTTTATTACCAATCCTACTTTATACATTTTCTTTTCTTACTCATTTTGCTTTCCCTAGCCCTAATATTTTCCTTCAAAGTGAACTTAGCCAGCAATAAGAAAATATAGTAAGAAGAACAAAGTGACAAAGAGAAGTCATAACATTTATGCACGAACAACAACTAATTAATCCCCAAGACTAGACAAAGAAACTAAGGAACTGATTAAAACCATCAAGATAAAATGATGACCACACAGCAACAAAAAACTACAAACCAAATCAATAATCAGGAAAACATGACCGAATCCAATGAACAACAAAAAACCAGGAAGGGGAGCAGAACATCGGACGAGTAATTAAAGATCTCAAAAGATATAATAGGGACCAACCTAATGAAGAAAATGAAGAGATTAACAATATGAAGAAAACACTTGGAAATAGCAGAAATACAAAAAAGGATAAGATATGATGGTGATGAACATCACAGTTCAAGGTATCAAAAATACACTCTAAGCAAATAGCAGCAGATTAGAAGAGGCGGAGGAGAGAAATAGCAACGTGAAAGACAGTACATTTGAAATCAAACAGATAGTAGAATTCATCAATAAAGAGATAGAAAAAATCCAGCTGTGTTTTAGGGACCTGGATGACAATGCAAAACACAAAAACATACATATTATAGGCATCACAGAAGGAGAAGAGAAGGGAAAGGGGACAGAAAGGGTGTTGCAGGAAATAATGGGTGAAAACTTCCCCAATCTACTGAGGGACATGGGTGTATATGTCCAGGAAGCATAACACAGCCCAAACACCATAATTCCCAACAGGCCTAACCTAAGACACATACTTGTCAAATTATCCTATGCTCAAGACAAAGAGAAAATTCTAAAAGCAGCAGGAGAAAAGAGAACCACCACATACAAGGAAGGCTCGATAGGATTAAGTGCTGATTTCTCACCTGAAACCATGGAGGCAAGAAGGCAGTGGTATGATATAGTCAAGGTAGTAAAAGAAAAAAAATTTGAACCAAGAATACTCTACCTAGCTAAGTTAGCATTCAAAAATGATGGAGAGTTCAAAATATTCAGATAAACAGAAAGTGAAAGAGTATGTCAACAAGAACCCTGCCCTTCAAGAAATACTAAAGGAGGTTCAGCAGGAAGAAAGGAAAAAACAGGAGAGGCAGAGTTGGAGGAGAGTGTAAGAGCAACAAAAAAGACAAAAAGAGAATAAAAAACAAAAACAAAAACAAAAATATGACAAACACAAGTCCAAAGAATATATGGCTAACATCAATAATTCCTTGAAAATAATAACACTGAATGTCACCTGTCAAAAGATTCAGACTGGGACATTGGATAAGGAAATATGACCCATCTATATGTTGTCTACAAGAAACACATCTTAGACCCAGGCATTCAAGGAGGTTGAAAGTGAATGGCTGGAAAACAATCTTACAAGCAAACAATAACCAAATAAAGGCAGGAGCAGCTATATTAATATCAGAAAAAATAGACTTTAAATGTGAAATGATTATGAGAGATAAATATGGAAATTACATATTTGTGAAAGGGATAATCTTTCAAGAAGAATGAAAAATCATAAATCTTTATGCTCCTAATAAGGGCACCTCCAAATCCGTGAGGCAAATACTAGAAAAAGTAAGTGAAAGAATAGATACCTCTACAATTATAGTGGGAGACTTTAATACCACTATCAACTTTGGACAGAACATCTCAAAAGAGAATCATTAAAGAAACAAAAACTTTGAACAGTGTATTAGAGGAGCTGGATCTAATAGACATATACAGATCATTACACCTGAATACAGCAGGATATACATTTTTCTAAAGTGCATATGGATCATTCTCCAAGGTAGACCATATGATAGTCCACAAAGAAAGGTTCAATGCATTCAGAAAGATCGAAATCATACAAAATAATATCTCTGATGACAGTAGAGTGAAGCTGGAAATCTGCAAGGGCCAGAGGCCCAGATTTCACACCAAGATATGGAAATTAAACAGCACACTCTTAGAGAAACTGGGTCAAAGAGGAAATCTCAAAAGAAATTAATAATTACCTTGAAACTAATGAAAATGCTAACACAACATACCAAAATTTATGGGATGCAGCAAAAGCAGTACTGAGAGGGAAATTTATAGCCATAAATCCAAACATCAAAAAAAAAAGAACAAAAATTGAAGAGCTAACTGCATATTTTGAGGAATTAGTAAAAAAACAACAAAGAATCCCCACAGAAAGAGGAAAGAAAGAAAAAAGACAAGAACAGAACTAAATGAAATAGAAAATAAGAAAGCACTTGAAGAGATTAACAAAAGCAAGAGCTGGTTCTTTGAGAAGATCAATAAAATTGACAATCCCTTAGCTAGACTAACAAAGAAAAAAACAGAGAAGATGCAAATACACAAAATAAGAAATGAGAAAGGAGATATCACCACTGACCCCACAGAAATAAAGACTGTCATAAGAGCACACTTTGAAAAATTATTTTCCAACAAAAATGACAATTCAGAGAAAATGGACAAATTCCTAGAACCAGATAAGCAGCCTATATTGATGAAAGAAGAAATTGACAATCTCAAAAAACCAATCACAAGTAAAGAGATATAATCATTCATTAAAAACCTCCCAACCAAGAAGACCCCAGGCCAGACAGCTTCACAGCTTAATTTTACAAAACATTGCAGAAACAACTAACACCAAACTTGCTGAAACTCTTCCAAAAAATCAAAACAGAAGGAACATTACCTAACTCATTCTATGATGTCAACATTACCCTAGTACCAAAGCCAAACAAAGACACCACAAGAAAGGAAAATTACAGACCAATTTCTCTAATGAACCAGGACACAAAAATCCTCAACAAAATATTTTCTAACCGTATTCAACAACACTTTAAATGAATTATACACCATGACCAAGTGGGATTCAATACGGGTATGCAAGGATAGTTCAACATAAGAAAATCAATCAATGTAATACACGATATAACAGACTGGAGGAAAAATATCACATGATTATATCTATAGATTTAGAAAAAGCATTTGACAAAATACAGCACCCTTTCATGATAAAAACACTGCAAAAGATCGGAATACAAGGAAATTTTCTGAACATGGTAAAGAGTATATATGAAAATTCTACAACCAACATCATTTACAACCGTGAAATCCTTAAATCTTTCCCTCCAAGATCAGGAACAAGACAAGGATGAACACTATCACCTCTTCTATTTTACACTGTCTTAGAAGTACTTGCTTGAGAACTGAGACAAGAACCAGATATAAAAGGCATTCAAATTGGAAAGGAAGAATTCAAAATTTCATTATTTGCAGATGACATGATCCTATACATAGAAAACCCAGAGAAGTCTACACCAAAGCTTCTAGAACTCATAAATGAGTTTAGTAAAGTCACAGGTTATAACATCAATGTGCAAAAATCAGTAGCATTTCTGTACACCAATAATGAGCAAGCTCAGGAGGAAATCAAGAAACAAATACCATTTAATAGTAAATTAAAAATCAAATACCTAGGAATAAATTTAACTAAAGATGTAAAAAACTCATACACAGAGAACTACACAACATTGTTCAAGGAAATCAAAGAAGACCTAAATAAATGGAAGAATATTCCCTGTTCATGGATGAGAAGACAAAATATTAAGATGTCTATCCTACCAAAACTGATCTACACATTCAATGCAATCCCAATAAAAATCAACACAGCATTCTTTATGGAACTAGAAAAACTAGCTAGGAAATTTATTTGGAAAGGAAGGAGGCCCCAAATAGACAAAGAAATATTCAAAAAGAAAAATGAAATTGGAGGAATCACACTACCTGACTTCAAAACATACTACAAAGCTACAGTAGTGAAAACAGCATGGTGTTGGCACAAGGAGAGACACACAGACAATGGAACTGAATTGAGAGTTCTGATATAGATCCTCATATATGTATTCATATAATACTCAGGAAAGCCGGCAAACACTCTCAACTGGGAGAGAATGGCCTATTCAACAAATGGTGCCTGGAGAACTGGATACCCACATGTAAAAGAATGAAAGAGGATTATCAACTCACACCTTATACAAAAATCAACTCAAGATGGATCAAAGACCTAAATATAAGAGCCAAGACCATAAAAACTTTGGAAAGCAGTGTAGGGAAGCATCTACAGGAACTTTTATTGTTACAGGAAATGGCTTCATGACTTTCACACCAAAAGCACGAGCAGCAAAAGAACATATAGATAAATGGGACTTCCTAAAAATTGAAGCCTTCTGCACCTCAAAGGAGTTTGTCAAGAAAGTGAAAAGAGAGCCTACACAATGGGAGAAAATATTTCTAACCATACATCTAATAGGAGATTTATAACTTGCATATATAAAGAACTCTTATACCTCAAAAATGAAAAGACAAAAAAACCATTTAAAAAATGGGAAAAAGATTAAACAGACAATTCTCCAAAGAAGAAATACAAATGGCTAAAAAGCACATGAAAAAAAATCCTCAAAATCTCTAGCAATTAGGGAAATGCAAATCAAAACTACAATGAGATACCATCTTATTCCCATAAGATTGGCAGCTATGAAAAAACAGAAGACTACAAATGCTGGAGAGGATGTGGAGGAAAGGAAACACTCATCCACTGCTGGTGGGAATGCAGAAGGATCCAGCCATTCTGGAGGACAGTTTGTTTTTCAAAAAACTAGCTATAGATTTGCCATAATACCCAGCAATTCCACTCCTGGGTATATACCCAGGAGAACTGAAAACAAGGACACACAGTGATATATGCACACCAATGTTCATTGCCAAAAGTTGGAATCAATTGAAATGCCCATCAACAGGTGAATGGATAAATAAAATGTGGTATATACATACAATGGAATACTCAGCTTTAAGCATGAATACACTACAAACACATGTGATAACATGGATGAATCTTGAGAACCTTATGTTGAGTGAAGCAAGCCAGGCATTGAAGGACAAACACTACATGACCTCAATGATATGAAACAAGTAAACCAAGCTGCCTCAGAGAGTTAGAGCCTGAATGATAGGGTTAAAGAAAATTGGGGGGTAGAGGAAGGATATAAGCTGACACCTACATGGGTGAAATCTATGATAAGCTGGAGGAAAGTATTTGTACAAGGAAGGGATAAAATGGGGGAATAAGCTTACCTTTGGGTGGGGCTTTGTGGGATTGAGGGAGGCTTGGGATGGGAGGATGCGTAATATTGAACAAGAAATTGGGTGGAGGGTGGGGCAACATATGAAAATAGGAGAATGCCAGGTGTTCGTTGAAAGTATAACGCTGAGAAAACCTTTTCAAAAATATAATAAGGGAGATTACCTGTTTAAGATGCTTAAAGGGGATAATCTGATGCAGAACAGGCTCCTAGAGAGTGTGTGAGTGCTCATTTTGCCAGGGTGGGTTATATCATTGGATAGAGACCTATATAATGAGAGTGAAGGTATACCCACATCCTGGGGAGAACTGATGTTCTCAAATAGAGGGAATTGTATTTCTTGAGAGAAATGGTGGCTCCCAATGCATTAGGGCAGTTGAACATGTCAAGCCCTCAATGCAGTTGCAAGTATCTCTGAACATGTCTCTTCAAGCAATGAAGATTGACTGTCACTGTGGGCCCTAAGGGAAGCAGGAAAGAGGTATTGAATAGATGGAATCAATGTAAGTGTGTGGGTAATAGAAGTGTTGAACAAGATTATGCAAGGACGGATATAAGACATGTTAAATTACACCAAAAATATATAGGGGCTGATAGGCTAAAATGTAAATCATAATGTAAAACATAGGATAGCTAAAAATTTAGAAAATTGTATAGTCTAAAATATAAACCACAATGTAAACACAAATGTTACCTTGTTTGAAAGCTATTGTCTCAATATCTGTACATCAGTTTCAGTAAATATAATATGAATATGTAAAAAGATTATTGCGGAATTGTGGAAGGGAAAAGGGTTTTATGTTGGATATGTGGGAGTACTTTATATTGTATATATGAATTACTGTGATCTTAAACTTTCATGAAGATAAGCTTAATAATTATGGAAAAAAAGGGAAACAAGAGGTTGAAGACACTGAGGAAAAGACAGAAGTTGGCTTGCCAATTTGCATACAGGGCAACACTTACTGCAGTGATGGAAGGCAAAACATCAAAAACAAATCTTTTGCATTTTAAAATTTTTGATACCCCAATTTATTTTTACCTCAATTTTTCTAAATTAATATGTATTCTATATCTAACCTTTAAACTCATCACTATATTCCATTTTACTATTAATGGAACCTGGCAATATATTGGGTTTCATCTTTGAAGAAGTTTAGGATCATAGAGAGTTTCAACAATGGCAGGGGAGGAATACTGGTGTGGGATGTTATTGACAGGGGACACATGATTGGCAGGGAGTTCTCCAGGACGTATTTCCAGGGTACATAAAAATGTTTGGATATTTTCATAGTGATTACATTAAAAACAACAACTGAGGGAGTGCTGAGTTCTAGCCAGGGGAGCTATATCACAGTCCCTAAAGGAACAGCAGCAATTCCCCAAGTGCAAAGGCAAAGAGCAAAAAAAATGAAGGTCCAACAATGAGCCCTTGATACTAATGACTATGCTTATGAGCCTGTGCACCTGAAATAAGAACAAGGCCTAGAGCTGCAGTGTGCCTAAGTGTTACCTCCTGAGAGCCTCCATGTTGCTCAAATGTGGCCAGTCTCAAAGCCAAACTCAGCATGTAAATGTGTTGCCTTCCCTCTAGTGTGGGACATGACTCCTGGGAATGAGCCTCCCTGGTGCCGAGGGATTACTACCAAGTACCAGCTGATGATATAACTAGAAAATGACCTTGAATGAAAGGGTCAACTCGGACCGCAGAATATCTCAGTCCACATATAATACCAGGAGTTATAAATGCTTTTTGACCTGAAGAAAAGGGGGAAATGGAAGGAAAAATGAGTTTATATGGCTATGACTCTCCAAAAAGAGCCAGGAGGTTATCAGATGGGTTGCCCTCATGCACACCTCAGCAGAGTCCCCGAGACTGGTAAAGTACATACAACCCCATATATTCATTCTTCTGAGGGCTACAGAGACCACAGGTTTTATGGTCATGGCAGATGGAGTTCAGTGCCACATCAGTTGTCCCTACTTTGGAGTTTGTGTTTCTGTGTGATGGAGCTGAACTCAGATGTGATCTTTTTTCCACAAGCCTCTCCTGTTACTTTTACCAGATCTGTAGTTGTTGCTGGGGTTTAGTGTATACCCAGGGTACCTGAATCTCTGGACTGACCATGTGATAGCCAGGCCCTGAGCCTCAGCAGACTTGCAACTCCTACTCTCTGGTTTATTGGACTTACCCCACTCAGCTAACATGGAGGTGAAGAAGGTCAACCACCACACCAGGGAGCCAAGAGTGCCTACAACTGAAAGCAGAATTGCATCCAGAATCCATGTGGAATCTAAGCCCCCTCTTGATATAGATGTCGAGTGGACACAACCATCCCAAGTTCCACAGGGTGGAGGAATAGAGTATGGATTAGAGTGGACTTACTGATATTCTATTCATGAACTATTGTGATTAGTAATCAAAGAAAATGTGGAATTGGTGTGGAGAAATTGGCCATGGTGGCTGCTGGAAGAAGGGAATGGTAGGAAGAGATGTGATGTGGGGGCATTTTTGGGTGTTAGAGTTGTCCTGGGTGGTGCTGCATGGACAGTCACTGGACATTGTATGTCCTCCCATGGTCCACTGGATCGACTGTGGGAGATGTGTGCTATGGTGTGGACCATTGACCATGAGGTGCAGCAGTACTCAGAGATGTATTCACCAAGTGCAATGAATGTCTCATGATGATGGAGGAGGTTGCTGTTATTGGGGGGAGAGGAGTGGGATGAAGGGGGTGGGGGTGTGTGGAGACCTCATATTTTTTTAATGTAACATTAAAAAAATAAATAAAGACAAAAAAAAAGAGAGGGCTGTGATCCATTAGGGCTGATGAATGGAAATCTCTTGCTTGCAGCTATAAACTTTCTTGGTTCTTTGGTATGGAAATTGTCCATTCTCACCTCCTTGTTAGTTGTCCTAGGTGGGTCCAATGAACTGGAGAGTAAATGTTACAATTCCATTGAGATTCAGGGCCCAGCTGGAACAAAGACAGCCCAAAGATTTAAGTCTCTTGGATGTACACCTACCAACTCTAATACTAATTATCCTTTCAAATTCAAGAACAGAAGAACCATGTGTAGGGAAATCACAACTGAGTCCAACTCTATCACCTTGGGGAGCATAAATTCCAAAGTACGGCACATTGGCAAGGCACCAAACTCCTGATCTATCTGACCTGACTATAGTGTCTGGATGTCTTCAGAGACCCAAGGAGCCCTGCTATTTGGAAAAGTAGCTACTTTGACAGTAAATGAGATCCTGCTGAGACATGCACAATCATAACCTCTGAAATGACCGACTTTGAAGTCTCTTGGCCATATAAACTCATTTGTCTTTTACATTTTCCCCCTTTTGGTCAAGGTCTTTTTCCAAGAACATTTCTTTTTTTTTTTTCCATGATCAAGTGAATTTTATTCCAGGTATACAAGGATGTTTCTTTTTTCTTTTTTTTTTTTTTAATTGACTTTGTAATAATATTACATTAAAAATATATATGTGAGGTCCCATTCAACCCCACCCCCCCCACCCCCCCCTCTCCCCCCCCCCAACAACACTCGTTCCCATCATCATGACACATCCATTGGATTTGGTAAGTACATCTTTGGGCACCTATGCACCTCATAGAAAATGGTTCACATCATGGCCCATACTCTCCTCCATTCCATCCAGTGGGCCCTGTGAGGATTTACAATGTCCGGTGATTACCTCTGAAGCACCATCCAGGGCAGCTCCATGTCCCAAAGATGCCTCCACCTCTCATCTCTTCCTGCCTTTCCCCATACCCATCGTCCACCATGTCCACTTTTCCCAATCCAATGCCACCTCTTCTATGTGGACATTGGATTGGTTGTGCCCATTGCACCTCTATGTCAAGAGGAGGCTCAGATTCCACATGGATGCTGGATGCAATCCTCCCATTTTCAGTTGTAATCACTCTAGGCTCCATGGTGTGGTGGTTGTCCTTCTTCAACTCCATCTTAGCTGAGTGTGGTGAGTCCAATAAATCAGATTGTAGGTGCTGGAGTCTGTTGAGGCTCAGGACCTGGCTATCACATTGTCAGTCCAGAGATTCAAATCCCCTAAATATATCTTAAACCCCAACATTAACTGCACCTCCAGCACATTAGCATGAAAGTCTTATGAAGGGAGATCCCATCTGAGTCCAGATTCATCACACATAAACACTATTTCCAAAGAGGGGCCATCTGCCCTGGTAGTTAACCCCATCGGCCATGACCATAACTCCCATGTGTCTCTTTAGCCCTCAAAGGAACCAATATCTGGGGGTTGTATCTTCTTTATCTGTCTCTCTGACTCTGCTCAGTTGTGCAGGAGGGCAATCCTTCTGCCAGCCTCCAGACTCTTTTTTAGAAACTCGTAACCATATAAACTCATTTCTCCTTTTCATTTCCCCCTTACTTTAGGTCAAACAGCATTTTAAAGTCATGGTATTTTATGTAGACGTGGATATTCTGCTGTTCCGCATTGAACCTTCTGTATAAGGTCATTTTCCAGTTGCATCATCAGTTGGTAGTTGATAGTGGTCCCTCGTTGCCAGGGAGGCTCATCCCCGGGTGTCATGTCCCACGCTGGGGGGAAGGCATTGCATTTACATGCTGAGTTTGGCTTCGAGACTGGCCACATTTGAGTAACATGAAGGCTGACAGGAGGAAATTCCCAGGCACAATGTTGCTCTAGGCCTTGTTTTTATTTTAGGTTTATCAGCTCACAAGCATAGTCATTAGCATCAGGGGCTCACTGTTGAACCCTCACTCCCTCCCGGTCCCCGCCACTGTACCTGGGAGACTGTTGCTGCTCCCCTAGGGACCACGACAGAGCACCACTGGCCAGGAACCCAGTACCCCCCCTGCTGTGGTTTTTAATTGTTGCCACTATGAGTATATCCAAACATTACCATGCACCCTGGACATATGTTCTGTACAGCTCCCTGTCAGCCATATATCACCTGTCATTGGTATCCCATACCAGTATCCCTCCATTGCCATTGTTGAAACACTCTGTGTTCCAGAACTCCCCGAAATTTGAAGCCCAATATAATGTCATGGTCCCTTACTAGGGAATGGCATATAGCGATGGGTTTAAAGGATAGATAAAGAACTTGGATAAAGTTAGATAAAGAACTTAGATAAAGAATGTTGACTTGAAAAAATTCCACATCCTATCTTTTTCTTTTTTTTTTTTTTTCCCCCCCTAATTATTCAGCTTTTCTTCACAGGAGTCCTAGACCACAGCAATGTATATATATAATATACAGCACTCCCACACATCCACCAGAAAACCTTTTCCCTTCCACAGTGATACTCTTAAGCCCTATTCATATCATATTTACTTAAAGTGATGTACAGAGTCTGAGACATTAGCTTTCTAACAAGGTAACATCTGTGCTTACATTATGGTGCATACTTTAGGATACACAGTTCTTTACATTTTTAGTTATCCTATGTTTTACATTATGGTTTACATTATCAGTCTGTCATCTCCTATATGTTATGGTGTAATATTACATGTTTTATATCCATCCTTGTGTACTCTCAAGAAACTCCTCTTTTACCCCCCATTTACTTTGGTTCCACACATTTAACGTCCATTTTCCCTTCCACCTTGGTGCCCACAGTGACAGCCAACCTCTGTTTCCTGAGGAGCCACTTCCAGAGATAGATGGAATAGTGTTCAGGGCCTAACTTGCTCAACTGCCCCAATGCCCTGGGAGCCACCCTTTCTCTCGAGGGATACAGTTCCCTCTATTTGATGGCATTAGTCCTCCCCAGGATGTGGGTCCACCCCCACTCTCACTACTTGGGTTTCTACCCCATGGTGTCACCCACTCTGGCAGAATGAGCATTTAGACATTCCCCAGGAGCCCGTCCTGCATCAGACCCTCCCCTCTGAGCATTCTAAACAGGTAACCCTCTTTATTATATTTTGATATGATTTTCTCGGCATTTTACTCTCACCAACACCTGACCCTCTCCTGTGTTCGTATGCTACCCCTCCCTCACCCCACCTTTGGGCAACGTTACCCATCCGTCCCTCCCCAGCCACCCTCAAACCCGCAAAGCCCCAAACAAAGGCAACCCCTTGCCCCCCTTTTATCTCTTCTTTGTGTTCATACTTACCACCATCTCGTCTTAAATTCCACCCTTGCAGACATCGGCTCATATCCTTCCTCCACCCTCCGATTTCCTGTAAGCCTATCGTTCAGTCTCTTGCTATCTAGAGCAGCGTGTTTATTTCATATCATTGAGGTCATGTAGTATTTGTCCTTCAATGTCTGGGTTGCTTCACTCAACATAAGGTTCTCAAGATTCATCCATGTTATCACATGTGTTTGTAGTGTGTTTGTTCTTACAGCCGAGTAGTATTCCATTGTGTGTATATACCACATTTTATTGATCCACTCATCTGTTGATGGGCATTTGGGTTGATTCCAACTTTTGGCAATAGTGAACAATGCTGCTATGAACATTGGTGTACATATATCGGTTTGTGTCCTTGTTTTCAGTTCTGCTGGGTATATACCCAGCAGTGGTATTGCTGCGTCATATGGCAAATCTATGGCTAGTTTTTTGAGAAACCGCCATACTGCCCTCCAGAATGGTTGGATCCTTCTGCATTCCCACCAGCAGTGGATGAGTGTTCCCCTTCCTTCACATCCTCTCCAGCACTTGTATTCTTCTGTTTTTTTCATATCTGCCAATCTTATGGGTGTAAGATGGTATCTCAATGTAGTTTTGATTTGCATTTCCCTGATAGCTAGAGATTTGGAACATTTTTTCATGTGCTTTCTTGCCATTTGTATTTCTTCTTCAGAGAAGTGTCTGTTTAATTCTTTTTCCCATTTTTTAAATGGGTTGTTTATCTTTTTATTTTCAAGATATAGGAGTTCTTTATATATGCAAGTTAAAAGTTTCTTATCAGATATATGATTGCCAAATATTTTCTCCCACTGTGTGGGCTACCTTTTTACTTTCTTGACAAACTCCTTTGAGGTGCAGAAGGCTTTAATTTTGATGAAGTCCCATTTATCTATTAGTTCTTTTGCTGCTTGTGCTTTTGGTGAGATATTCATAAATCCATTTCCTATTACAAGGTCCTGTAGATGTTTCCCTACACTGCTTTGTAAGGTTTTTATGGTCTTGGCTCTTATATTTAGGTCTTTGATCCATCTTGAGTTGATCTTTGTATAAGGTGTGAGATGGTAATCCTCTTTCATTCTTCTACATATGGCTATCCAGTTCTCCAGACACCATTTGTTGAATAGGCCACTCTCTCCCAGTAGAGAGGGTTTGGTGGCTTTATCGAATATTATGTGGTTGTATATGTGAGGTTCTATATCAGAGTTTTCAATTTGATTCCATTGGTCTATGTGTCTCTCCTTATGCCAATACCATGCTGTTTTCACCACCGTAGCTTTATAGTATGTTTTGAAGTCAGGTAGTGTGATTCCTCCAATTTCGTTTTTCCTTTTCAGTATGTCTTTGGCTATTCGGGGTCTCTTTCCTTTCCAAATAAATTTCATAGTTAGTTTTTCTAGTTCCTTAAAGAAGGCTGTGTTGATTTTTATTGGGATTGCATTGAATGTGTAGATCAGTTTTGGTAGGATAGACATCTTAATAATGTTCAGTCTTCCTATCCATGAACAAGGAATAGTCTTCCATTTATTTAGGTCTTCTTTGATTTCCTTGAACAATCTTGTATAGTTCTCGGTGTATAAGTTTTTTACCTCTTTAGTTAAATTTATTCCTAAGTATTTGATTTTTTTATTTACTATTGTGAATGGTATTTGTTTCTTGATTTCCTCCTGATCTTGCTCATTATTGGTGTACAGAAATGCTACTGATTTTTGCGCATTGATCTTATAACCTGCGACTTTACTAAACTCATTTATGAGTTCTAGAATCTTCGTTGTAGATCTCTCAGGGTTTTCTATGTATAGGATCATGTCATCTGCAAATAATGAAATTTTGACTTCTTCCTTTCCAATTTGAATGCCTTTTATTTCTGGTTCTTGCCTCAGTGCTCAAGCAAGTACTTCTAAGACAATGTTAAATAGGAGCGGAGACAGTGGGCATCCTTGTCTTGTTCCTGAGTTTAGAGGGAAGGAGTCTAGGATTTCTCCATTGTAAACAATATTGGCTTTAGGTTTTTCATATATACTCTTTATCATGTTCAAAAAATTCCCTTGTATTCCAACCTTTTGGAGTGTTTTTATCAAGAAAGGGTGCTGTATTTTGTCAAATGCTTTTTCTGCATCAATAGATATAATCATGTGATTTTTTTCCTTCAATCTGTTTATATGGTGTATTACGTTGATTGATTTTCTTATGTTGAACCATCCTTGCATACCTGGGATGAATCCCACTTGGTCGTGGTGTATAATATGTTTAATGTGTTGTTGAATATGATTAGCAAGTATTTTGTAAAGTATTTTTGCGTCTAGGTTCATTAGAGAAATTGGTCTGTAATTTTCCTTTCTTGTGATGTCTTTGTTTGGCTTTGGTACTAGGGTAATGTTGGCATCATAGAAGGAGTTGGGTAATGTTCTCTCTGTTTCGATGTTTTGTAATAGTTTCAGCAGGATTGGTGTCAGTTCTTTCTGGAATGTTTTGTAGAATTCACCTGTGAAGCCATCTGGCCCTGGGCTCTTCTTAGTTGGGAGATTTTTAATAACTGATTCTATCTCTCTGCTTGTGATTGGTTTGTTAAGATCATCAATTTCTTCTTTCGTCAATATGGGCTGCTTATGCGTTTCTAGGAATTTGTCCATTTCCTCTAGATTGTCATTTTTGTTGGAATATAGTTTTTCAAAATATCCTCTTATGATAGTCTTTATTTCTGTGGGGTCAGTGGTGATATCGCCTTTCTCATTTCTTATTTTGTGTATTTGCATCTTCTCTCTTTTTTTCTTTGTTAGTGTTGCTAAAGGTTTGTCAATTTTGTTAATCTTCTCAAAAAACCAGCTCTTGGTCTTCTTTATCTGTTCAAGTGCTTTCTTATTTTCTATTTCATTTAGTTCTGCTCTTATCTTTGTTATTTCCTTCCTTCTTCTTCCTGTTGGGTTACTTTGTTGTTGTTTTTCTAATTCCTTCAAATGTGCAGTTAGTTCTTCAATTTTTGCTCTTTCTTCTTATTTGATATATGAATTTATGGCTATAAACTTCCCTCTCAGTACTGCTTTTGCTGCATCCCATAAATTTTGGTATGTTGTGTTATCATTATCATTTGTTTCAAGGTAGTCATTGATTTCTTTTGAGATTTCCTCTTTGACCCACTGTTTTTCTAAGAGTGTGCTGTGTAATTTCCAAATCGTGGTGTGAAATCTGGGCTTCTGTCCCTTGCAAATCTCCAGCTTGACTCCACTGTGGTCAGAGATAATGTTTTGTATGATTTCAATCTTTCTGAATTCATTCAGCCTTTCTTTGTGGCCTAGCATATGATCTATCTTGGAGAATGATCCATGTGCGCTTGAGAAAAATGTATATCCTGCTGTGTTTGGGTGTAGCGATCTATATATGTCTATTAGGTTGAGCTCCTCTAATATACTATTCAGATGTTTTGTTTCTTTGGTGATTCTCTTTTGAGATGTTCTGTCCAGAGTTGATAGTGGTGTATTAAAATCCCCCACTATAATTGTAGATGTATCTATTCTTTCACTTAGTTTTTCCAGTGTTTGCCTGATGTACTTAGAGGCACCCTTGTTAGGGGCATAGATATTTATGATTGTTCGATCTTCTTGACAGATTTTCCCTTTGACTAAAATGTAGTATCCTTCTTTGTCTCTCACAATTGTTTCACATTTAAAGTCTATTTTGTCTGATATTAATATAGCTACTCCTGCATTTTTTTGGTTATTGTTAGCTTGTATGATTGTTTTCCAGCCATTCACTTTCAATCTCCATGCGTCTCTGGGTCTAAGATGTGTCTCTTGTAGGCAGCATATGGATGGGTCATATTTCCTTATCCAATGTCCCAGTCTGAATCTTTTGATAGGTGAGTTTAATCCGTTGACATTCAGTGTTATTACCATCAAGGAATTATTTGTGTTAGCCATATTTTGATTGGATTTGTGTTTGTCATATTTTGTTTGTATATTTTTTTTGTCTTTTTTTTTTGTTGTTGTTGGTCTTATACTCTCCTCCAACTTTGCCTTTCCTGTTTTTTCCTTTCTTCCTGCAGAACTCCCTTTAGAATTTCTTGAAGGGGAGGTTTCTTGTTGGTATACTCTTTCAGTTTCTGTTTGTCTGCGAATATTTTGAACTCTCCATCATGTTTGAATGCTAGTTTAGCTGGATAGAGTATTCTTGGTTGGAAATTTTTTTCCTTTAGTACCGTGACTATATCATACCACTGTCTTCTTGCCTCCATGGTTTCAGAAGAGAAATCAGCACTTAATCTAATTGAGCTTCCCTTGTATGTGATGGTTTTCTTTTCTCTTGCTGCTTTTAGGATTTTCTCTTTGTCTTGAGCATTGGATAATTTGATAAGTATATGTCTTGGGGTGGGCCTGTTGGGGTTTATGAGTTGTGGAGTGTGCTGTGCTTCTTGGATATGTACATCTGTCTCTTTCAGTAGATTTGGGAAGTTTTCAGCCATTATTTCCTGCAACACTCCTTCTGACCCCTTTCCCTTCTCTTCACCTTCTGGAATGCCTATAATACGTATGTTTGAGCGTTTTACATTGTCATTCAGGTCCCTAAATCCTAATTGGATTTTTTCTATCTTCTTATTGACCCCTTCTACTATCTGTTTGATTTCTGATGTACTGTCTTCCACATCACTAATTCTCTGCTCTGTCTCTTCTAGTCTGCTGATATTTGCTGCAAGTGTATTTTTGATTTCTTGAACTGTGGTGTTCATTCCCATCATATCTGTTATCTTTTTGCGTATGTCTGCAATTTCCCCTCCAAGTGATGTCTTCATGTTGTTAACCTCTTTCATTACTGCATCAAATTTGTCGGTGATAAATGTTCTGAGATCTTTCATTGCTTGTGCCAAGTTTTGCTCCCCTTCGTGATTACTGGTTTGTTGATTGGATTCAGCCATGTTTTCCTGATTATTGGTTTGGTTTGTAGATTTTTGTTGCTTTCTGGTCATCTCTTTATTTTGACGAATTTAATCAGTTCCTTAGCTTCTTTGTCTGCTCTTGGAGGTTAATTAGTTGTTATTTTTGCATAGGTGTTATCTCTTCTCTTTGTCACTTTTTTCTTCTTATTCTAGTTACTTGTTGTTGGTTAAGTTCACTTTAGAGGAAAGCATTAGTGTTGGGGAAAGGCAATTGTGTAAGCAAGGGAAAAGTGTAAAGTAGTATTGGTGATGTATGTTAACAAAGCAAGAATATGAGATCTGGGAGGATGGAGGTTAGATTCATGTAGATTGTATAGAGTTATAGCTGTAGGTAGAGTACCTTTTATGAAGTAGATGAGTGAATATGGGAGGAATATGGTATGAACTACAAAGCTATTGTTTTCATGAGAGAGGGAAAAAGAAAAGAAAGGTAGGAGTTTCAAGAGTGGATAACAGACAGAAAACAGAACAAAGGTATTAGAAATTAAGAGTTAGACACTTTGTGGATCAAAGAACGGGAGGTGGGGGGTGGAATATAGGAGAGACAGTAGATGATAGTGGATATCAAGATGCAGGGGAAGGGGGATAGTGTAGGTAGCCTAAATCAGTTCACACAGAAATGAGGCAGTGGAGGATGGGAAAACCCAGCAAATGTGAGGTGTTCCCTGTAGCACCTATTGTATACTTGAATTAAAATAAAATGAGTGGAAGATGAGGGACAAGAGGGAAAGAGAAAACCGAAAAAAAAAAACACTAATTATAATAAAGAAAAAAAGAAAGACAAGAAGAAAGGAAGAAAGAAAAAGAGGATGGGCAAACGGTGGGGAACGGATAGGGGGAAGAGAGATACAGGTATACAGTGTCACAATTGCAACACTATCTAAAACAACAACTTCCCCCCGCTATGCCCTAAAACCCCCCGTCTGTCTGCCCAAATGGGTCTGCAAGCACCTCCCTTCCCACAAACCCCCAATAGGCCGCCCAGGGCCCACGAACTCCCCAGTACTGCTGATGCTCCAAAAAAAAACAAAAAACAAAAAACAAAAAACAAAAAAAAACAAAGAACAGAAACCCCTCCGCAGGCCCGGCTCTGCCCGCCGCTGCCCGCCGCGGAGGCCTGGACCAGCTCTGCCCGGCTCCTCATGCCGCCGCGGCCTGGCCTGGCTCCGCCCGGCTCCGCTCGCTACAGCGGCCCAGCCAGCTCCCGTGTCCACCTCCCGCCGCCACAGCCTGGACCAGCCCCGCCCGGCTCCGTACGCCGCCACGGCCTGACCCGGCTCCGCCTGGCTCCGCTCGCTACAGCGGCCCGGCCCAGCTCCGGCGTCCGCCTCTCGCCGCCGTGGCCTGCACCGGCCCCGCCCGGCTCCGTACGACGCCGCGGCCCGGCCCGGCTACGTCCGGCTCCGCTCGCTACAGCGGCCTGGCCCGGCTCCGGCGTCCGCCTCTCGCCGCCGCGTCCTGGACCGGCCCCCCCGGTTCCGTGCACCGCTGCGGCCCGGCCTGGCTACGCCCGGCTCCGCTCGCTACAGCGGCCCAGGCCGGGCTCCGGCGTCTGCCGCCTGCCGCCGCGGCCTGAACTGGCCCTGCCCGGCTCCGCAGGCCGCCGCGGCCCGGCTCGGCCCGGCTCGGCCCCGCCCGGCCCCGCTCGCTGCCGGCGCAGCCCAGCCCGGCTCCGGCGTCTGCCGCTGCGGCCCGGCCTGGCTCAGCCCCACCGAGCGGGGCTAGATGCCTCGTCTCCGCCTACCCAAGGAGGGAATCCTCTACAGGTAGCTGGGATCTCCGTGTATATTTCACAGACGGATCCTCTCTGTTACCTTCCCTCCAAATCGATGTCCAGACACCTCCGGACCAGCAAAAATCCCGAAACAATCCGGTCCCGAAGAGTCTCCAACACCGCCCAGCCGATTCCCTGCAGAAGACCCTAACAGGGATGTTCACTCAGCCGCCATCTTGCCCCTCGGATCAAGAACATTTCTGATGTCATTGTATTTACCCAATGTGTCAATAGATAACTTACTATTTTCCATATCTGCACACATAGGAAGTGACTTTAATTTTCTGTCATGTTTATTACTGCATGTGACACAGCACATTACTAAGCTCTCACTTATGACTAATACACAATCACAACTCCTAGTACTTTCAAATATATGTGGGAAAAAGACTATATCTTGATAATTGAGTCATTCCTCCATCTCCCATAATCACTTCAAGTCCTGTAGCTTGAATCCATATGTTCTCACATTTCATATTACTTTTACCAGAGGAGATTAACCCCATAATAACTAGGTGAATGATGTCATTTTAAGAAATCACCTCAACTTGGCACCACAATGTCTACAGTTATTCCTGCATTCATACCCATTAGTTACTCCTCCTCTCTCACTGAAGAGCCTTGTCACCTGTTTTAAGTTGAATATCTCCAAGAGAATTACTGGCTTCCCTGTTCCTTTTTGTAGTCTTTACTTGCAACTGCTCTCTCCTATCACACTCAATCACATCATCATTTAACCTCATTGTTTCTTTTCTTTTATGAACCAAAATGCCCCTTGTGTCTATTTCATCTCTTGTGCCTGATCTCCTTTTCCTTCTTTCATAGTCAATCTACATAAGCGCTTTTATGCTTTACTCACACACCTTAAAGAATGAGTTAGTAGCATGACAGTCTTCCTCTTAAGTAAATCATGCTACCATCTCCAATAAGCTCCCCATGAATAAATCCAGTGTGTGCTTCAGTCTATAACTTGGAAGTAAGGAATTGGACCTTTTGGGAACTTTCTTTTTCCTAGACTTCTCTGACAGTTCAGTCCTGAGTATATTCCTTCTTGTGTTCTGCATGGCCATACTCAAACAGGATTATTAGTCCATCTCAAGGCTGAATTGTATGTAGCCCCCTTTCTCTCCCACTTCTGTACACTATCATGACAATCACACATCTATTCAATTGCTTTAATTTACTCCACTGTTGGCTCAAAACTGAGTGTACATCTCTATTTTCATAAAGGCAAAAAATCCAACATAACTGAAAACAATAATACCACCAGGAGCCCACAAATCGAGAATAAATTCTTTTTCTAGAGCTAACTCTCTGATTAACCTAGATGTCACCCAATGTGAATATAATCAAGATATGCCACTTTAACAAACTATTTCCTTCAAATTAAGTAATTTTAAGTTAGGACTTCTCCAGGCATCCAAGGATTGAATAAGAATTCATTTCTCAGAAACATTCAAACACATTCATATTAGTTATTATTTCAGCACTGAACACTATAACCACCCTTCATTTCTGTGGAAATCTCCTCTAAAAACTTCCCACATCATACTCATGTTCTTTTAGTCTTTGTTTTGTCATTTCCTGAGAGATCTTGTCACTGAACCCCAACCAGAAGTATCCTTTACCCTTCCTATAGCCTATATTAAAATTCTACTATTCCTTCAGGTCACTCATATAATTTTTCATTGTACTATTATTCATTTGTTTGTTCATATTTTGGTCTCTCTCCTCATCTAAATGCATAAAATCCTGCCTTGAGTGGTAATATAGTAAAAGAGTCTCACTTTGGAAATGAGCAAATTATAAATCCAGAAATATTATTTATCCACAATAACTTTACCTGACCTCAAATTGCCTTTATCCAACTGCCTGTCATCAAAGTAAATAACACATTCTGATTAAAAAGTAAATCATTTACAAAATAAATGAGTACTCTCCCACCTGGTTAAAATTCTCTCCCTTATTCATGAGAATCCAAAAGAACTGAGAATGCAAGGAACCGAAGTCTTAATGAGGTTGCTTTCATCACAAGTGTAGTTCAGAGCTTCTTTCTCTCTAAAAAAACCAGCACTTTGATGGCAAACTCTTTTTTAATGTAGTTGTAACAGCATCAGTCCTATAATTCAAAAGACAAAATTAGATTAACACAGATGCTAGTTAAGATAAATTTACTCAATGCACACCTTGTGTCATTCATTTCCTTCTAAAACTCTCAAAACCAACCTTTCTGCTTCTTCAAAGATATGTCTCACTTTTATGGATTTTGGTTGTCCCAGGAAAGTACTCTAAAGAGCACCTATAGCAAAAAGTTTCTTATTAATCTGTATATCTAAGAGGAATGGAAATCTACCAATATTTTCTGAGTCACCCTTGTGACTATATTTGTGCTGAAGAAACAAGGAAAATTTTTATTGTTCTAGAGTGTGTTTACTTTAGTATCAAGCACACACTGATTGCATAAGGCAGCCATCCACAATTTTCTTCCACCAAAAAGGATGAACTCTCTACCCTTACCCAACCCTGCTTTCCATCAAAAGGAAATTCAGTGAACAGTTATAACAGGGGTTCTTAACCATTTTTGTTCCAAGGACCCCTTTGCCAGTCAGGTGAACAATATGGACCCCTACTCAGAATGTAGCAGCACATAATTTTATGATACAACATCAGCATATCTTTAAATTAAAATTTTCAATTCAAATTCACAGAGCCCCTGAAAACCTGCTCCTGAAATCTCCACAGACCCTGGTTTACAGCCCCTGATCTACAGTGATTTCATCATGCTCTGGAAGCAAAGAGGGTTCCTCACATCTGGTATGCCAGTTGAAAATTGTGAACAAGTAAGTTATCTCCTTTCTGCCATTTTATTCCCATATGCAGTTACTTTACTAAGATAAAGGTTTACACAAAAAGGACTGAGTGTGAATATTTTTAAAATGCACTTGCATATTTTCATGCAAAAACAGCCATTAGTAAAACAGGCATAATTATAAACTTAAATTAATGCTGTCTAAATTAATTGAAGAACCTAGACTTTACAGGCCCCAAATTTTACCTTAGGCCCTCTGTTTATTCATAGCATTTATTTTAGGAAATTCAAATTCTCCCCATATGACATTTTTCCTGGCAGACCTATCTCTGGGAATAAATTGAGAACATTGTTGCACAATAACATGACCCAATTTGTAAATCCTTAATGCATTATGCCAAAGATTACCTTCAACAAATGAAGGACACTTTTCCTATCCCGTATGACAGACACTCCATTAATCATAATCTGACACCAGGATAATGGATCTACTGGAAATGACACATACAAATACAGCCCTAGATCCTGATTAAAAGGAACTCTGCCAAGTATTCCTAAATTCTGGTAATGCAAATTTATTACAGGGTGTTGAGCCATGGGTCCACTTTACTCAACAAAAAAAATGTTCTACCAGACTCCTGGACTAATTTTGGAGAGTTAAAAATCCAAATAGCCAGGAAAGGAAGTAGACAATGTCACAAAGTAGACTACTTATTTGCAAGGTAACAGATCAAATGCTAGCATAAACAAGTCCTCACATAGACTCTACCTTACAAACACTCATAATGTATAAAATCTTTATATTTCATTATGCTTTGCCCTTGCACTGGCTTGGAAAGACAATGTCATTGTCTGTTTCTACAAGGACTTTTCGAAGGAATGTAACATTATAGACTGTTTGAATTGTTACCATAAACCCTGATATATGCACATTGCAAGGGACCCCACAGTTCTACCCATAACAAATTTCTTTTTTATCCCAAATGGTTCAGTCTCTTCAGATCAAATTGCACAATTTGGTTCATATCAAATGTGAATACTAGACCCAAGTCTTCTTTATTCTGCTTTAAAATTTCTTGGACCTGGAACCTTGTTACCAAGAATTAAGAACTAGCTTAAATTTATGATTATTGAATCATTATACAGATGTTTTTTCCCCTTATTTTTTCACTATATTATAGAATAGTCCAAAGCTAATACCTGAAATTACTGAAACTGGCTAGGTCAACCTCACCTTTCTTTATGATTATTTCAAATGAGGCACACCCTTGTGTATACATACTATTGTGATGGTTATTACAGTCTGATCTTACTTTTGCTTATGGTTATTTGAAAAATAGGTTTGTGTATATTTACTATTGTGATTATAACCACTCCACCCTCCCCTGTTTGAAACCATAAAAACCTTAAACTCCTCAAAATCAAGGAGGCAGATTTTTGGGCCCTTGCTAGACCAATGATCTCATTGCTTGCCTAGCAAACTTTCTCCCTTGGAAACTCAGTATTTCAGGAATTGTTCTTTAAAGTGCATTGGAAGGAAAGTACCTGTTTTTGCTCAGTGTAAACCACATAATACACACAACCAATTGAGAGAATTATAAAAATATCACAGAAGAATTCATAAAACTTGCCTTAATAGTCCACATACTTCCACAAACTACAAGTTATATTAACAATGCATGTCCACTTTCAGGTTTAGGTTACTGGATCTGCAAAATATTCACAATACAAATAAATTCTGGTAAGCTTTTCATTTATAGTCTCAATAAGACAGATCCTTGGACACTAAGGACAAATGATAGTATTCCTACTAATAAATCTACAAACAACATCACATTGACTGTATTTACATTGTTCTGCCAGGCAATAATTTAAAAATTTTTTTCTAAGATTTTATCTATTCATTTCCCTCCCACCCCATTGCCTTGTATTCACTGTCTGCTCTCTGTGTGTTCTTCTATGTCTGCTTGTCTTCTCTTTAGGTGGCACTGGGAATTGATCCTGGGACCTTCCAGAAGAGAGATGTGCTCAAACTCTTGTGCAACCTCAGCTCCCTGGTCTGCTGCATCTCTTATTGTATCTCCTCTGTGCCTTTTCTGTTGCATCATCTTGCTGGGCCAGCTCTCTGTATGGGCCAGCTCTCAGCACTCCACTCAGGCCAGCTCACCATTATGGTCATCTTGCCTTTCAACAGGCAGCCCTGGGAATCAAACCCTGGCCCTCCTTTATGGTAGTTGGCAGCCTGATCACTTCAGCCACATCCATCCCCCCGGTCAATATTTTTATTTTGGAAATGTTATCAGATAGTTGACTGGGTTGTAAATTACCTTTATCGTTGGTAAAATGCCTGGGCAATAAGCATTTGGTCACCTCACAGTCCTTTAGGAATTCATAATAAATCTGAAACTTCCCATTGGACTACTCCCCCCAAGCTACAGTCTCAGGGGAAAGAGAATTTACCCAAGGAGGTAATGATTCTAGGTTTGGTTCTTTGGGCAGATTGCTGCTATCTTGGTTTAGGGCTAACACAAATGAGAACAGGAGTAGACTTACAATAGGAGAAATTACTGAATCTACTGCTAAAGCTATAGCTGCACAACAAGTCATTAGATTTGTTACTTATTACTTGTTATTTTTAGCTGCACAAGGAAGCATTTTTGTCATTGCCAACACCACCTGTTATATTTGGGTACATACTTCTATGGAGATTAAGGTAAAAGTGAATGAAATAATTAAATGCGCTACATGATTTAAACAGGTAAGGCCTTCCTTTTGATCACTTTGATTTCATTTGGGTCAAAACATGGGAACTGGGCTTAGGCATATACTATGAGGTGGGCATTTGGACCTTTTATCACTCATAGTATTCATTATAATCTCCCTGGTGGACTGTTTTTCCCAAACACTTGAATGTAGGTCACCAACCACTTGTGACCCAGCAAATGATTTCTTTATGTCTGGGATGATCTAAAAATTATGATCATGTTAAAACTGACATCATGACCATCTATGAGCCCAACATGAAAACAACTAGCAAATATTACCCCAAGGCCTTAGGCAGTAAATGAAATGGGTTCAACACCTTAAATTTTTATCACAACTCTCAATGGCTGACAGCCAGATCAAACTGAGGTGAGGTAAATAAATTACACAGACCCTAGATGGAGACCTTTATGCTAAGCCCTACATCAGCAAGCTGAAGCTTAACTTAATTCCTATCTCTTATAAGTGCTCCTTTCCCCAATACAAAAAACATAACAGCCTGCCATAACTTGCCCATTTTTCCTCTCTTCCTTCTTCAGGAATCTTCATCTGTTCTCTTTGTTTCTGTGTAGAATTTTGTCCCCTGCTCCTATGATTTGTTTAAAGTCTTCCTCACTCAGTTCCCCTGTTATAGACTAGTGATATCGACCAGACTCAGACTCTGAATAAAGTTCCAATTGAGAGCTTTATTAGCCACATGAGAACTGCCTTGTCCTACACAGAAGGGAGAGCAGCCCCGAGTCATGGGGGGAGTTTGCTTATATAGGCTTTTAGGTTCAGGGTGGGGGGCAATAGCTCAGCAAGCAAGCACATACAGAAGCAGGTGTTTGTGGTTAATCAAGCGCTGGGAATTCTATCAGGGGAGACAAGCAGTCAGGGAGTTCTTGTTATTTACAAGGGTCTGGGTCAGGTGGTCTTTTGGCAGGGGCTGATGACACTTTCTACAGGAGGAGGCCTTGAGATAAGGTTTTACAGTTGAGCAAGCTAGTTACAGAAGTGAGATATAGGCGGTTAGGGGGCTGTGGAATTTTCCTCTCAGGTGGGGGTGGTCACAGGCTCCTACTTCTCCACACCCCATTTTCCTTACACTTTTCATTTCTGGAACTCTCCAGTCCAGCAGGTTTTCAGTTTAATCCTCCCTCTCCATTTTTCTCTGTGAGGCTTTTCTGCCTAAAGTTTCTTCCCTGCTAGGTTATCCTGCCTCGGAGAGTCATTGCAGAAAGGTGGGACCCTCGGAAAGGTCCATTCTGCATTTAGGGAATTCGACCGCACAAACTGGATGTAGTGATGGCACTGCTCAACCACAGCCAATCTGAGATTTTATTCCCTACCCCCCCCCCCCAAAATGGGGGCCCTTTTGCTTCCAGCACCCTGCAGCAAATTGTTTTCAGCACTGGGTCTCTGTGCCTGGATACACACAGGGCCCCAACTCACTGCTGTTAGTTCCTCGAAAACCTCTTTCCCCAGTGAGAGGGGTCCAGGCTGGTTGCTGCAGAACCCAGAAGCTTTGCAGGGCTCCCACTGAGAGGGAAGCAAAGAGGACCAGTTGGTCCTGGATAGAAGTTTCCTACCTGATACTTTTCTCTTTCTTCAATTCGGCATTCGTGGAGCCCCTCTCCAGTCTTTACCATTTTGCGGAGGTGTTTTCAGGGTATGGCTTCCGGCGTTGGTTGATGACGTCACCCCGCCACCACTGATTTTTTTTTTTTTCCCCAAGAGTTACCAGAGATTGAACTCAGTGTAAGGGTAAGGCCACTTTGGGAAAATAGGAATAGAACTACATTAAGAAATAGGAATTGCAAGTGCCTGCAGATAAATAAATACCTCAGGGCTGCCACTAAGGAAAGTGCCAATAAATAACCTTGCCTGCAGTTAAATAAATACCTTAGGGCTGCCGCCAAGGAGAGTGCCAATAAATAATATGAGACTGCTCACAAGAAGAGTTTTTTTTTTAAAAAAATAGATACGCTATCTTCAGCTAACCGCAGTGTTCTGCTTCTGTGCCTGCTTGCTTATTAGTAGATGCCCCCTTCCTAAAAAGCTATAAAACCACCCCTTCCCTGAGACTCTGGGCTGTTCTCTCCCCTCTGCATAGGGTGAGGCAGTCGCCGTGCAGCTAATAAAGCTCTCAATTGTAATTTTATTCAAAGTCTGAGTCTGGTCAATATCACTGGTCTATAACATCAGGACAGCTTATATGGGAAGCAAGACCTCACCCACTGAGTTACATCCACTCTCCAATGAGAGTTGGTTTATTTCAGTTTTTTATTTTGTTTTTAGAAGGTAACAGGGATTGAATCCAGGACCTCATACTTGGGAAGCAGGAAACCAACCACTTGAGCACATCTACTCCCTCATTGATTTTTCCTAACTTTATCTCTACTTCAAAAAATAAAATAAAATACAAAGGTGGCTTAACAAATTATGGAAGCATTAATCTAAATATTTTCTGCCCGGTCACATTTATCATATTTAATCCTAAAAGCAAACTCAATTATTTCTTCAGTGTTCAGAAGGATACATAAATGAGCAGAGATTGGTTAAATGACATGACCTACATCTCCTTCTTAATGAAGGAGATGAAGAAAAAACCATTTAATCATATTAACCTCTCATAAAACTAAACTCTTTTTTTTACCTTTAGCATTGATATAGTACCTTCTTTGCCTTTCCTACAAAAACATTACAATATTGTTTGTAATTATAGTCTATATTAGTTGTATTTTTCTTATTTATCACCAAATTCTTAACATCTTGTAGTTGAAGAACATTCTTGTATTTATATTATTAAACAGAATCCTCATCTACCACCAAAATGACCAAGCAGACTATCCTATAGCTGTCTTTCAATTAACATTAACCTTCCTAGACTACATCTTTCATCTGCAATCACAGGTTATAAATAAGCAGTGTATGTAATAGTCATTATAATGTGTTACTTTCAACTCTCTCCATTGCAACATATTTACAACTGACTTTATTAAACTTTTTACATACATTCCATATCAACTCCCCCTTCTTAGCTAGCATTTTATCTCTTACTAACCTGTACTCTATAGTGTAATTACATAAGCTTACTAACAGTTGTTAGTCCATATCAGTGAGAACATACAATATTCATCCTTTTGTTTCTGCCTTATTTCACTCAACATAGTATCCTCAAGGTTAATCCTTTTTGTCACATGCATCCTGATTTCATTTCTTCTTACAAGTGAAGAGTATTATCTTGAAGTTTATACCACATTTTGTTTATCCATTCATTGTTTGATGGGCATTTAAGCTTTTTCCATCTTTTAGCAATTTTGAGTAATGCCACTATGAACATGGATGTGCAAATATCTGTTAGCATTCTTTCTTTCAGTTCTTCTGTATATATTCCTAGTTGTAGGATTGCTGGATCATAGAGTACTTCTATATTTAGCTTCCTGAGTGACTACCGAATCATCCTTCAGAGTCAACACCATTTACATTCCCATCAACAATGAAGGAGTGTTTATATTTCTCCACATCCTCTCAAACACTTGTAATTCTCTATCTTTTTAATAATGGCCATTCTGTATGGCATGAAACATTATCACATTGCAGCTTTGATCATTTCCCTAATAGCTAGTGATACTGAACATCTTTTCATGTGCTCTTTTGGCCATCTGTATTTCCTCTCTGGAAAAAACATCTATTCAATTCTTTTGCCTATTTTTAAATTTGACTGTTTTTTGGTCATTGACTTATGTGAACTATTTATAAAACATGGCAATAAAACTCTTGTTTCTTTTTTCTCCCATTGAATATGCTGCCTTTTAACCTTATTGAAAAAATGTTTGAAATGCAAAAATGTTTAATTTTGAGGAAGTCTTAAGTCCTTTTAATCTGCTTTTTATTTCATTGGCTGTATTTTGGGTGGAAGGGCCAAGAAACCACAACTTAACACAAGATCTAAAAGTTGTTTCCCTACATTTTCTTCTAGGAGATTTAAGAGTCTAGTTTTTAGTTTGACCTATTTTAAGTTATTTTTGTATAAGGTGTAAGATAGGATCCTTTCCTTTCTTTGAGATATGATTATCCAGTTTTCCCAGGTCAATTTGTTGAATAGGCTGTTCTGATTCATCTGGGTTTGTTTCACAGCCTTGTCAAAAATCACTTGACCATAGATATGAGGGTCTATTTTGGAACTCTTGATTTGACTCCATCAATCTATCTTTATATCAGTACATGCTTTTTTTTTTATACCACTGTAGGTAAATAATATGCTTTACAGTCAGAAAGTGAGAGTCCTTCAACTTCATTCTTTTAGTTTAAGACAGTTTTGGTTATTCAGGGGCCCATATCCTTGCAGATAAATTTGATAATTGGCTTTTCCAATTATACTAAGAAGGTTTTTTTTTTAGGACAGTGGTTGTTTTTTTTAAATTTCTCTCCCCTTCCCCCCCCCAGTTGTCTGTTCTCTGTGTCTGTTTTGCTGTGTGTTCTTCTTTGTCCACTTCTGTTGTTGTCAGCAGCATGGGAATTTGTGTTTCTCTTTGTTGCATCATTTTGTTGTTGTGGCAGCTCTCTGTGTGTGCAGTGCCATTCCTGGGCAGGCTGAACTCTCTTTCATGCTGGGTGGCTCTCCTTACAGAGAGCACTCCTTGCGAATGGGGCTCCCCTATACAGCACAGCACTCCTTGCGCATCAGCACTGCATGTGGGCCAGCTCCATATAAGTAAAGGAGGGAGGCCCAGGTGTTTGAACCGCAGACCTCCCATGTGGTAAACGGACACCCTGACCACTGGGCCAAGTCAGCTTCCCTAAAAAGGTTTTTAAACTTGCATCAGCATTGCATTAAATCTATAGTTCAGTTGGTGTAAAATTGACATCTAAGTGATGTTTAGTCTTACAACACATGAACTTGGAATGTTCTTCAATTTATTGAAGACTTCCTTGGTTCCTTTTAAAAATGTTTTGTAGTTCTTTGAATACAGGCCCTTTATGTTTTTGGCTGGTTATTCCTAAATGTTTGATTCTTTTAGTCACTCTTGTAAATGGAATTTTTTTCCTACCTTCCTCCTCAGTTTGCTCTTTGGTAGTATATAGAAACTGTATTGACTTTTTGCATATTAATCTTTTATTCTGCCACTTTGCTAAAAATGTCTATTAGTTCTAGTAATTTGGTGGTGGATTTCTCAGGATATTCTAAGATAGGACCATATCATCAGGGAATAGTGAACATTTTAGTTTTTCCTTTCCTATTTGGGTGCCTTTTGTATGTTTTCTTGCATAATTGCTCTAGTTGGAACATCTAGCACAATACTAATTAACTGGAGAAATAGTGGACATCCTAGGTTTTTTCCAATGAGATTGGGGAAAAAAATGATCTTCCACCATTCACTACCATGTTTGTCTTGGGTTTTTTAACATATGGCCATTATCCTATTGATAAAGATTCCTTCTCCTGCTATGTTTCAGAGAGTTTTTATCAAGAAGTGATGTGTTTTGTGAAAAATCTTTTCAGCTCAATTGCAATAATCAAGTGCTTTTTACCTTCAATTTATTAATGAGGTGTAATACACTGTTTTTCTTACATTGAACCATCCTTGCATACCTGCTATAAAACCCATATGATCAGGGAATGGATGTTGGTCAAATGGTTGAGTCTCTGCTTCCCACATGTTTAGTTCCCAATTCCTTCTAAAATTGATACAAACAAGCAAAAAAAAAAAAAAAAAACGAACTCAGGGAAGCCAATGTGACTCAGTGGTTAAGTACTGGTTTCCCACATACAGGGTCCTGCATTCAATCCCTGGCATCAGTACCTCACACAAAAAAACAACATATTATCATGATGCATAATTTTAATGTGCTTTTTAACTTGGTCAGGAAGGTTTTTTTTTTTTGAAGATTTTTGCATCTATATTCATTATAGATATTTGTCTATAATTTTTTTTCATAATATCTCTGTCTGGCTTTAGTATTGAGGTGATGGCTTCAGTGACAGAGTTTGGTAATGTTCCTTCCTGCTCAACTTTTGGAAGAGGTTGAGAAAGATCAATATTAGATCATCTTTGAATGATTAGCAGAATTCACTGTGAAGCCAACTGGTCTTGGGCCTTTCATTTTGGGGGGTTTCTGATGACTTAAATTTGTTTTACTTGTGATTGGCTTGTTGAAGTCTTTGATTTCCTCTAGGGTCAGTGTGTGATCTTCATGGATTTCTAGGAATTCATCCATTTTATGAACATTGTCAAGTTTGTTTGCATACAGTTAATATTATCTTTTTTTGATATTTTGATTTCTGCTCAGGTAGCATTAATGCCCCCATCTCATTTCTACTTTTATTTATTTACATCGTCTGTCTTTTTCCTTTGTTTAAACTAGCTAATCTTCTCCAAGAACCATCTTTTGGTTCAGTAAATGTGACAGAAGAGGCATGTGTAGAGAAGTCTCACCTGAGTCCAACTCCTTCACACTGAGGAGCACAAATTCCAAAGTAGGGCCCGCTGGCAAGGCACTGAACTCCAGAGTCATCTGCCATGACTGTAGAACCTGTGTATCTCTGTAGCCCTCAAAAGCAGCATTACCCTGGATTGTATTTATTTGGCTGTCTCTGGGATCCTGCTGAGACATAAATGTGACCCCTCTGATGACCTCCTGACACATTTTGAAGTCTCTTGACCAAATCAACTCATTTTTCTTTACCATTTACCTCTCTTACTCAAGGTCTTTTTCTCATTTCATTACCAGCTGGGATTGATAGTAATCTCTCAGTGCCAGGGAGGCTCCTCCCTGGGAGTCATATCATATGCAGGTGGGAAGGTAATGTATTTATATGCTGAGTTTGACTTAGAAAGTGGCCACATTTGAGCTACATAGAGGCTCTCAGGAGGTAAATCATAGGCACACAGCAGCTCTAGGACACATAGAAATTTTAAGTACACAGGCTCATAAGGATAGGCTCATCAGCATGAAGGGACCATCATTGGACCATCCTTCTTCACTTCACTTTGCCCTTGTACTTGGGGGATTCTTGCTCTTCCATTGGGGAATACAAAAAGCTCCCCTGGATGGGAATTCAACACTCCCTCAATTTTCTGTGTGTACTGATTTTGGCTACCACCACTATCTCCTTTCCTTTACACTTTTCTATCTTCCATCTTCTGTTGTTGCTCTTATATTCCACCTCTCTTTGTTTAGCCACCAAATTTTCTGGCATTTTATTTCTAGCTCTTCTATTCTGTTTTCTATCTTTTATTCACTCTTTATGTTATTGTCCTTTCTTTTTTTTCCCTCTCTCCTGATCACACTGGTCTTTTAATTCACACTGTATTCTTCTCCATATTTAGTTTCCATTCTCATTGTTGGAACTCCACTTTTTATTACTGTAACTCTACAGAACTTACATGAGTTTATTTTTTTACATTAAAAATATGAGGTTTCTTTATTATTATTACTGCATTAGTGTGGTACCTGTGTTACAATTGATGAAAATATTTATACTATTAACTGTAGTCCATAGTTTACATTAGGGTTCACTCTTTGTGTTGCACATGAGTTTAATATTCATTCACTTAAGTCTTATATGGTTCTTCTGCTAGCATTTACTATCAATACTATTATTATACAATTTCTTTTCTTACCTCTTTTGCTTTCCCTGGTCCTAATCTTTTTCCTTCAGTCTAAGGAACTTAGACAACAACAAGGAAATAGAAAATAAAGAACAAAGTATCAAAAGGAAGACTTAACACATACACAGAAATAGCACCTAAATAAAACCTGAGACTAGAGACAGAAGATAATCAACCGAACAAACCACAACATAAAATTATGACCAGATAGTTAGCAACTGAAAAACACAAACCATACTAATAATCAGGAAGACATGGCCCAATACAATGAACAAGCTAAAAACCAGGATGTGGAGCAAAACATTGAACAACTGATCAAAATTCTCCAAACAAATATAATGGTCCAAGTTAATGAAGTGAAGGGACAGATTAGGATATCAAAAAAATACTTGGAAAGCATACTAAAGAAATTGTATACATATGCAAAAAGATAATGGATATGATGGTGATGAATGGCACAAGCAAAGAAATAAAAAATACACTCCCAGCAAATAACATCAGATTTGAAGAGGCAGAGGAAAGAATTAGTGATATGGAAACACAGTATATCAGAAATCAAACAGATAGTAGAATTGATAGATAAAATGATAGAAAAATACACAGGGACTTGGAGATTTGAATGACAACACAAAATGCACAAACATACACATTATAGGCATCCCAGAAGGAGAAGAGAAGGGAAAGGGGACAGAAAGGGTGTTGGAGGAAATAATGGCTGAAAACTTCCCAAACATATTGAGGGAGATGGATGTACATGTCTAGGAAACACAACACACCCCAAACAGCATAAATCCCAACAGCACTATCCCAAGACATATGCTTGTCAAATTATCCAATGCTCAAGGCAAAGAAAAAATACTGAAAGCAACAAAAGAAAAGAGAACCATCATGTACAAGGGAAGCTCAATAAGATTCAGTGCTGATTTCTCATCTGAAACCATGGAGGCAAGAAGGCAGTGGCATGGCATAGTCAAGATACTAAA
This sequence comes from Dasypus novemcinctus, assembly GCF_030445035.2. NCBI lineage: Eukaryota > Metazoa > Chordata > Mammalia > Cingulata > Dasypodidae > Dasypus > Dasypus novemcinctus. The sequence continues at coordinate 1,121,851 of NC_080697.1, read as the reverse complement.
AGAAGAAATTTCCAACCAAGAATAGTCTATCCAGCAAAGCTGTTGTTCAAAAATGTTGGAGATTTTCAAAATATTCACAGATAAACAGAAACTAATAGAGTAAGCCAATTAGAAACCTGCCCTTCAAGAATTACTAAAGGGAGTTCTGCAGGAAGAAGGAATAAAACAGGAGAGACAGAGTTGGAGGAGAGTGTAAAAAAACAACTAAAAAGACAAAAAGAGAAATAAAAACAAAATATGACATACACAAATCCAAAGAAAATATGGCTAATATAAGTAATTCCTTGGAAGTAATAACACTGAATGTCACTGGATTAAACTCACCTGTCAAGAAATACAGATTGGCACAATGGATAAGGAAATATGACCCATCTATATGCTGCCTACGAGAAACCCACCTTAGACCCGGGGATTCAAGGAGGTTGAAAGTGAATGGCTGGAAAACAATCTTACAAGAAAACAATAAGCAAAAAAGGTTAATATTAGACAAAATAGACTTAAAATACAAAGTTATTGTGAGAGACAAAGATGGACACTACATATTAGTAAAAGGGATAATCTTTCAAGAAGAAAAAACAATCATAAACATTTATGCACCTAACAGTGTCATCTTAATATCTTTATCTCAGTCATATCTTCCTTCAACTTCTGGAATTGGTTAAGAAGATTTTTGTTAACATCACTGATTGGTTATCTTTACTCCTCTGTCTCATCTGGATTCTTAGTTTGTTTCCATGCTTGGCCATATATTCCTTTTTTTATGTTTTGTTATTTTGTTGCTGTTGATATCTGGGCATCTAATCATGTTGGAGATCTTTCTCTGTTCATCAACTTGTTTCTCTTGCCTAGTTTTTTTTTTTTTCACAGCTCTTTTTTGATTTCTGGTATTATTTTTTCTAAAACTTAACTTTTCCCAGTTTAAGTTATCAAAACAGGGTCAGGGATCCAATAATGTGGCATAGAATAGATCAAATTGACTGGGAAAGAATCAGGGGCAACAAAGTCTGTCTTTCTTCACTTTCCTGGCTGGACATCAGATGGTGCTCTTTGTCAAATCTTTCCACTGATGAATCCTTCAATTTCCTTTGACTTCTGAACCATAGACTCAAAACCAAATTATACCGTTAAACACCCTTAACACAAACCACAGTCAGGCCTCTGCCACACTCTCTCTTTCCCTGGGAGGAATATGCCCTTTTCCCTCTCTGTTGGCTACTTAGCTGCAGGTTTTATGGAGCTTGTTCTCCTTGAGGGTGGGGGATGGGTGCCATTCCCTGCTGTGGAGTCAGCCACTCACAGTTTTCCTTTTGGGCCATTAATTTTTCCATCTCCAGTTCTCTTCAGTGATGAATGTGGCACTCTTCTTTCCTGCAGGTCCCCAAACTAGCTCCATGGGATGATGTCTATGCTTTCTCCCTATTTTTATTTATTTTATTTTTTTATGAGAGCTGCACCCTGTATGAGCTATTCTGGTGCTATTTTCCCAGGAACCTCATCATTGATTCTTCTTGCCTGGGTTTCACGTTTGCCTAAAATTTAATTTCTCTTAATTCTAGACCTTTGGGAAGACTTACATCACTTAATAATTTTTACAAACATTTCTATTGCTCTTTTATATACTTAAAAGGGGCATGTCTCATTTTCATGTTTATAGGATTCTGTATACATGAGACCATTTCATATCTTTCCTCATGAATACGGATTTCCTATTTTGCCTTCAACCCATCAGGACTGGAGGACACATTGAGACAGATACTCTTCTAGGCCCATTAATGCGAGATTATTTTACAGTCCAGGATCTATCATGGGACTATTTGTTATAGGACACATATAAACCTAAATTCATACCACCTGGGAACGTTCCACTTTTTCAGTATATGTGAGATGAATGATTACTCTTTCCCTATCAATATCCTTCAGTAAATTTAAATTAGTGCTCTGGGACTATTTACATAAAGTATGTGCCACCAAGAAGGGAGATTAGCAATTCCACTTGGTAAATGATAATCATATTAGAAAATAATGTGGAGCAAAAACCCTCTCCCACCATGATGAAACCAGACAATATTAGCAATATTTTTATTTGTAATATTATTATTGGTAATAACTCATGCCAAGAAAGGAAGCAGGATAAACCAAGTAAAAGCCTATTGAATGGAGACCTATACCATTTTGTTGGCTTTTTTGTTGTTGCTATTGTGCTTGGTGCTTTCCTTCATTTGTAATCCAGAGGCCGAAATCCTCCAAATAAGTCATTCTTTCAAACAAAAATATCAAATGCTGAGAGCCATATGCCATCAAATTTGGCTAATAAAAGCCCTGCTGTACAAATAACTTGCTGGTTTGACTATGTCCAGTTGAACAAACAATTGAGGCAAATAGCCCATAGGAATTGGGTAAATTGAAGGAGCTGACTACAGGCAACTTCTGGAGCTCCAATATCAGGCACACATATTTTCATTACTGACATGTTATTAGCTACATGCTCCCAAATTTGGCCATATGATTTAAAACCGTTTTGCAACAGAGTCCTTCTCATCACATATCTGATCAAAACCTTGGACTGTTAGTAGATTTTACTTTCAATTGCCATTAGTTGGGGTTTTAATTCTACTAATTGGGTTCTGGCTCTTTGGTCAAATTACAGTAGCAACAAGTTTGCTAGCTCTGCACTGACAAAGCCATGGATTTAATTGATATTTGCATATCAGAAACTTGCCCAATGTTGTCTTCAAATTTTACAATCAGTTAGAGGTCCTGAGATGCAGGTCACAGGCCCTGTGTGTGCAGTCTCTCATGGTGGAGTGGTGGGTCCCTTCTGGTAGTGGGCCCCTGCATAAGCATAGGCTTTCTCCTGTACCCTGCTCTACTTGAGCAGTTGCTTCTTCATGCCTGACCTGTCAATTTGCCCAGCCTTGCTCCAGGCAAGCCTAGGACTTCAGGCCTCCAGAGGTGTCTGGAGATGTTGTGTGGTCTCAGTGTTGCCACTGGTAATGCCAGATCCTAGAAGAATAGGTGGGGGTAGCAAGTACTCCTTCAAGCTGCCCAGACCCACATTCAGATCCTATGTCCTGCTGCTGACCCAGGCTGATGATAAATTTAATTTGGAACCAAATATTAAAAACCTGAAGCCAGTTCTTTTGCCAGAATTGTCATGAATGAAGTCAATTTTGAGTAAAAATGCATTGCAACAGATACAAGCCAGTATGATTTGTGGGGATAGCTGATATGCAGTAATTTTAAAGTTTCCTTTATTAATGCTTTTTAAAGTAACTGTTTTATTGAGGTAGCATTCATATACCATATGTCATTCTTTTAAAGTTTACAATTAAGTGGATTTTTTTAGCATATTCATAATTTTACAAACATCACCATTATGTAATTACAAAACTTTCATCACTTCAAAAAGAAACCCCATAAGCATTCACTCTCCATTCTCCCCTCCCCTAAGCCCTTGACAATCACTGATTTACTTTTTGTCTTTGTGAGTTTGCCTATTCTGACTATTTAATTTCAATGGAAGTATACAATGTATGGCTTTTTGTGTCCGGCTCCTTTCACTTAGTATGTTTTCAAAGTTTATCAGTGTTGAATGTAAAGAATATTCTTATACTATTAGCCACAATCTTCATGCATCACCAAAATCACTATATTATACAGTCCCTCATTATTCTCTACTTTAATTTCAATTAAAATATTACATCCACAGACTACCCCTTTCAGTCACAATAACATTTATAAAAAAGCAGTGTTAGTTTTACTCATTGTAATGTAAATTACCACCAAATCTATTCATTTCCACACATTTACAATAAACATTACTAAAAATACTATATACATTAAGAATCAGCTCCCATTCTCAACCCATATTCTATTTTCTGGGGGGTTGAAGGGGTTATGGGATTTTTCTTTTTGGAGCAAGGAAAATTGGGATGATGACAGCACAACTCTGTGATGAATATGAGAGCCACTTAGTTTACACTCTGAATGGATTTAAAAAATCATGGGACTATATAACACAATGAATCATTTGGTGGAAGCTGGACTATGGTTATCTGAACAAATATGAGAACATTCTCCTATGAAATATAACAACTTTATAATGCTAATATGGGGTGTCTGTAACCAGGTGGGTTGTGGGAAAAATACACCTAATGTTAGATACTGGCTATAGGTAGTAGTAAAGTTTTGATGATCCTTTTCATAGTTCATAACAACTGTTTCACAACAGTGCAAGGTGTTGGTGTTGGGGAAATATATGGTAGCCCTGAAGGATGATATACATGGTTTTTTTTTTTGCAAGTTCACAACATTTACTATACACTTATTGTTTGTGGATGTTCATTTATGAATGATAAAATTCAATTTTAAAAAAGTTTTAAAAATTTCCTTTATGCCAGATGATCCAATGCCATTTCAAGAAATTCCATGACAAAGCTTTCTTCTTGGTAAATGTGATGTTCCTTTGAAGTGTATTGAACAAATTGCACAATAAATGAACTCAAAAAGAAGCAGAAAGTCCTTGGCCTGAAGCAAAAATCTAATTTGATCCAACAGAGTTAGTTATTTATTGTAACATTCCAGGAATGTCAGATTTTGCTTTGAAAAATCATGTCCTAAAACTGCTAAAAAGGTATACCTTGGAAATACCTCACTATTCCCAGCCAACAGACCTGCAGCTAATCTTTAGATTTGAATATGCTGGGAAAAATACTACAATTCAGTCAAAAAATAAATGGACTACCCTCAGGAGGTTGAGGAGGAGGTGTTAGAGCCGGTGGTTTGAAGTTACTCAGAATGGGACAGAGGTATCAACAGGATGGGTGTTTCTGTGTGGAGAGTTTTTTCCATTAACAAGAGTTACATGATATCCACTTGCCTTCCAGAATACTTTGTACTGCCAAGTTCTTTAGCAAACAAAGACCTAAAATAACGTCCCCCTTATTTATTGGAAGAAGATTGCCACTCCTGTGCTGGAACCACCCTGATGGCAGATCTTGGTGAGAATGGCCCTCACAAAAGATGTGTTGCAGCAGAGAAAAATTGATCTAAGTATCTGTAAGGCAATAACTAGAAATCACCCACAGAGATGTGATGATTACAAATTGGATTTGAATAAGACCTTGTCTAATATCCAAGAAATACAGAAGGTATTTATAAAACTTAAGCAACTATGTGTTAATGTGCCTTTTGAAGAATCTTAACTGAAATGACTATCTCCATTGCAATGTACTAGGTGGTTAAAATATGTAAAGGCATTCTTTAAACATTCAATACCATTTATGTACAGGCTGGAAAGCAAACATACCTCTGTAATCCTACCATAGGAGGACTAGTAGATTTGAGTTACTTCATATTTTCTCCTATTCAAGTGATGCTGGATGTCTCCATTATGACAATTTCTGTATTTCCATGTCTGATACAGAAGGAGTGGATCATGGTTAGCTATCAGTTCCTGGACAGATGCAACTGATTAATGAGATCAGGAAAAGAATCTCCCTTAGTTTTGCAATTCTTGGATGCCACAAGGCAACTGTTAATATCCAGCCATGTTCAAGCTGTAATGAAACTAATTTAGTGGTCCTGTACAACAGTACCCATATCTCACTGTTACGCATGTTCCTATTCAACTGTCCTCACCAGTGGGTTAAGCAAACCATAGAATTTGTTATAAGTGAAAATAGTCATTTGGTTGATGAAAAGGGCTTAAAATTCAAATTGGTTTGGGATTGGTCTTTTCGGTTTACTGAGAAGTATCACACTATTTTCTGTAATGCCTTATACATTGGAAAGAACATACCTTATATACAGAATTGCTCAATGAAATTTTTTAAATGAACAAAGAAAAGCTACAGTTCCACAATAAGAAAACAGCTGTCCTCCTTCAAGAATGGACCCATCAGTGACCAATTGCTTCGTCAAAGGAGAAACCCCTTAATATTACAACTGAAATAGAATTATGGGAAGATGACATCATATGAGGCAAAAACAATGGAGAAAGAGCCAAAAGCTCTCCAAAGGGCCTGATTTTGGGGTCAGCAGACCAGGACAGTGCTTTACAATTCCCAGAAGGGTGAAGACCAGAGAGATGACCTAAAAATTACAAATATAAGTTACCAAACCCTTGTGGCATCCTGGAAGAGCTCCATTTCCCCACCCCAAGACACTAAGCTGGGGTAAAACTCCTAGCTTACTGCAGATGACTGAAAGAGGAACATATTCCAACCTGTGATCTCTTACAAGGAAAAGAAAAGGGATTGGGGGGAATTTCTTCAATGGCTTCAGCCAGGAGTGTCTGATTTCAATCTCAGCTTTGGCCAGACCAAAACACAGGAAAACAGATATTGAAATAAATACCTCCATGCAAAGGTGCTCTGGCAAGTGTCATCTACAGGCAGGTATGGAAATCACATGGACAAAATTGCATTGGGATCTCTCTGTACCCTAATTTCTAGGAGGAAATCTGCACTTAAGCTGGGCACTTTTAAAAACATAGAACAAGTTGAACCAAATAGCAAAGAAGATATGTGAAAAAAATCATAGGCCAGAGAGTGAATTCACCAACATATTCAGATGCCTGGATATCAGCAAAAAATTACAGATCATATCAGGAAACAGGAAGAGTTGGTATAAGCAAATGAACAAACCAAATATCCAGAAGAGATATGGAGTTTAAGACAAGACATGATAATCACACAACTCTCCTAAATCAATTCAAAGAATTGAAAGAAAGTATGACTAAAAGCCTAAAAGATATTAAGAAGACTCTGGGTGAGCATAAAGAACCATGTGAAAGCCTGTAAATGAAAGTAACAGTCCTAATGGGAGTGAAAGTTATGATGTATGAGGTTAAAAATACATTAGAGACATGTAAGGGCAGAGTTGAATTACTCAAAGACAGAATTAGTGATTTAAAGATAGAACATCTGAACTGGAAAAAACAGGGAAACAGAAAGAGAATGGAAAAAATGGAAGAGGGTCTCAGGGAATTGAATGACAATGTGAAAGACACAAACATTCACATTATTGGTTTTCCAGAAGGAGAAGGGAATGGAGAAGACACATAAAGTATATTTGAGAAAATAATGACCAAAACGTCCCACTCCTTATGAAAGACATAAATATCAATAGCCAAGAAGGACAACATACTCCACACAGAATAAATCTGAATAGACATACCCTTAGACAGTTACTATTCAGAGGACAAATATCAGAAATAAAGTCTTTTGAAATCAGCAAGAGAAAAGCAAACATCACTTACAAGGGAACATCAATAAGATTATGTGCCAATTTCTCATCAGAAACCATGGAGGAAATAAGAAAGTGATATGATGTTTCTAATGTACTGAAGGAGAAAAAATTGTCAGTCAAGAATTCTGTATCAAGGAAAACTGTCCTTAAAAAATGAGGTTGAGTTCAAAGACTAAACAGACAAACAAAAACGGATAGTATATTTTACCAAAACATCACAATTGCAAGAGCTAATGAAGGCTGTGCTACATCCTGAAAGAAAAAAGTAAAGGCAAGAGATTTGGAGAAGAATGTAGAAATGAAGATTATTAGGAAGCATAAATTTAAGTGTAAATAGACATATAGTAGTATGACATGAAGACATAAAGCCAAAGGACAAAATGCATAAAATAATAATGCCTTTAAACTAATAAATTTGAATGTTAATGTCTTGAACACCCCCAATCAAAAGACAGACTGATAGAATGGACTTAAAAAATGAAACAAATATATATGTTGTTTACAAGAGACTCACCTCAGACATAAGGACAAATACTGTTAAAAAGTGAAATGTTATTTCATTCAAATAATAACCAAAAAACCTATTGTAGTGATACTAATATTGGACCACAGAGATTTTAAATGCAAAACTGTTTTAAGGGATGAAGAAGGTCATTATATATTAATAAAAGGGTCAAGTCACCAAGGAAAAATATCTAACCCAAGTGTTCCAAGATACATGAAGTACATACTGGCAAAGCTGAAGGGATAAATACATGTTTCTACAATAAGAGTTAGAAACTTCAATATATCACTCTTAGTATTAGATAGAACATGTGGACAGAGGATTAAGAAACAGATAACTTGAATAATATAATAAATGAACTAGACCTAACAGACATGTATAGAGCATTGCACCCCAAACAGCAGTATATACTTTCTTTTCAATCATACTCAAGTATCCTTCTCCAAGGTAAACCTTATGTTGGGTGGCAAGAAAAGCCTTGATAAATTTAAAAAGATTGAAATTAAACAAAACATTTTCTCTGATCATAACAGAATGAAGATGGAAATTCATAGGGTTGGAAAAAGGAAAATTGAAAAAACATATGGAGATTAAAAAAATGCACTCAAATAATCAGTGGGTCAAAGCAGAAATTACAAGAGAATTCAGCAAATGTCTTGAGATGAAAGAAAATGAGAACACAATATATCAAAACCTATGGGAAACTGCAAAGGCAGTGCTGGGAGAGAAATTTATAGACCTCAATGTTTATAGTAAAAAAGAAGAAAGAACTAAAATTGGAGAGCTTACTGCTACCTGGAAACCCAGAAAAGAACAGCAAACTAATCCCAAACCAAGCTGAAGGAAAGAAATATAAAGTTCAGAGCAGAGATAAATGAAATTGAGAAAAAAGTAGAGTGAATCAACAAAACCAAAGTTGGTTTTTTGATAAGATCAACAAACCTGACAACTCCTTAGCTATAATGATAAAGAAAAAGAGAGAAGAGAGAAATAAATGAAATAAATGGGAGGGAAGACATGACTACTGAACTCACAGAAATAACTGTGATCATAAGAGGATTCTATGAGCAACTCAATGCCAAAAAACTAGACAATATAGACAAGATGACAAATTCCTAGAAACACAGGACCCACCAACACTGACCCTAGAAGACATAGAAGATATCAACAAACCAATCACAATCGAAGAGATAGACACAATATAAAACTCTCAAAGATGAAATGCCAGGGTCCAGATGGGTTCACAATTAATTCTACCAGTTATTCAAAGACAATTTTATACCAATCTTGCTCAAACTCTTCCAAAAAATTGAACAGGTAAGAACACTACCAAACTCATTATATGAAGCCAGCATCACCCTAATACCAAAACCCAATACAGATACTATAAGAGAATTACAATCCAATATCTCTAAAGGATGTAGATGCAAAATCCTCAACAAATAATTGAAAACTGAATCCAAAAGCACATAAAAAGAATTATATATCAATATCAAGTGGGTTTAACTCAGATATGCAAGGGTTGTTCAACACATGCACAAAAATAGTGTAGTAATTGATAAATTGCAGAAGAAATATCACGTGATCCTCTAAATTCATGCAGAAAATGCATTTGACAAAATACACCATCATTTCTTGATTAAAAAAAAATACTCCAAGAAATTGAAATAGAAGGAAGCATTCTGTCTATAGTAAAGTGCATATATGAAAAACCTACTGCTGGGGAAGTGGACTTGGCCCAATGGATAGGGCATCCACCTACCACATGGGAGGTCCACAGTTCAAACCGTGGACCTCCTTGACACGTGTGGAACTGGCCCATGTGCAGTGCTGATGCGCACAAGGAGTGTCATGCCACGCTGCATTGTCCCTCTTTTAGGGGAGCCCCACAGGCAAGGAGTGTGTCCCATAAAGAGAGCCGCCCAGCACAAAGGAAAGTACAGCCTGCCCAAGAATGGTACCACACACATGGAGAGCTGACACAACAAGACAATGCAACAAAAAAAGAAACACAGATTCCTGGTGCTGCTGATAAGGATAGAAGTGGTCACTGAAGAACACACACACAGCAAATGGACACAGATAGCAGACAACTGGGGGGGGGGGGAGGAGAGAAATAAATAAATAAAATCTTTAAAAAAAGAACAAAAACCTACTGCTAGTATTGTACTCAATGGTGAAAGACTGAGATCTTTAATGCTGAGATGAGGAACAAGACAAGGATGCCCCCATCACAATTATTACTCAGTATTGTGCTAGAATTACTAGCTAGAGCAATTAGGTTAGATAAAGAAATAAGAGGCACCCAAGTAGGAAAGGAAAAAGTGTAACTTCACAATGTGCAGAAAGTATGAACCTATATCTAGAAAAACCTGAAACATCCACAACAAAGTTACTAAAATTAATAGACAAGTTCAGCAAAATGACAGGATGCAAGATTAATATACAAAAATCAATGGATTAATTGTACACTACTGGTGTGCAATCTGAGGAGAATATTAGGGAAAATTCATTTAAAATAGCAATTAAAACAAGAAAATACTTAGGAATAAGCATAGCCAAGGATGTAAAGGACCAGTATTCAGAAAAGTACAAAATATTTTTAATAGAAAATGAAGAAATTTACATAAATGGAAAAACATTCCATGTTCATGGATTGGAAAACTAAATATCATTAAGATGTTAATCTTACCTAAACTGATTTACAGATTCAATGCAATCCCAATAAAACACCCAGCAGCCTTTTTGAAGAAACCAAAAAGCCAATTTATTTTGAAGGGCAAGTGGCCCAAAATAGCCAAAAATGTCTTAAAAAAGAAAAATGTCATTGGAAGACTCTCACTTCCAGGAGTAAAAGCATATTACCTATAGTGGCAGAAACAGCATGATACTGGCATAAAGATAGACCTGTTTGAAAATAGAACTGAATCAAGAACTCAGAAATAGATCCTCACATCTGTAGTCAAGTGATTTTTTGACAAGGTTGCTAAGCCCACACATTTGACCAGAACACTGTATTCGACAAATGGTCCTGGCAGAATTGGATATCCATATCCCAAAGAAAGTCTATCCTGATCTCACAAATTAGACAAAAATTAACTCAAAATGGATCAAGGACCTAAATATAAAAGGTGACAACCTTAAAACTCCTAGATAAAATTGTAGGAAAACATCTTCATGATATTTTAGTAGATGGCAGTTTCTTAAAACTTGCACCCAAAGCATGAACAACAACAACAAAAAATACTCAAAATTAAGCACTTTTGCCCCTCAAAGATCTTTGTCAAATGGGTGAAAGGCAGTTGACACAATGGGAGAAAATATTTGGTAATCACATATCTGATAAAGGCTTAATACCCATGTTATAGAAAGAGATCATGTAATTTAACAATAAAAAGACAAACTACCCAGTTAAAAGTGGGCAAAAGACTAGAAAAAGCAATTGTCCAAAGAAGAAATGCAAATGGTGAAGAAACACATGAAAAAATGTTCATCATCACTGGCAATTAGGGAAATTCAAATCAAAATTCAAATCATTTCACCTCTATTAGATTGGCCACTATTAAAAAGGAGAAGTGGAGACATAGGAATGCTTATTTACTTTGGTGGGAATGTAGAACTGTACAACCACTGTGGAGGATGTTAGAAAGTTTCTAAGGAATTTAAGTATCAACTTTTCATGTGGACTTTTCCAGGTATATAACCAGAAGAAATGAGAGCAGTAACATGAACAGACATCTGCACACTTCATTATTCACAATTGCCAAAAGCTGGAAATAACACAGGTGTTTATAAACTGATGAATGGATAAGTAAATTGTGCTCTATACATATGATGGGATATTATGCTGTGGTAAGAAGAAATGAAATCACGAAGCATATGACAACATGAATGAACCTAGAGGCTATTAAATTGAGTGAAGCAAGCAGACATAAATATGACAAATGCTGTATGATTGTGCTATTATGAACTAAATTATATTGTGTAAAATCAAGGAATTAATAATTAGAATATAATGACCAGAAAATAGGATGGTGGTAGAGAATGTAAAGCTGAGAGTTTATTCGTGAAGAATTGGTAAAAACTTTAAAGTTCTGAAAATGAATGGAAATTGTGAGAGCACATCATGCTGTTCATGAGCAGCAGAGCTATTTTATGGGTTTGACAATGGTTAAAAGGGAAATCCTAGGGCCTTTTACTAGAAGGAAACATAAAAAGTTTAACATTGCATATATAAAACTATTTTTACAAAACATAAATGCAAATAAACTAGAGAGATGGAAAAAGAATAGCAGTTAGGTACAGCAGGATAAGTATAGAGAGATTGAATGGTGATGAGTTGTGTTTGTTTCATTGGTTTTTTAGTAATGCTGTTATTACTGGAATAATGAAAATGCTCTAAAACTGAATTGAATGCGAAACAGTGTAATTACATTGAATACCATGATTTGTACTTTGGGTGGATTTATTATTTACTAATATGTATCAATAAATTTGATATGTTAAAAAAATGAAACACAGCTCTCTTGGGTACTCAAATATTAACATATTCAAATTGCCTTTCTCAGTTGTGTTAAGGTAAAACAATGAAATTTTCTTTACTTAATAAAGTAATATATATACTTTATATAATCCCTCTGTAAACATAATAAGCCCGGTAAGAACACTGAACTCTTGACTTTAACTGCAGCATCTTGGGCTATCTAACCACTGGAACTGTAAAGACATGCTTCCAAAATTAGTTCTTGTATCATTCATTGAATGACTTAGTGTACCAGGGCTTCTATGACAAATAACACATAATTTTGGGCTTAAAAAACAGGAATTTATTATCTTACAGATTTGAAGGCTAGAATCCCAACATCCTAGTATCCATATACCATGCTTTCTACCAGAATTTGTAGTGTTCTGGTGCTAGTTTGCCAGTAATCCTTGGGGTTCTTTAACTTGTAGTTGCCTCTCTGCATTCATCACGTGGAAAACTCTCCTCTCTTGCTTCTCTTCTGGTTTCCATTTTTGCTTATAAGGGCTTCAATCTTATTAGATTAAGGCCTGATCTCGACATATACTTGTCAAATTGTCCAATGCTCATGACAAAGAGAGAATACTGAATGCAGCAAGGGAAAAGAGGCCAATGATATTCAAGGGAAGCTTGTTAAGATTAAGTGCTAATTTCTCATCTGAAACAATGGAGGCAAGAAGGCAGGGGCATGGCATAGTTAAGGTGCTAAAGAAAAAGTCTTCCAAACATGAATTCTCTATCCAGGAAAGCTGGAATTCAAAACTGAAGGAGAGTTTAAAATATTCACAGAAAAAAGCAAACAAACAGAAATTAAGAGAGTTTGTAAAAAAGAAGTGTGCCCTTCAAAAAATTGTAAGGGAAGTTCTGCATTTTGAAAGGAAAACACAGGAGAGAGAAAACTGGAGGAGAGTGTAAGAATTCCTTAAATATTAAAAAGAGAAATAAAAACAATATATGGCATACATAAACCTAAAGAAAATATGGCTAATGTGAGTAATTCCTTGAAAGTAATAAAACTGAATGTTAATGAGTTAAACTCTCCAATCAAGAGACACAGATTGGCAGACTGGATAAGGAAATATGACCCATCTATATGCTGTCTGTAAGAAACTCACCTTAGACCCAAGGACACAAGGAGGCTGAAAGTGAATGGTTGTAAAACAATTTTATATGCAAACAATAACCAAACAAGAGGTGGGATTAGATATACTAATATCAGACAAAATTGACTTTTTATTTATTTATTTTTAATGTTACATTCAAAAAAATATGAGGTCCCCATATACCTCCACACACCTCTTCCCATATCAACAACCTCTTTCATCATCATGGTACATTCATTGCATTTGGTGAATACATTTTTGAGCACTGCTTCATCACATGGATAATGATTTACATTATAGTTTACACTTTCCCACAGTCCACCCAGTGGGCCATGGCAGGACATACAATGTCCAGCATCTGTCCCTGCAGTACCACCCAGGACAACTCCAAGTAGTTAAAATGCCCCCACATCATATCTCTTCCTCCCTCTCCTTATCCTCAGCAGCTACCATGGCCACCCTCTCCACATCAATGCTACATTTTCTTCCATTACTAATCACAATAGTTTCAGAAGAAAATATCAGTACATCCACTGTAATCCATACTCCATTCCTCCATCCTGTGGACCCTGGGATGGTTGTGTCCACTCCACCTCTATGTTGAGAGGGGGCTTAGATTCCACAGGAATGATAGGTGCAATTCTCCTGCTTGCAGGTGTAGGCACTCTTGGCTCCCTGGTGTGGTGGTTGACCTTCTTCACCTCCATGTTAGATGGCTGGGGTAAGTCCAATAAACCAGAGGGTAGGAGTTGCAAGTCTGTTGAGGCTAAGGGTCTTGCTATCATATGGACAGTCCAGAGATTCAAGTCACCTCAGTATACACCAAACGCCAGCACCAAACACAGTTCCAGTAAAAGTAACAGGAGGGGCTTGTGAAAAAAGTCACATCTGAGTCCAACTCCATCACACTCAGGAACACAAACTCCAAAGTAGGGCAACTGACATGGCACTGTACTTCATCTGTCATGACCATATAACATGTGGGTCTCTGTAGCCCTCAGAAGAACCAATACCTGGGCTTGTGTCTACGGCTGTCTCTGGAAACCTGCTGAGGCATGGGTAAGGGCGATCCCTCTGATTACCTCCTGACTCCTTTTTGGGGACGTATAGCCATATAAACTCATTTGTCTTTTCCATTTACCTCTTTTATTCAAGGTCAAAAAGCATTTTTAATGCCTGAAATTACATGTAGGCTGAGATATTCTGCAGGTCTGAGTTGACCCTTTTATTCAATGTCGTTTTCTAGTTACATCATCAGCTGGTACTTGGTAGTAATCCATCGGCAACAGGGGGACTCATCCCCGGAGTCATGTCCCACACTGAGGGGAAGGCAATGTATTTACATGCTGAGTTTGGCTTTGTGAGTGGCCAAATTTGAGCATTGAGGAAGCTCTCAGGAAGTAACTCTTAGGCACCCTGCAGCTCTAGGCCTTGTTCATATTTCAGGCACACAGGCTCATAATTGGAGCCATAAGTATCAAGGGTTCATTGTTGGATGATCCAATTTGTTGGTCTTTGCCACTGCACTTGGGAGATTGTTGCTGTTCCATTGGGAAATGTGATAGAGGTACCAGGGCCAGGAACTCAGCCTCTCTCATCTGTTTCTTCCAACTGAAACCACTATGAAAATATCCAAATGTTGCTATGTACCCTGTATACATGCCTTGGAGAACTCCCTTCCACCAATAACACCCCACACAAGTGTTCCTCCCCCACCATAGTTAAACCTCTCTGTAGTCCAAAACTTCTTCAGAAAGGAAGCCCAATATATTACCAGGTTCCATTAATAGTAAAATGGAATATAGTGATGGGTTTAAAGGTTAGATATAGAATACATAGTAATTTAGAAAAATTAAATAAAGGAAGAATAAATTGGGTTATGAAAAAATGAAACAATGAAAAAGCATTGTTTTTGACATTTTGCCTTTCATCACTGCTATAGGGGTTGCCCTGTATGGACAGTGGCAAGGCAATTTCTTCCATTTCTTCCTCAGTGTCTACCTCCTTTTTTTAAATTTTCTAATTATTAAGTTTGTCTTCACATAGCTTTTAGATCACAGTAATTCATATACACAATATTTTGTACTCCCACATATCCAACATCAAACCCTTTGTTCCTTCCCCAACAATGATCTTTTCACATGTTCATATTATATTTGCTGCAGCTAATGTACAGATATTGAAACAATTGATTTCAAACATGTTTCCAGAGGCAGGGCAAGATGGCATCTGAGTGAGTGCACCTTACAATCTCTCCTGCAAAGAAGCAGCTGAGTAGGGTTGGAGTCATACTGGACTGGGCTCTTTTGGGTGTTTGCAGGGCAGGAGGTGTCTGGAAGTTGATTTAGTGGGATGGTGACAGAGGAGATTCTTGTAAGAGGTAGAATTTGGGGTCTCTTTCATGGAGGTTGGGGCTGTGCATGGGATGCTTCCCCCTGAGGCTGGCAGCCAGGTGGCAGCAATTCCTGGAGGCTTTGCTGTGCTGGGGAGTTCCCAAGCCCTAAGCAGACAGTTTTGGGGGATTACAGGATAGGAGGTGTCTGGAAGTCGATTTGGTGAGACAGTGATGGAGGAGATTCTTGCAAGAGGTGGAACTTTTGGTTTTTACATGGAGGTCAGAAGTTCTAGGAGTAATCCTTCCACCTAGGGCTGGTGGCCCATCTGTGGTGGTCCCTGAACTCTTTGTAGTGTAGCGGCGCACCCAGGAGGCTGTTTTGGGGGATTGCAGGGCAGGAGGTATCTGCATGTCAATTTGGTGAGACAGTGACAGAAGAAATTCTTGTGAGAGGTGGAATTTTGGGTTTCTGACATGGAGCTCAGAGCCTGTGAGCAGGACCCTTCCCCTAGGGCTGGTGCCCAACTGCAGGGATCCCTGAAGGCTGTGTTGCACTGCAGTGCTCCCAGGCCCCTGTTAACTGGATGCGTGGTTCCCAGGTCTGTGTCCCCTAAACACTGGAGGCCCACATTCCAGAGACTCACACACCTTGAGTCTGCAATATCAGACTTCCCATCCCTGAATCCACTGCATCCTGAGGTCCATCTGCTTGATTATCCTAGCCCTTGGCATTTGTTTTTTTTTTTTTTTGTCTTGGTTGCTCATATTGTGTTATATCCTGGTCTTTTCTCCCATTTTATCCCCCAAGGTACTTTCTTGTTTATTTAGATTTTTTCTCCTTTTCTTTTTCCTGCTTGTTTCCCTCCCTTTACTTTGCCCACCCCTTTTTTTTTCTCTTTTTTCTTTTCTCTCTTTTTCTTCTTATTTTATTTTATTTTATTTTAATTTTATTTATATAATAGGTGCTGCAGGGGGTGCTTCAAATTAACTGTGTTTCCTCAACCTCCATTTCCTCTTTTCTGTGTGAATTGATTTTGGCAACCTACACTATCCTCTTTCCCCCACATCTTGCTTTCCTCCATCACCTACTGCCTCTCTTGCTTTCCACCTCCCTTTCTTTGGCCCCCAAATTGTCTAACTTTTAATTTCTAATACCTTTGTTCTGTTTTCTATCTTTTATCCACTCGATATTATTGTCCTTCTTTTCTCTTTCCCTCTCTCATGAAAACACTGGCATTTTAATTCATAGTATATTCCTCCCCATAATCAGTTGACTATCTCATTATAGGTACTCTACTTACTACTATAACTCTACACAACTTACATGAGTCTAATATCCATTCTCCCAGGACTCACATTGTTGCTCTGTTAACATTTATTTCCAATACTACTTTATACATTTTCTTTACTTACACAATTTCCTTTCCCTGGCCCTAATATTTTCCTTCATAGTGAACTTAGCCAGCAATAAGAAATTAGAGTAAGAAGAACAAAGTGACAAAGAGAAGACATAACACTTACACAAGAACAACAATGAATTAATCCCCAAGACTAGACAGAAGATAAGGAACTGATTAAACCCATCAAGATAAAATGATGACCGGACAGCAACAAAAAACTACAAACCAAACCAATAATCTGGAAAAGATGGCTGAATCCAATGAACAAACTAAAAACCAGGAAGGGGAACAGAACATCGGACAAGTAATTAAAGATCTCAAAACATATATTACAGTCCAACTTAATGAAGTAAAGGAAGAGATAAACAATACGAAGAAAACACTTGGAAAGGAAATTGCAGACATATGCAAAAAGATAACAGATATGATGGGGATGAACATCACAGTTCAAGAAACCAAAAACACACTCTCAGCAAATAGAGGCAGATTAGAAGAGGTAGAGGAGAGAATTAGTGACGTGGAAGACAGTACATCTGAAATCAAACAGATAGTAGAACTGATTGATAAAAAGACAGAAAAAATCCAGCTGGGACTTAGGGACCAGAATGACAATGCAAAATGCACAAACATACGTATTATAAGCATCCCAGAGGGAGAAGAGAAGGGAAAGGGGACAGAAGGGGTGTTGCAGGAAATAATGACTGAAAACTCCCCAAATCTACTTAGAGAGATGGATGTACATGTCCAGGAAGCACGATGCACCCCAAACATCATAAATCCCAACAGGCCCACCCCAAGACATATACATGCCAAATTATCCAATGCTCAAGACAAAGAGAAAATTCTAAAAGCAGCAAGAGAAAAGAAAACCATCACCTACAAGGAAGGCTCCATAAGATTGAGTGCTGATTTCTCATCTGAAGCCATGGAGGCAAGAAGGCCATGGTATGATATAGTCAAGGTACTAAAAGAAAAAAATTTCTGACCAAGAATACTCTACCCAGCTAAACTAGCATTCAAAAATGGTGGAGAGTTCAAAATATTCACAGATGAACAGAAATTGAAAGAGTATGCAAACAAGAACCCTGCCCTTCAAGAAATACTAAAGGGAGTTCTGCAGGAAGAAAGGAAAAAACAGGAGAGGCAGAGTTGGAGGAGAGTGTAAGAGCAACAAAAAAGACAAAAAGAGAAGAAAACAAACAAACAAAATATGACAAACACAAATCCAATAAAAATATGGCTAACACAAATAATTCCTTGAAAGTAGTAGCACTGAATGTCAATGGGTTAAACTCAACTATCAAAAGATTCAGACTGGGAGATTGGATAAGGAAGCATGACCCATCTGTATGCTGTTGGCAAGAAACACATCTTAGACACAGGGATTCAAGGAGGTTGAAAGTGAATGGTTGGAAAATAATCTTACAAGGAAACAACCAAAAAAAAAAAAGTCAGGAGTAGCTATATTAATATAAGACAAAATATACTTTAAATGTGAAACAATTGTGAGAGACAAAGAAGGATAGTACATATTAGTTAAAGGGACAATCTCTCAAGAAAAATGAACAATCATTGATATTTATGCTCCTAACAAGGGCACCTCCAAATACTTGGGGCAAACACTGGAAAAACTAAGTGAAAGAATAGATGCCTCTACAAGTATAGTGGGAAATTTTAATACGCCACTATCAACTTTAGACACAACATCTCAAAAGAGAATCACTAAAGAAACAAAATATTTGAACAGTATATTAGAGGAGCTGGATCTAATAGACATGAACAGATAATTACACCCAAATATGGCAGGATATACAGTTTTCTTAAGTGCACATGGATCATTCTCCAAGATAGACCATTTGCTAGGCCACAAAGAAAGGCTTAATGAATTCAGAAAGATCAAAATCATACAAAATAATATCTCTTACCACAGTGAAGTGAAGCTGGAAATCTGCAAAGATCAGAGGGCCAGATTTCATACCAAGATATGGAAATTAAACAGCACACTCTTAGAAAAAGTGGGTCAAAAAGGCAATCTCAAAAGAAATTAATAACTACCTCGAAACTAATGAAAATGATAACACAACATATCAAAACTTAAGGGGTGCAGCAAAAGCAGTAATGAGAGGGAAATTTATAGCCATAAATTCATACATCAAAAAAGAAGAAAGAGCAAAAATTGAAGAACTAACTGCACATTTGGAGGAATTAGTAAAAAAACAACAAAGTAACCCCATGGGAAGAAGAAAGAATAAAGATAAGAGCAGAACTAAATGAAATAGAAAATAAGAAAGCACTTGAAAAGATAAACAAGACCGAGAGCTGGTTCTTTGAGAAGATCAATAAAATTGACAAACCCTTAGTGAGACTAACAAAGAAAAAAAAGAGAAGATGCAAATACACAAAATAAGAAATGAGAAAGGAGATATCACCACTGACCACACAGAAATAAATCACTCATAAGAGGATACTTTGAAAAACTATATTCCAACAAAAATGACAATATAGAGGAAATGGACAAATTTCTAGAAACACATAAGCAGCCTATATTGATGAAAGAAGCAATTGACTATCTCAACAATCAATCACAAGCAAAGAGATAGAATCAGTCATTAAAAACCTCCCAACTAAGAAGAGCCCAGGGCCAGACGGCTTCACAGCTGAATTCTACAAAACAATCTGGAAAGAACTAACACTAATCCTGATGAAACTCTTCCAAAACATCAAAACAGAAGGAACATTACTTAAATCATTCCATGATGCCAACATTACCCTGGTACCAAAGCCAAACAAAGACACCACAAGAAAGGAAAATTATACACAAATTTCTCTAATGAACTTAGATGCAAAAACCCTGAACAAAATATTTGCTAACCATATTCAACAACACATTGAACGAATTATACACCATGACTCAGTGGGATTTATTCCAGTTATGCAAGGATGATTCAACATAAGAAAATCAATCAATGTAATACCCCATATAAACATATTGAAGGAAAAAAATCACATGATTATATCTATAGATGCAGAAAAAGCATTTCACAAAATACAGCACCCTTTCTTGATAAAAACACGGCAAAAGATTGGAATACAAGGAAATTTTTTGAACATGATAAAGAGTGTATATGAAAAACCCACAGCCAATATCATTAAGAAAGGTGAAATCCTAAAATCCTTCCCTCTAAGATCAGGAACAAGAAAAGTGTGCCCACTCCTATCCCTTCTATTTAACATTGTCTTAGAAGTACTTGCTCGAGCACTGAGCAAGAACCAGATAAAAAAGGTATTCAAATTGGAAAGGAAGAAGTCAAAATTTCACTATTTGCAGATGATATGATCCTATACATAGAAAACCCTGAGAAGTCTACACCGAAGCTTCTAGAACTCATAAATAAGTTTAGTAAAGTCACAGGTTATAAGATCAATGTGCAAAAATCGGTAGCATTTCTGTACACCAATAATGAGCAAGCTCAAGAGGAAACCAAGAAAGAAATATCATTTACAATATTCAATAAAAAAAATCAAATATCTAGGAATAAATTTAACTAAAGATGTAAAAAAATTTTACACAGAGAACTACACAGACTGTTCAAGGAAATCAAAGAAGACCTAAATAAATGGGAAAATATTCCCTGTTCATGGATAGGAAGACTAAATATTATTAAGATGTCTATCCTACCAAAACTGATCTACACATTCAATGCAATCCCAATAAAAATCAACATAGCATTCTTTATGGAACTAGAAAAACTAGCTAAGAAATTTATTTGGAAAGGAAAGAGGCCCAGAATAGCCAAAGACATATTGAAAAAGAAAAACTAAATTGGAGGAATCACACTACCTGACTTCAAAACATACTACAAAGCTACACTAGTGAAAGGAGCATGGTGTTGGCACAAGGAGAGACACACAGACAATGGAAATGAATTGAGAGTTCTGATATAGATCCTCATATATATAGTCATACAATATTCAATAAAGCCACCAAACCCTCTCAACTGGGAAAGAATGGCCTATTCAACAAATGGTGCCTGGAGAACTGGATATCCATATGTAAAAGAGTGAAAGAGGATTACCAACTCACACTTTATACAAAAATCAACTCAAGATGGATCAAGGACATAAATATAAGAGCCAAGATCATAAAGACTTTGGAAGGTAGTGTAGGGAAGCATTTACAAGACCTTGTAATAGGAAATGGCTTCATGAACTTCACACCCAAAGCACGAGCAGCAAAAGAACAAATAAATAAATGGGACCTCCTTAAAATTAAAGCCTACTGCACCTCAAAGGAGTTTGTCAAGAAACTGAAAAGAGAGCCTACACAATGGGAGAAAATATTTGGTCACCATATATAGGATAGGAGACTTATAACCTGCATATATAAAGAACTCCTATATCTTGAAAATAAAAAGATAAACATCCCATTTAAAAAATGGGAAAAAGATTTAAAGAGACACTTCTCCAAAGAAGAAATACAAATGTCTAAAAATCATATGAAAAAAATGCTCCAAATCTCTAGGTATCAGGGAAATGCAAATCAAAACTACAATGAGATACCATCTTCCTCCCATACGTTTAGCAGCTATGAAAAAAACAGAAGACTACAAATGCTGGAGAGGATGTGGAGGAATGGGAACACTGATCCACTGCTGGTGGGAGTGCAGAAGGATCCAGCCATTCTCGAGTACAGTTTGACAGCTTCTTAAAACACTAGCCATAGATTTCCCATATGACCCAGCATATCCACTGCTGGGTATATACCCAGTAGAACTGAAAACAAGGACACAAACCGATATATGCACACCAATGTTCATAGCAGCATTGTTCACTATTGCCAAAAGTTGGAATCAACCCAAATGCCCATCAACAGATGAATGGATAAATAAAATGTGGTATATACATACAGTGGAATACTTCTCGGCTTTAAGAACAAATACACTACAAACACACGTGATAACATGGATGAATCTTGAGAACCTTGTGTTAAGTGACTCAACCCAGGCATTGAAGGAAAAATAGTACATGACCTCAAAGATATGAAATAAGTAAACCAAGCCACCTCAGAGAGCTAGAGACTGGATGATAGGCCTACAGGAAATCGGGGGGTAGAGGAAGGATGTAAGCTGATACCTACATGGGTGAAATCTATGATAAGCTGGAGGTAAGTATTTGTGCAAGGAAGGAATAAAATGTGGGCATAGGGTTACCCTTGGGTGGTGCTTTGTGGGCTTGAGGGGGGCTTGGGCTGGAAGGATGGGTAATATTGCCCAAGAAATTGGGGGGAGGGTGGGGCAACATATGAATATAGGAGATTGTCAGGTATTTGGTTGAGAGTATAATGCTGAGAAAACCTTTTCAAAAACATAATAAGGAAAGTTACCAGTTTAAGATGCTTAAAGGGGATAATCTGACGCAGGACAGGCTCCTAGGGAATATATGAATGATCATTTTGCCATAGTGGGTCATGATCTCATTGGATAGAACCCCATATAATGAGAGTGAGGGTATACCCACATATTGGGGAGGACTGATGCCATCAAATAGAGGGAACTGTATCTCTCAAGAAAAATGGTGGCTCCCAGGGCATTAGGGCAGTTGAGCATGTCAAGCCTTCAGCACTGTTGCAAGTATCTCTGAACATGGCCCTTTAAGCAATGAAGATTGACTGTCACTGTTGTCCCTAAGGGTAGGGGGAAAGAGGTATTGAATAGATGGAACCAATGTAACTGTGTGGGCAATAGAAGTGTTTCACAAGAGTACACAAGGATGGATATAAGACATATAAAATTACACCAAAAATATATAGGGGCTGATAGGCTAAAATGTAAATCATAACATAAAACATAAGATAACTGAAAATGTAGAAAATTGTATAGTCTAAAATATAAACCACAATGTAAGCACAAATGTTACCTTGTTTGAAAGCTATTGTCTCAATATCTGTACATCAGTTTCAGTAAATATAGTGTGAATATGTAAAAAGATTATTGCTGTGGAAGGGAAAAGGTTTTATGTTGGATATGTGGGAGTACTGTATATTGTATATATGAATTACTGTGACCTAAAACTCTTGTGAAGATAAGCTTAATAATTAGAAAAAGAAAAGAAAAAGATAGGATGTAGACAGTGAGGAAAAGACGGAAGTAGTTGCCTTGCCAATTTGCATACAGGGCAAAACATGTTGCAGTGATGGAAGGCAAGACATCAAAAACAAACTTTTGCATTTTTAAATTTTTTGATACCCCAATTTATTTTTACCGTGATATATCCAAATTAATATGTATTCTATATCTAACCTTTAAACTCATTGCTATATTCCATTTTACTATGAATGGAACCTGGCAATATATTGGGCTTCACCTTTCAGGAAGTTTTGGATCACAGAGAATTTCAACAATGGCAGTGGAGGAATACTGGAGTGGGATGTTATTGACAAGAGATGCATGGCTGGCAGGGAGTTCTACAGGGTATATATCCAGGATACATAAAAATGTTTGGATATTGTCATAGCGGATACAATTAAAAACAACAACTGAGGGAGTGCTGAGTTCCTAACCAGCGGAGCTCTATCAGAGTCCCTAAAGGAACAGCAACAATCCCCCAAGTGCAATGACAAAGACCAAAAAAAATGAAGGGCCAACAATGAGCCCTTGATACTATTGACTATGCTTGTGAGTCTGTACACCTGAAATAAGAGCAAGGCCTAGAGCTGCAGAGTGCCTAAGAATTACCTCCTGAGAGCCTCCATGTTGCTCAAATGTGGCCAGTCTTGAAGCCAAAGTCAGATTGTAAATGTGTTGCCTTCCCCCCAGTGTGGAACATGACTCCTGGGGATGAGCCTCCCTGGCACCGAGGGATTACTACCAAGTACTGGCTGATGATGTAACTAGAAAATGACCTTGAATGAAAGGGTCAACTCAGACCAGCAGAATATGTCAGTCTACATATAATACCAGGAGTTAAAAATGCTTTTTGACCTGAATCAAGGGGGAAATGGAAAGGACAAATGAGTTTATATGGCTATGAGTCTCCAAAAGAGCCAGGAGGTTATCAGAGGGGTTGCCCTTATGCACATCTCAGCAGAGTCCCAGAGAGAGATAAAGTAGATACAACCACAGGTATTGGTTCTTCTGTGGGCTACAGAGACCCACAGGTTCTATGGTCAGGGCAGATGGAGTTCAGTGCCATGTCAGTGGCCCTTCTTTGGAGTTTGTGTTTCTGTGTGATGGAGCTGGACTCAGATGTGATCTTTTTTCACAAGCCTCTCCTGTTACTTTTACCAGAACTGTAGTTGGTGCTGGGGTTTAATATATACCCAGGGGATCTGACTCTCTGGACTGACAATATGATAGCCAGGCCCTGAGCCTCAACAGACTTCAGCTTCTACACTCTGATTTATTGGACTTACCCCACTCAGCTAACATGGAGTTGAAGAATGTCAACCACCACACCATGGAGCCTGGAGTGCCTACAACTGAAAGCAGGAGGATTGCATCCAGTATCCATGTGGTATCTAAGCCCCCTCTTGACATAGATGTGGAATGGACACAACCAAGCCAAGGTCCACAGGAAGGAGGAATACAGTAAGGATTAGAGTAGACTTAATGATATTCTATGCATGAATTATTGTGGTTAATAATCAAGAAAATGTGGCATTGGTGTGGAAAAAGTGGCCGTGGTGGCTCCTGGGTGCGGGGAATGGGAGGAAAAGATGAGATGTTGAGGCATTTTTGGGACTTGGAGTTGTCCTGGCTGGTGCTGCAGGGACAATTGCCAGATATTGTATGTCCTTCCATGGCCCACTGGATGGAACGTGTGAGAGTGTGGGCTATGGTGTGGACCACTGACCATGCGGTGCTGTGATGCCCAGAGATGTACTCACTAGATGCAATGGATGTGTCATGATGATGGGGGAGAGTGTTACTCTGGGGGGAGTGGTGGGGGTGGTGGGGGTGAATCTGGACCTCATTTTTTTTAATGTAATATTTTTTAAAAAATAAATAAATAAAATTTAAAAAAAGTTATGGAATCTTTACTTTTAAAACGTTCATTTTCAGGCACTTTTGTCCATCTAATTCCAAGTACTAATGCAGTTGTTGCTCTGTTGAGGAATAAAAAGCAAAATATCTAACAAGTCACTGTTGCCCCACTTCTGTGGATCAGCCTGTGAGGGCATGTCTTGCAGGAGAATATCAAATAAAAAACTCCTGCCCCTGTTTCTGTAAATGAGCCTGTGAAAACATGGCCTAATAGAAAGATATCAAATGAGCGACTTGACCCCCCGCTTGCATAAATCAGCCCACAACCTTGCGGTTGCATTCTGCCTCCATAACCCCCTTGCTTACAAAATTTCACCAAGTAATGCATTAGCCAATGGACAAAAGTTATGCTGATCCTACCTGAAATCCTCTATAAACCTTTGAAAACTGAAAAACAGAGCTCAGAATTTGGAGATTGACTTTCCTCTGGGCCCGCACGTTATGAAACTGTTTATCCACCTTTCTGGAGTGCTAGTTGTGAGTTTCTATGGTTCGGAACTCCTAGCTTTGCTGTAACAGCTCTAGTATTCAGAAAGATACATAGATAAACACAAATTAGTTAAATGACATAGTCAAAGTTTCCTTATTATTGAAAAAAATGAAGAGGAAAAAGCATAATTGTATTTATATCTTGCAAAACCAAATCCTATATTCTTTTTTTACCTTTAGAGTTAATATGGCACCAACTTTGCTTTGCTACAAAAACATTACAATGTTGTTGTTAACTATAGTCCATGAGATGCATTAATTTTCCAGGTATCACCACATACTTAATACCTTGTAGTAGAATATTCCTATATTTATATTAACTGCAATCCTCATCTACTTCCAAAATCCCAATTTATACATCTCTAATATTATCTTTCAGCTGTGCTCCAACTAACTTTTTAAAAAAGATTTATTTATTTATTTCTCTCCCCTTCCCCCCCCCCACCTCGGTTGTCTGTTCTGTGTCTATTTGCTGTGTCTTTTTTGTCCACTTCTGTTGTTGTCAGGGGCACAGGAATCTGTGTTTCTTTTTGTTGCATCATCTTGTGTCAGCTTTCGTTGTGGGTGGCACCACTCCTGGGCAGGCTGCACTTTTTTTCGAGCTGGGCAGCTCTCCCTACAGGGCATGCTCCTTGCGCATGGGGCTCCCCTATGTGGGGGACACCTCTACGTGGCATGGCACTCCTTGCATGCATCAGCACTGTGCATGGCCAGCTGCACACAGGTCAAGGAGGCCCAGGGTTTGAACTGCAGACCTCCCATGTGGTAGACAGGCACCTTAGCCACTGGGCCAAGTCCACTGCCTCCAACTAACATTAATCTTCCTTAGACTAGTAATTTCAGAAACAATTACATCCATAAATCAACACTGCTCATTACATTCATTATAATGTTAAGTCCAACCATTACCACATATTTATATTTTTAAATTTATTTTAATTTTTTATTATATTGTCTTTTTCTGAAGATACATAAATCGCAAAAAAATGTTACATTAAAAAATACAAGAGGTTCCCGCATACGCCTTACCCCACACCCCCACTCCTCCCACATCAACAACCTCTTTCACCATTGTAGTACATTCATTGCATTTGGTGAATACATTTTGGAGCACTGCTGCACCTCATGGATTATAGTTCACATTGTGTTTTATGCTCTCCCCCAGTATAATCAGTGGGTTATGGCAGGATATATAATGTCCAGCATCTGTCCCTGCAATATCATTTAAGACAACTCCAAGTCCCAAAAATGCTCCCACATTTTATCTCTACCTCCCTCTCCCTGCCCTCAGCAACTTCCTTGGCCACTTTCTCCACATCAGTGCTACAGTTTCTTCCATTACTAGTCACAATAGTTCTATACTAGAATACCAGTAAATCCACTCTAATCCATATTTTATTCTCCACCCTGTGGACCCTGGGTTGGTGATGTTCACTCCACCTCTATATTGAGAGGGGGCTCAGAAGCCCCATAGTTGATGGATGTGGTTCTCATGCTTGGAGTTAAAGGCATTCTTGGTTCCCTGGTGTGGTGGTTGACCTTCTTCACCTCCCTGTTAACTGGCCTGGGAAAGTCCAACAATTCAGAGAGTAGGAGCTGCAACAACATTCTTATTGACATCCAAATTCAGAATAGAAGATCATCAGGAGTGGTTTGGTTTTTTATAGGTAATCACAATCTAGCACAGTCCCGAAATAGTTCTGAACATGACTCCTCTCCACATATTTATGCCTTTAGCGCTCCTTTTCTGAAGGCAATGCACTTTTTCCCTTTTATTCTGTAATTCCTTCCTTTCTCCCTCCTTTATATCCTGGACTTTATGGTTTGCCTTTCCTCTTTCTCTTGTTTATTAGTCTTTTCATCTCCTGTCTTTTTTATCTTCTACACTTTAATAGATTCTTCACATCTCCACTTAATTATAAGCTTATTTCACTGTTACTTGTTATTCTATTTATATTCCAACTGAAATTATCCTATGACTACAGTAAACTCACATTACTTCTGTCTTCTTTTTAGTGATCTCGGTGTGTTCCATTGATTTATTATTACATACAATTTTGTTTATATTTATGATTACTTTAAAAATCATACTCAAAAGGTCAAAAAATGTGATTCATTAAATTGACTGTTATACTAAAATTGACTGTTATGTTAAAATGTGTAATTCCTAGAATATAACATCAATTCCCAGTGTTATCAGCAGAGTATCTGTCTTGCTGCTTTTTAACCAGATTTGAAATAAGTATTTTTGAAATTATTTTTTCTGTTCATATGGGAAAATTTGTGATGTGTTAATACATTATTTTGCTAAATTAAATTTTTCCACTTTTATATTCCACGTGTAAGATTTAACTTGTAAATTTTCAATCCAATCTCTTTGCCCATTTTCTCTTTCAAAAGTAGTTTATTTTTCCTCCTTAAAATTCTGTATGAGATAAATATCTATTAACATATAAAATTCACATTCAATTTTCTTATTTGTAGTGTTTTTCAATCTTTGAATATGATGCACACTAATACCTAAAAAACACCTTTTTAAAATATCCAAAAATGTCTCTCTAAAGTTTCTTCTTCATATAAATCTAATATCTTCCTCCAGCTAGGTTTTATTTTAACTCTCTTCTTTGGATATTATAAAACCTATGGTTTATTTACACTAATCACAAATTAGTCAGAATTTAAAAATAGCCATAAAATGAACATTATTTGTTTACTTTGCTGGTTAGCAGTTTTTTTTTAGGATATGTATTCTAGAGTAATTACCAGCTTTTTTCTATTGTTTTGGTATTTTATTTTAATTATTAAAATTTTTTAAATTACATGATGACAATAAAAGCAGTAACAACATAAGAGCAAATAAGTGAACATAATTTCCCTTTCATTTTGATCCTATTTTTTAAAACTTTTTTATTAAAGTTAGTAGATCACAAAGAATATTACATTAAAAAACATAAAAAACATGAGTTTCCCATATATCCCACTCCCCACTCCACCTCATCATTTTTGTAAATTGTATTTTTGAAGATATATACATCACAAAAAAATGTTACATTAAAAAATATGAGGTTCCCATATACCCCTCACTCCCCAAACACACACCACTCCTCCCACACCAACAACCTCCTCCATCATTGTGGCATACCCATCCCACTCCGTGAACACATTTTGGAGCACTGCTGCACCACATAGATAATAGTTTACTCTGCAGTTCACACTCTCCTCCGGTACATTCAGTGGGTTATGGCGGGCTATATAAAGTCCAGCATCTGACACTGGAATATCACTTAGGAGAACTTAAAGTCCCAAAAATGCCCCCACATCACATCTCTACTTCCCTCTCCCTGCCCTCAGCAACTACCATGGCCACTTCCTCCACCTCAATGCTACAATTTCTTCTATTACTATTCACAATAGTTTTATAGTATAATATCAGTAAGTACACTCTAATCCATATTTTATTTCTCCATTCTGTGGAACCTGGTTTGATTACTATCATTCACTAACTGGTGATGCAACTAGAAAGTGACCTTGAATAAAAGGGTCAACTCAGACCAGGAGAATATCTCAGCCTACATATTCAATCCAGTGTTAAAAATTGCTTTTTGACCTTGAATAAAGGGGGGAAATGACAAAGACAAATGAGTTTATATGGGTAAGAGTCTTCCAAAAAGAGTCGGGAAGTCATCAGAGGGATCACGCTTAAGCACACCTCAGCAGGACCCCAGAGAGAGACAAAGTAGATACAACCCTAGGTACTGGTTCTCCTGAAGGCTCTGGAGATTCACATGGTATATGGTCATGGCAGATGAATTTGGAGTTCTGTGCCATGTCAGAGGGCCCTACTTTGGAATTTGTGCTCCTGAGTGTGATGGACCTGGACTCAGATGTGACCTTCCTACACTTGCCTCTTCTGTCACTTTTACTGAACCAGTGGTTGGTGCTAGGAATGATGCATACTCAGGGGACCTGAAACTCTGGACTTCCCATGTGCCAGCTGGACCCTGAGACTCAGCAGAGTTGTGACTCCTACTCTCTGGTTCATTGGACTTACCCAGGTCATCTAACATGGAGGTGAAGATGGTCAACCACATCAGGGAAACAAGAGCGCCAACAACTGCAAGCAGAGGAATTGCATCCATCATCCATGTGGAATCTAAGCCTCCTCTTGATCCAGAGGTGGAGTAGACGTCCTATTTTTAAGCACTGAGGGTTATAGGCACTGTTACATGAGGTACTTAAGTATCTATAAATTTTTCTCCTCATTTCAATTTTCTGGACTCCATCAATTCTGCTAATTGTTATTCTTTTGACTGGGTAAGGTGTACTTTGTTGATGGTACATGACAAGGTAGGACCCTCTGAGTTCCTCCCCTTCTTCAGGGGTCTGGGATGGAAGCTGTGGAAGATGGATGATTCTCAGTTTTGATGGATCAAGTTGGGCAAGGACTCCCCAGCAGTGACTACTGCTCTCCTCCTCTCATGATGTTGCTGGGGCTGGTGGCCCTGGGGGCTCTTAATCCTTGGAGGCCAGGTGGACCATAAGGTCCACCATCCTGTTGCTAGAGCCGAATTCATTGTTGTATCAGGAAATGAGTACAAAGTGTTTGCTGAGGGCAATGCAAACCCCAGCATCAAAATTGTTAGAGTATGTGCTGCTGTTAAAGTCTCAGGAGACAACCTGATCCTCAGTGTAGCCAGGATGTCATTCAGGGAGCATCTGATACCTGCTTCACCAGCTTCTTGATGTCATCATATTTGGTCACTTTCTCCAGACTAAAGGTCAGATCTACATGGCAGCAGTGTTGATATTGGAGATAGAAACACTTTAAGCAGTTATTGTATCATTTGAGATTATGTTAATTACTATGATGAGCCACTGTTTATCTTTTTAAAAGGTTTGCAGAATTTTAATGAGAGTATTTACAAATGGTCAATTTCCTCAGCAGTGAACTGTAGGAGGCAATTTTACCTCAGAGGCTGATGGCCCAATAGATATCAGTCAAGTATCACAGGAGAAACAAAATCTTTAGCAGCAGCTTTTGAAATGCGTACTCCTGTGAAAGAAAGAAGATAGGTTTCCAGCATGCAAATTTTGTGCAATAGACTATTTATACAAGTACTTAGTTAGAAAAAAGTTTTGCAGAAACTCTGTATACTTTGATTCCCTTCATGCTTATATCAAGATAAAAATTCTCCTGCAGGAGTTACAGATGATAATTTTCAGACACCATGGACAAGAGTTGCAGTTGTTTCAGTTTAGGGAATGACAGATATCTTGATCTTGGATCAATTGAGAGCAAGGCTGTTGTGGAGGATTTCCTCGAAAAGAAAACAATTACTAGAATGGTGACCCAGATTAACTATAAATTTGAGTAAGTTGTTCCAAGTTCAAAACCAAATTCCCAAACTGAAGTAGAGAAAGCCAGCTTATATACCATAAGGACTGTAGTGAAGACTTTACACAAAACTGTTTATAAAGTGTCCAGCAATTCAAGTGCAGAACCAATATTTATCTATTGATGATTAAAAAAATAAATTTTGTAAATAATTTGATGACCTATAGAAGTCAACTATCAACTGTAGAGGTCCCCAAAGTAATGTTGTGGGACTCAACTATAGCTATGTTGCTAGGGAGGACCAATGTGTGCAGAGGGGTGAGGGTGTGATCAACCGTGTCTGTACCTGCAAGTAAGCTGAAAGGAGTTGATGTCCTGATAAGAAGGAACTCTAAGAAAACCCTCCTCAAAGAACTTCATGCCTGT
Source organism: Dasypus novemcinctus (assembly GCF_030445035.2). Taxonomy (NCBI): domain Eukaryota; kingdom Metazoa; phylum Chordata; class Mammalia; order Cingulata; family Dasypodidae; genus Dasypus; species Dasypus novemcinctus. The sequence goes on along the minus strand of NC_080697.1, from coordinate 1,090,443 downwards.
AGGCCCCTGCTCTTGTAGTAGAGAAGCCAGGTGTACATGGTATTCCAGGCCAGGATGAGATAATTCTGAGAAGGAAGATAATTTATTTAAACTGACTGGACTCGGTGGACTCTTGTCTTGATAAAAACCAAGCCCCAAATAGAATTTTTGGGTTCCTTTTATAAAGAGGAAATATGAGGACTTTTTGTTAGTTTCTTCAAGTGTTTTATCTGAATATTAGTTTATTTCCTACAGATAAACTTGATTTTATACATATCCCCCACATTCCAGGTAAGCTTGAGTTAACACATATCCCCACATTCCAGGTAAGCTTTTAGCATGAATCCCCCACATCCCAGGTAAGCTTGACACATTTGGTGGCTGCATCCTCCCTGAATATCCAAAGCCTATAGAGTTTATGCTTCTCAATTGGTTTTCTAGGCATATTTGGATATAAAATAAGTTTGAATTTATGCATAGGCTATATGACTCTGAGAACAGTGACCTAGTTAACTGCTTTAAATAAAGCTTGTGGTGCCAATCTGGGGCCTTGACTTTGCCATCAGATAGCCCTGGCCCACCTGGTCCCTTCTGAACTTGACTTTGTCTCTATGAGTCTTTCTTCACCTTCTGTCACCTCCCCTCAGGTTCTCAGTTCACCAGCACAGGTCACAGCAAGTGGCACCCAAACAGGGACCTGAGTACAGAGGAATGTCATGAGAAGGAGAGGAGTCCCTGTAAAGAGTGGTAAACACAGGGAGAAAGTGCTGGGTGTAAAAAATGGGGAATCACTGTTCATTGCAGCATAGTTTGTATGTCCAAATGTTGAAAGCTTTGTTAGCTGATAGAGGTTCAAAAGTGACTACCTCATAACTGGAAACATTTTTAGATTTTGTGCAACAGGGCTGCCCCTAGTTTCCTGATGAAGGCACCATAAATGAAGAAACATGGCAGAAGGTTGGCCAATGCCTTCAGGACTGCTACACTGCCAGAGTGCCACAGGGCATGCCAGTGTGCACCTTTAGTTTGTGGGGCTTAATAAGGAATTCCCTGGATCCTCTGAGGGAGTTGGAACGCCAACCTGTGGTTAAGCCTTTACCATCCACAATTAATAAAGGGTTAAAAGAGTTCTCTCTGGCTGCTGCTGAGGACCCCAAGGAAGAGGGGAATGAGATGACCATGCCCTTGGACTCTGGAATTAGGGGGACTACAATGCCAGATGTCTCAATTGTCTGTGCAGGATCAGAACTTGTTAGCTGCAGCTCTCCCTTCTGCCCCTGTGGTGCCCGCACATGAAGCAGAGGCTCCTTTGGTATCCCCATTGCAGCAGGGGCTGCATATGGCATGTCTTGCTAGGGAAGATATCACAGGGTTCCAATTGTTTCATGTGATAGAGCACCTGGACCCCAATAATCCCGGTCAGGTCTTGGCACTGTCATGACCCTATTCCTTTCAAATTGCTGGAAGAGTTAAAAATGGCTTGCAGTACTTACCATTCTACTTCACCTTGCACCATGTCCATTTTGGAATCCATAGGTACTGACTCCCTTTGCCCAAAGGACTGGACAGGTCTTGCTAAAGTCTGTCTTTCTGGGGGGCATTATTTAATGTGGAAAAGTCATTGGTCTGAGGAATCTAGTACATAGCCTAATAGCAATCAAGCACATGGTGTACCTATCTCCATAGAAACACTGGCACAGGTCAATGTGACCCTCACCAAAAGCAGTTCCTGTTTGGGCTTCAGGCCTACCAACAAATCAGCCTCTGTACCTTACACACCTGGAGACAATTGCCCTCACAGGAGAGAAATCCCTAGAATTATCCAAAATCATGCAGGGACCATAAGAGCCTTATGCTGACTCTGTCACCCGCCTTTTTAAGGTGGTAGGGTAAGTGATCACTAATCCTGAAGTTGGGAGCTTCGTTGTGAAACAGCTTGCATTTGAAAATGCTGATGCAGCTTGCAAAAATGCTATCAGACTTTATCAAAAAACTGCCACCATCACAGACTACATCCGGCTTTGTGCAGATATTGGTCCATCTGCAGCTTTAGCGACTGCTCTTAAAGCCACCATCCAAAATATCAGTTGGTTTGTTCTCAGTGCCAACAACTGCCCTTCTGTGGCTTTGCATCCATCTCCCCTTTTGCTGTTGCATCCACAAGTGCAAACATGTAGCACTTGCCCTCACTGCCAGCGAGGCAAGCATTGGGCAAATGAATGCTGGTCTAAGACCACTGCATAGGACAACCTGTACAGCCACAGGGAGATGGCTTGTGGGGCTGGCCCCAGCCCCACCAAATAGTAGGGGCTCTAACTACCCCACCTATTCCAATCCTGAAGTGGCACAGCCTTCACTCAGAAATAGCCCTGCCCAGTTCACTGCCTCCAGTTCCTGACAACAAAGTATCAACAACATGGAACTCAATCCCACCACCCAGTGGGTATTAACCCTGAAATGGGATCCCAGATTTTTCCCACTGGTGTCTGGGATCCTATCCCCAACAACCTATGGGCTAATTCTTGGTCTCCCTCATTTGGCTGTGAAGGGAATAATTGTTCTTCCATCATTAATCACCCCTACTTATACTCAAGAAATTTGCTTAGTGGTAACTCTTACCTTTATTGTTGCCTTAGAACCTCACAATGCTTATGCTCACCTCACTTTGCTTCCTGCTGCCTCAACTCATCCTTCCTCTGATCATTCACCAGCCACTTACTGTACTCAGTTAATTCAGGCAGAATGGCCATTGCTAACGCTGCATCTAGATGGCAAGGTTTTTGAGGGAGTCGTAGATACGGGGGCTGATGTATCTGCCATTGCCCAGCAGCATTGGCCTGCAAATTGGCCGGTGGAAACAGCATCAGGTACCTTACAAGGGGTGGGCACTGTGCATGACCTTTTCCCTAGTGCCCCAACTCATTCAATGGGAAGATGCAGAAGGACATAAAGGCTGGTTTCAGCCTTTTGTCCTGCCAGCATTACCTATTAATTTATGGGGATGAGATATTCTTTTTAATCTTGGCCTTTTGCTTGTTAACCCATCATCTGCTATTATGCAAATGATGTTAAAACAGGGCTATGATCACAAAAGAGCCTGGGAAAACAAAAGCAGGGTTTGTTGGAACCTGTGCATACTCAGACTCCTCCTCCTTAACAGGGATTAGGGTACCCCCATTTTTAGGTGGCTATCCACCTATTTGGCTATCCAATGAACCTGTCTGGGTGGATCAGTGACCCCTTACACAGGAGAAGTAGTTGCTGCAGAAATGCTAGTGAATGAACAGAGAGCTGCCAGCCATCTCTGTGAAACTTTTAGTCCGTGGAATACTCCCATTTTTGTTATTAAAAAGAAATCAGGAAATTGGTGGTTGTTACAAGATCTGCATGCAGTAAATAAAACCATGCAGATTATGGGTCCATTACAACCCAGACTCCCCTCTCCAACCACTGTCCTTTTACAATATCACCTTTTAGTACTAGACCTAAAGGATGTCTTTTTCACTATTCCTTTGCACCCTGCCGATCACCTCTGTTTTGCATTTTCCTTGCCAAGCCCTAATTGTCAACAACCTTTATGCCAGTTCTGTTGGGCTGTACTGCCTGAACACATGGCCAACAGTCCTACTATCTGCCAAACTTATGTAGCTAAGACACTGACTCCAGTGTGAGAAAATTACCATTCTGACTGTATTATTCCCTATATGGATGATATCTTATTGGCTTGTGCAACAGAAGAACAGTTGCTTTCACTTTTTGCAGATACCTAACAGCTTCTTATGCAATGGGACTGCAAATTGCTCCAGAAAAAGTTCAAAAGACTTTCCTTTCTCTTACTTAGGCCATCTAATGGAAAAGCAGTGAGCAGTGCCACAAAGGCCAACTATTCATGTGTCACATTTAGCTACTTTAAATGATTTCCAAAAAATTGTTAGGGAACAATAATTGGTTGCAATCCTCTTTGGGACTAAACATGGCCATGATAGGAAGCTTGTTGATGGATCATATCAGACTCATGTTGTAAACCCTTTTAACTACAGTGACCTCACTGTCAAAGTGCCTCTTTGTTTTTCTCCCCAGGAAACTATGGAAGGTCTATGTACCCAGCAGGAAAATCAGACAGCCTATGAAGGCAGTCATGTAGCCAATGCCACTGGCCCATGGGATCTCTATAAATACATCCAAACTGTAAGCAAATGGGGATTCACTAATGGTACCCCAGTGGCCATGCATCATCGGCCCCCATTGCCACTCTGCTCTCAAAGCACTAATTTAGAGTTTAAGGGCTTTCCTCCTTGGGTCTCATGTGCTTATGTCCCAGCCTGTGCTCATAACATCTCAGGAGGTTTGGGTACTTTATACACCTGGGCCACCATGCAGACCCCCAGCATCCAGATTTTCATTATATATCTGCAGGAGGTTTTGTTGCTAATGTCATCATTTCTCCAAAGTTTGTTTTGCAGGATAAGCTGTGGAAGTTGGTTGTTGTGATCCATCATGTCAATTTCACAGGCACTGGAGCTATGGACTGTGGTCTCCAGTTTTGATATGGATAGAAGGCCTGTGTCCCCAGCCCATGTGCAGTTTTAGTGGGCCATGTAAATACTTCCTTTCAGGGTTCTTACTATATGGTAGAATCACCCCTCTGTAGCCTTACCAACTGCATTCCCACTGCTAACTGGGATGATGATCTACTCATCATCTGACAATCTAGCTTTGTCATGCTCCCAGTGGCCCTAGATGAGCCTTCGTGTGCTGACTCTGGGGAATGAACATTGCAGCTCATGCAACACACACTAGAGTCATGACATCATGGAGCCCTCGGCCTCATCATTGCCAGTATTGATGCCCTCATTCCCATTAGACCCTCCTTTGTAACCTCTGGCCTGACCTTAGTGAAGAGCACTCAGACAGCTCATTTTGTAAATGATTTGGTTAGAAACACTTCACTAGCATTAGAAAATCAGGAACATCTCGACTGAAATTTGAAAGCAAAATTAAATGCATTGGAAGAAACGGTCATTTTTTTAGGAGATCAGTTGGAGGCACTGCAGGACTGTGTATGGCTACAATGCCATCTGCAGTACACATGTGTTTGTGTGACCTCTGTCCAATTCAATAAAACTTCTTGGAATTGGATGGCAGTTAAACTGCACCTATAAGGGTATGGAATCATGGAGAAATTAGTATGGATCTAAAACACTTGCATGATGAGATCTTAGCTCTCCAAACTGCTCATCTGGCAGCTAGAGATGCCAAACAATTGGCCAAGTACCTTCTACATACTTTACATGGTTTCAGTCCTTGGAACCTGTTGCAGCATAGCTTTTGGTATTTAGCAGGCCTTATTGTCTGTGTTCTTGTGTTGTGGTGCATGTTTTCTCTATTTTGGAGCCAAACCCGCTGGGTGCTCCAACACATGCAAACTGAAACCACACACCTTAAACTTGCACACAAGGCTCAGTGTGGCCTCTGATCACTCCTGTGGCACCCCATGCACAATAGTCTATAGCCGGCTGGTAGTCAATGATGGGTAAGAGTTTCAGAGGAAACCAACCTAAGACAGGCACAGCTGATGTCCAGACAAAAAAGAAAAGGGGGACCTGTAGGGGTCCCCGAATAATGTGTGGGGCTCAAGCCATATGGCTAGGAAGGATCAATGTGTGCAGAAAGGTAAGGGTGTGCACAACCATGTCTGTACCTGCAAGTAAGCAGAAAGGAGCTGACATCCTGATAAGAAGGAACTCTAAGAAAACCCTCCTCAAAGAACTTCATGCCTGAAGGTCCCTGTTCTGAGAACAGTGACGGAGTTAACTGCTTTGAATAAAGCTTGTGGTGCCAGTTCAGGGCCTTGGCTTTGCCATCAGCTAGCCCTGACTCACCTCTAAACTTGTCTTTGTCACTATGTGTCTTTCTTCAGCTCCCATCGCCTCCCCTCAGGTTCTCTGCTCACCTGTGCAGATCACAGCAGTCCACCATCAAAAACTGACTGAGGAACATCCCCAGGCATGGGACAGTGCCCTGGGTGGCACCCTGTGGCACTGGGTGGGTGGGGTGTGCACAGGCTCTCAGGTGCCCCTGAGACCCCACTCTGACAACCCCACAGACTCAGACTCCTAGGACCACCCAGCATCACCCTGGCACATGCTCAGGCACTTGGCTGTCACCCTGAAGTTCCATGCCCAACCTCCAAGGACCCCAAACTCCTCTGCAGTCACCTCCCAGCACCAGCATTTCTTCCATCACAAGCCAATACCCCACCCCACCCAGTCTACCAGCATCGGCTCTTCCAGGCTCTTGCTCTGACTTGCTGCCACTAGTCCCCTCCCAGAGCTCCCGGCCCTAAAGTTTCCAGGGGAGCAGTCATAGAAGGGAGGTTCCCTGGGCTCAGAGGCCCAGGAGGGATGGGTGGGAGGGGGACCCCATCCTGACTTGGAGGCCACCTGCCTTGGCCCCCAGCATGAGCCACACTCACCCTTTCCTGCTGCTGCTGCTGCTTCTGGGCTCTGTTGGGGTTCACATCCAGGGTGGCAAACTCGGGGTTCCCCTCCTGCCAGGATTGAGCAGGTTGGGGTCAGTGAGGCCCTCAGCCCTCCCCGTTGCCCCTGGGGTCGTGGACCCCTGAGCCAAGTGGGCAGGTGGAAATCTGCAAAGCCGTGGACCCCAGGTGGGTGGGGCCAGGGCCCACCTGCTGCACCAAGCAATGTGCAGCCTAGGGGCTATGCAGGTCCCTAGTGGAGAAAGGTCCTCGGACTTCACACTGAACCAGAGGTGAGCAAACACCCAAAAGACAAGATCCCTGACCTGAAAGGGTGGGTGCCTGGAGGGTCCTTGGGAGAGAAAGACCCCTCCAGGCTTGACGGTCTGAGCAGACCCTGGGGAACTGCAGACCCTCCTGGTCAGGAGACAACCTCCTGGACTGCACTGTCACAGGGTCAGAGGAACAAGTTGTTGCTGTTTGCCACCCCAAACCCACATCAGGACAATGAAGGGAAATGCAAGGGCCAGGTCCAGGAGCTGCAGGGACGCTTCCCCCACAGACAGCCGGTAGTCCCCTGCCACTGTCCCTCCACGAGGTCAGCTGGCCCTTGCTGGAGAAAGGGAGGTCTGCATGTCCTCTGCCCAGCAGTCACTTTCCTGGAGCCTCTGCCAGGGTCGGGAGGACCACTGCCTGGGGACCTGCAGGAGATGTCCAGGGCAGCAGAGTTGGCAGGGTCCCAGGACAGGATCTTCAGTTCCAGCATCCCCAAAGGCTGAAAGCTTGCTCAGTGCCGCCACCCTCCTGGAATCCTGGGCAGCCAAGGCAGGGCCCAGCTCCTACCTGGGAAGGTCAAGGGGGCTGTTATGGGAGACGGCTAGAACCCTCCTCAGCAAGAGAACTGTAAGGCTTGGAGCAGGTGGGGAAGGACAGTCACGAAGATGCTGCTGGGGACATGGGGCTGAGGAGTGGTCTCACAAATACAGCAGCACAACGCACACGTGCCTGCAGTGCACTCACCCTCCAGCCAACCCTGACGGGAATCCTGCTAAAGACCCTCTCCTGCCCCTCTCCACATGTGCAGTGACCTTCCTCCATCTGTGGAGTGGCAGTGTGCTGGGTGACTGGTGGGGTCCCAGGTTCCTCAGGAAGCGGGATATGGGGCCACTCAGGTGTGAAAGCCCTGAAGAGCGTGCAGGCGGTGGCCATGGTGGAACATGGCCCTGGGGTGCTCCCTGGCTGCTTTGGGTCCCCCATCAGTGCCTGCTGTCACCTGGAACCAGCACTGACCCTGGCCAGGGCCCCAGTGGGCCAGCACCTTCCTCAGAGAGATGGTGTACCCAAGCCCCTCCTCCAGCTCCTCGCTGACCACCTGCATGGAACTCTGTGAAAACAGTGTCTGGCAGCCACGCCGAAGGGTGTCAGTGAGGGGCCTGTCCTCCCCGCAGGGGAAGCTGTCCCTCCATCGGGCTGGGACCCAGGGCAGGACCCAGGGCAGGTCCAGGGCAGGTCCAGATAAGGTCTGCCTTCCCCTCCAGCCTGGTGGAGAGGAGAGGGGAGCTCAAGGCTCAGGACTGACATGGTCCACATGGATGCCCCCAAGCTGCCTCTTCCCACCCCCACCCGTGACCTGGCAGGGGACAGGGAAGACCCTCCGGGTCCCCAACCCTGATGGCTGCTTTTGCCTGCGGTGGTCCCCCTGTCCATACCCCTACACCCTGGGAAGAGGATGGAGTGGGGCTGCCCAGGAGGAGCACAGCAGTGGCCTGTGCTGAACTGGCTCCCCTAGGCCACCCCCTGTCACCTCTAGGTGCCTCCTGGGTGCCAATGGCCAGCGGCTCTGTGGCTGAGGCCTGAGCCAACATCAAAAGTGGAATGCAGCAGGGGAACATGTTGCTCTCACAAGTGTCTCCTGCCAAGAGAGCTGGGAAGGGGCTGCCTGTGGAATCTAGGTGCCTGGTTACCAGGGTTCCAAGTTCTGTTGGGGCCTGTTACCAAGGAAGTGAGGTCACCTCCTTAGATCATCTCCCCTGGGCCCTTGAACTGTAAGAACTCCACCACAGTCCCTCTGCATGGCTGTCTGTCCATCCCCTCTCCTGGATCACCTTGTTCCCTGGATGCAGTTCTGCCAACACATCCCCCCCAGCACACAGCTCCCCGGGAAGGCTACGGGCAGCTTGGGCCCCAGCTAGGGGCAGACCCAGCTAGGTTCAGAGCCTGCCTGCTGCTCCATCCTTTCAGTTTTGGGAGCCCAGGCTAGTCACTGAGGCCCCCCCAACCCCATTCTCCTCACCACACAGTGGGAACCATTCTAACATTGGCTTCCTGGGACAGCATTACATCCACATGGGGTGAACACTGCAAGCCTCAGAGTCTTGTTTCACATGGAGTGAATGCACACACTCAGACATGGGAGAAGCAGGAAGGGGATGGATGGAACCTTGAGTCCAACTCCACACAGGGCTGGAGGAAGGCCGTGTGGTCTGAGAAGACTCACTTGCACTCCTGGGTTGCTGTCTCCATCTGCCCCATGATGAGGTGGGAAATGAGACCTAAGTCAGACATTGTGGCTGTGCCACCAATCCTGCCAGAGGCTTCCCGTTGCCTTTATTATTTTTAACTTTATTGTGTCCATTTAAGAATTGGAGATATAAGCAATAATTTAAAAAGAAAAAGCAAACACAATTGAATAAAACCGTACAATTCTCAATTAAATGTACAGGCTATGTAGAAATTGTTTTTTGTTGTACAATATGTTACACAATATATTTGGTTCATAATAACACAGTCATATGGTATTTGCCCTTTTGTGTCTGGCCTGCTTCACTCAAAAGAATCTCCTCCAGGTTCATTCATGTTGTCTTCTTTACAATTCATTTCTTCTTACTGCTACATAACTTTTCTTCATGTGAATTTACCAGCTTGTTTTTCCACTCATCCATTGATGGACACCTGGCTTGTTTCCAACTTTTGGCAATCATGAAGAATGCCACTGCAAAAATCAATGTGCAGATGTCTGTTCATGTCACTGCTTTCAGTTCTTCTAGGTATATACCCAGTAGTGGTCACATGGCAAGTCTATATTCACCTTCTTTAGGAACTGCCAAACAATCCTCCACAGTGGCTGGACCATTTTGTATTGCCACCAACAGTGAAGAAGTGTTCCTATCTCTCCACAGCCTCTCCAGTACTTGTAGTTCTCTGTCTTTTTTAATAGTGGTCATTCTGATAGGTGTGAAATGATATGTCATTGTGGGTGTTGATTTGCATTTCCCTAATCATTAGAGATCTTGAGCATTTTTTCATGTTTTTTTTTTTTGCCACTTGTATTTCTTCTTTGGATAAATGTCTACTCAAGTCTGTTTCTTATTTATAAATTGGATTATTTCTCTTTTTCTCATTGAGTTGTAACATATCATTATAGATCCTGGATATTATACCCTTATCAGACATGTGATTTCCAAATATTTTCTTCTCTTGAGTCAGCTTTTTTTTCACCCTTTTGACAAACTCCTGTGAGGTGCAAAAGTGTTTAATTTTGAGTGGGCCCCATTTATCTATTTTTTCTTTTGTTGCCTGCACTTTGGGTGTAAGATCACAGAAACCACCACCTCCTACAAGGTCTAGAAGATGTTTCCCTACATTTTCTTCTAGTTTTATGATCCTGGCTTTTAAATCTAGGTCTTTGATCCATTTTCAGTTGATTCTTGTGAAGGGAGTGAGATAAGGTGCCCTTTCCTTCTTTTGGTTATAGATATCCAGTTCCCCCAGCACCATTTATTGAAGAGTCTGTTGTGTCCCATTAACATGGACTTGATAGGTTTGTCAAAAACCGGTTGATAGTATAAGTGAGGGATTCTGGATTCTCAGTTCTGTTCCACCAATAGCTGTGTCTGTCTTTATGCTGCTACTATGCTGTTTTGACCACTGTAGCTTTGTAGTATGTTTTAAGGCCAGGTGGTGAAATTCCTCTCATGCCAGTCTTCTTTTTCAGAATGCTTTTGGCTATTTGGGTGCACTTTCCCTTCCAAATGAATTTGGTAATGGCCTTTTCTAATACTAGGCTGTTGGAATTTTGATTGGTACTGCATTGAATCTATAAATCAGTTTGAGTAAGATTGACATCTTCGCAATATCTGTTATTCCAGTCCATGAGCGCATAATGACTGTGGATTTTTCATATATGCCCATTATCATATTGAGAAATTTTCCTTCTATTCCTATTTTTTAAAGTTTTTATCTCAAAAAGGATGCTGGATTTTGTCAAATGCCTTTTCTGCATTGATCGCGATAGTGATGTGGGGGTTTTTTCCCTTTGATTTGTTAATAGGGTGTATGAATTTGATTATGTTCAACCAGCCTTGCATTACAGGATTAAATCCCACTTGGTCATGATGTATAAGTCTTTTGATCCTGTTGGATTCTATTGACAAGTATTTTGTTGAGAGTTTTTCCATTTATGTTCATTAGAGAGATTCATCGCTAATTTTCTTTTCTTCTGGTATCTTTATCTGACTTTGCTGTTAGGCTGATGTTGGCTTCATAAATTGTGTTCGGTAATTTTCCCTCCTTTCCAATTTTTTAGAAGAGTTTAAACAGGATTGGTGTTCCTTCTTTTCAAAATGCTTGGTAGGATTCACCTGTGAAGCTATCTGGTCCTGGACTTTTCTTTGCTGGGAGAATTTTGATGATGGATTCAATCTTTTTCATTGTGATTGGTTTCTTAAGATCTTGTATTTCTTGTAGTGTCAGTGTAGGTCATTTGTGTGTCTCTAGGAATTTGTCCATTTCATCCAGGTTGTCTAGTTTGTTGGCATACAGCTTCTCATAATATCCTCTTAGGATCCTTTTTATTTCTATGGGGTCAGTCACAACTTCACCTCTTTTATTTCTGATTGTAATTATTTGCATCTTCTCTCTCTTTTTCATTTGTTTGGTTGTTGTTATTGTTTTGTCATTAGTCTAGCTAGGGGTTTGTCTCAAAGAACCAGCTTTAGGTTTTGTTGATTTGCTCTATTGTTTGTTGTTGTTGTCGTTGTTCTTAGTTTCATTTATTTCTGCTCTAATCTTTATTTATTTCTTTCCTCCTGTTTGCTTTGGGATTGGTTTGCTGTTCTTTTTCTAGTTTCTCTAGTTGTTCAGTTCAATCTTTGAATTTAGCTCTTTTTTCTTTTTTAATATAAGCATTTAAGGCTCTAATCTTCCCTCCCAAAATTGCCCTTGCTGTATCCCATAAGTTTTAATAAGTTGTGTTCTCGTATTTGCCTCAAAATATTTACTGATTTTACTTGCAATTTCTTCATTGACCCACTGATTATTTAAGGATGTGTTGTTCAGCCTCCACACCTTTGCAAATTTACTTTTTTCCTGTTTGTGATTGATTTCCAGTTTCATTCCATTTTGATCTAAGAAGGTACTTTGATTAATTTCAATCTTTTTATATTTATTGAGAGCTGCATTGTGCACTAACAAGTGGTCTTTTCTGGAAAAAGATCCATGGGCACTTGAGAAGAAGGTAGAAACCACTGAGTTTAGACACAGCCTTCTGTATATGTCTTTTAGGGCTAACTCATTTATCATGTTGTCCAACTTCTCTCATTCCTTGTTGATCTTCTGTCTAATTGTGCTATCTAATGATATGAGTGTGGTGTTGAAGACTCTAACGATTATTGTAGAGTAGCTTTTTCCAACTTTTCACTTTCAGCTGTTTTGTACCCCTGGGTCTATGGTGAGTTTCCTGTAAGCAGCATATGGATGACTCATGGTTTCTGTTTGTTTTTTATTTTTTTTATTTTTTTAATGTTACATTAAAAAAATCTGAGGTCTGCATATAGCCCTAACCCCCCTCACCCCACTCCTCCTACATCAACAACCTCTTTCATCATCATGGCACACTCATTGCATTTGGTGAATACATTTTCGATCACTGCTGCACCACATGGATAGTGGTTTTTTATTGTAGTTTACAATCTCACCCAGTCCACCCAGTGGGCCATGGCAGGACCTATATGTTTTTTATCCATTCTGTCAGCCTGTATCTCTCTATTGAAGAGTTTAATCCATTCACATTCAATGATATTACTTTAAATGCATTATTTACTTCCCCCATTTTATTCTTTGTTTTTCTTAACTAGTATCCTATTTTTGTCTATCTTTTTACTCTTTTAGTTATCCTTTCTGCTAGTCTTTCTTCTATACTCTTCTCCAGGCCTCTCTCTCCTGTCTTTTGATTTCAGGTTCTAAGGCTTCCTTTAATATTTCCTACAAAGGTGGATTCTCTTCTTTGCACATTCTCTTCATTTCTGTTTCTTTGTGAATATTTTATACTCACCTTCATATCTGAAGGACAATTTTGCTGGATAAAGACTTCTCAGCTGGCAGTTTTTCTTTCACTATCCTAATCATATCATGCCACTGTCTTCTTGCCTTCATGGTTTCTGAAGTGAAATCTGCACTGAGTCTTACTGGGCATCCTTATATGTGATGGTTTGCTTCTCCCTTGCTGCTCTGAAAATTTTCTGTTTATCCTTGACATTTGACATTCTGAGTAGTATGTGTCTTGGAGGAGGTCTATTTGGATTTATTCTGATTGGGGTATGGTACATTTCTTGAACATGTAAGTTTGGTTCTTCTGTGAGAGTGGGGAAATTTTCCAACTATTATTTCTTCAAACACTCTTTTGCCCCTTTCCCCTTTTTTTCTTCTTCTGGAATTACCATGACATGTATGTTGTTGTGTTCTCATAATTTTTTGCTGATGTCTAGGCATCTGATTAGGATGCAGTTTACTCAGATGCTCCATTTTTTTCTTTTGTGGGGATTTAGTGGTGGGAAGCTGTGTGTTACCACTGCTCTTTGATTCTTGGCTCAACCCAGACGTGGATTGTTAGGATTGTCCCTGCTACTTGTGCAAAACTGAGCTCTGGACTCAGAGCTTCTAGGGCCATGGGGAGGGAATCTCTGAAGGCCAGAAAAGTCTCTTACTTATTTTTAATTTTCTCACGTGCCAGCAGATGGTACACCTGGAGTGGACCTGGAGGCAAGCACAGCCTTGTGAGTCTGAGCAGGGGAGAAGGCAGGTCTGCCTTGTGTTCCTTCTCCTCTGCCTCCTCCTGTCCTCATCGAGATGACCCAGGGCACCTGAACCCACCCTGTCTCTAGCAGAGCACAGCGGGACATGAGAGGGGCAGGAGAGCTCAGGGTGGAGGCAGGGCGGAACCCCAGCACTGAGGATCGGGGTGCTCACTGATGCCAAGGAGCCCTCCTGGGCCCCCTGTCCCTACCCCTGTGGATGGTGAGCAGGCAACTCTGGCACTCAAGTCCTGCAGCTCCAAGAGAGCAAGCCCAGCCTCCGAGGCGGGCTCATGGTCCCTGCTCTCACCCGCCCCTCTTCCTGAGTGGGGCCTTGCCCCTGGCATGCTCATTGGGCCAAGGGGCCTCCTGAGTTGAAGCTATTTGGAGGCTTCAGCCCCCTTCTTCAACCCAACACACCCACCTGAGGTGGCAATCACTGGCTTCCTTTTGCCTTCTAGAAAATGCAGGATCTGCGATCCTGACACAGGGCCATGACCTGCTCCAGCTGTGGATTTCCACCTCGGATACTCTGACTCCAAAGTCTGTGCTTTGCAGAAGAGCCCAAGGAGGTGGTGGGTTACAGGGAATAGCTGTATGGGCAGGGGGCTTTGGAGTGGACAAGGCCTTGCCTGGTTAATGCTGAACAAGGCTCCCGTGGAGCTGGAATGCAGGGTGGGGGGGGCACACCGGGAGATCTCCTGACCATGGCACACAGAATGGCAGAACTGGGGGGCTGCTGAAGGGTCACGAGCTCTCCCCACACCTAGGCCTGGGTCCCCAAGCACCTCCATGGTAAGGAGACTGGCCTCGGCGTCCTGCTTTGAACACGGTGGGTGTGAAGTCACCTCCCTGTTGATCGTGCTGGCTGTATGTCCAGTGTAAGAGTGAAGCAGCTGGTTGGGAAAGTCAGTGCCCAGACGACTTCTAGCCTTGAGGGCCTATTCTCCTCCTTGGGGCTCAAAGGCCTCTGGTCACCAACCTGATGGTCTACATCTCAGAGATGATGCTGGAAAGTTTCCAAATCTCTTTCCTTCCCACTGCCTCCCAGTCATGCAGTCACTCAACAAACCTTTGCGGGGTGCCTTCTGGGGGTTTGGCACTGGTGACAAGGAGTCAGGCACTGTCTGTGCCCTGCTAGAGCTGATAGCTGAGGGGGGTAGATCTGGGCGTAAGAATATGGTCAATGCTGACACAAAGATGAGGAGAAGGTGCTGTGGGCACATGGAAAGTCATCCACTCCAGAAGAGACACGTCAAGGCAGGCTACCTGTGGGCATGGACAGCACGGGGGTCCCTGCAATTGTTCAGGCGAGGGGATGGCCATGGTGGGAAGAGCAGGCTGACTGGTGGGCAGGGTGAGCATGGCTGTGCTAGGCCAGGTCCCCCAGAGGCCACGTGTTCTATTTGGCCCAAGAGTGTGAGCATGCACTCAGACAGGATGCATCAGCTTGCCTCCCATGGATGGAGTGTGGGCGTATGGCTGGCACACCTACCACCCACACCCCAGGAGAGTACAAGACAGGGCACTCATCTTGGAACCTGCCCTCAGTCTCAGGCTTGGCCATTCCTTCCCTGCCCATGGCTTTCTAGGTGGCTCCTAACTGCTGGCCTGCTGCTGGGCTCGAGGCAGGGACGTCCTCCCCCAGCCACCCGAGGGTTGGGGCTTGTTGCACCAGCCACAGCCTGACAACCTCCCCAGATGATGCAGCTCCCATTGGCAGGGCAGTGCCATGCTGCTGAATGTTCCCTCCTTGCTGCCTAGTTCAACTTCTGTTCTGGTGCTCAGGTAGGAGTGGGCAGGGAGTGTCTTTGGCAAGACCAAGCCCCATCCAGGTACCCACAGGTATGAGCAGTGGGCTCTAGAGCTCTGTGTGCAGGGCAGTGCTGTCCACTGGTCACTGCAGGGCACATGTGGGTGATGCACCCGTGACTCTGCTCACAGGAACTGGTGAACATCGTGTGCCACCAGCACTCCCCATGCCTCCCTGGTCCCATGGACCTTGGGGGCACCTGGAACACTGCCGGGTGGGGCCATACTGCTAATGGGCTTGATGGGCTTGATGAGCTTGGAGGCACTGGAGAAGCTGGGGGTGAAGAGGACAGGGAGGGGTGGCTATTGGATATCTGGCCACCTCCCCACTGTCAAAGTGCCCAGGTGCCGCCCACAGAAGACAGCCAGGAGCAGGGCACCTGAAGGCAGGCAGGTGAGTGTAGCTGATGACAAGGCCAGGAGGCCCCCTCCTCTTCCTCTTCAGCCTCTCTGCTCCTGTGTTTACAGATGGGATCCCTGAACTGGATGTCCAGCCTGTCCCCAGCTGGTATATGAGAAGATGTGAGGGAGCCCAGGGAACCAAGCCCCACTACCAGGGCTGAACTAGTGTTGGGGGACAACTACTGGTATCAGGGCAACCCTCTGGCAATCAGTGAATCTTTCTCTTTTAGAGGTAAGCATCCAGCACCAATGGCTCACAGTGACCAATAGAGCGAGAAACTCTGTTATTTACAGAGAAAATGCATTCGAGACCAATTATTTCCTAATTAAAGTGTATGATTAGAGTGTTTGACTTCCCTGATAACCTATACTGAATAGGGCCTCTTGGCCCACACCTAGGGCAGGTGGGAGGCTGTTGCAGGCTCCTTGGGCTCTGTGTTGAGCCAGGGGTTCAACCTTTAGCTTCCAGTCATAGGGAAGCCAGGCTAGAGCACACGGAGAGCTCAGGACAGGGCCTGTCACCACCCAGACAGGGAGCCGCTCAGTGATTGAATGTGCGATGAGGAGAATCAGTGCAAGACTGTGGTGATTGGTCCCATCAGGCCATGACTTGCACCCCCTCCCAACGGGAACTGTCCACAGCCCCGTGACATCAGCAAAGCATGAGTTATGGACCTGTGGATGCAGCACTTCCAGGGTCCCACGAGCTCAAAGCACTCAGAGCCAAACTCCTCCTGAGGCCAGTCAGCAGTCACACGGTGGGGAGTGTGGCCCTCAGACCACAAGGCCCAACTTCCCCTTGACTCACAGAAAAGGGCACGTGGGGTCTCTGGCCAACAGGAAAGAGTGCTCTTGTCTTGGCATTGAGAGCTCCTGCATGCTGCTGCAGGCCCTGGCCAGCAAGGAGAGCCCACTGGGGACTCCACACAGAGGCAGGGCCTGCCAGGGAGTTTCCAGGGGAAGGACTTGCACAGGGAATGGCATGGCAGTGGGAAGCACTCGTTCACAGGGAGCAGTGGTGTTGAAACAAATGAGGCCCAGCTGGAGCCTGGGACACTGCAGCTCAAACCCCCATCCCTGCCTAAGGAAAAGGAATTCTGGTGCCAGGGATGAGGATCACAAAGCATGAAATTGAAGGTAAAGATTTGACCATGAGGCCCTGAGGGAGAATGAGGAGGCCAGGTCTGCCTGCCATTGGACTTGTGTGAAGAATCCTCCTCTTTTCCTCCTCTGTGCCTTTCCATTCCACATTCTCAGCTATGTTCTCATTCTTTCCCTATGTACTGTTGGTGTAAACCTACCAGTTGCCCTTGAAAACTACAAGTTCCTATTTGGTGCACAAACAAAGCCTCAGGCAAGAAGCAGAAAAGGTTCCTTCTTCCTCCAAAGCAGTAGAAAGGTGGCCACTACCTTGCCCAGGATCAGGAAATGGTCCTTGTGAATGGTGTAAAGCCCGACAGTCCTCCTGGGTGCTCTCAGCTCCTGCCGGGTGTAACCCTGAAATGCACGTGTGCTCTCTGGTGTGGATTCCCATGTTTGCTTCAGGAACCCAGGGAGGGGCAACTGGCTCTTTTCACTTCTCCCTTCTAAAATAAATGGATGACTCTGCATGATTTCTCCTTTGATTGAGCACTGTGAGACCTGTATCTCATTTCAATTAACACAGGAAATGTAAGAACCAAACTCAACTCCCAGGCTGTAGTAGAAACAAGAATTTAATAATAAAAACTTCACATTGAACATCTACTAAGAACAAACACAAGTATTGTCCCTCCCCTTTATATAGATAGCATTTGTTGCTGTTGATTCTCAATTCAGTTATTTCACAATCTCTCACAGATCCTCCCTCTGACTAGCCATGTTTTGGCAGTGGAACAGGTCCAGGGGTGTGAGTGGAGTCTGGGGATGGCCCAGACTGGCTGCTGGGGAGGGAGCACCTGCCTGGTCTGGCCCATGGTGGTTGGGGTCAGCAAAATGACTTCTCCAGGTGGACCTGGAAGGGAAGGGGGCCCTGAGGGCTGGGAGCAGCAGGGGCCAGTTAGTTTCCCCTTTCGAAACCTGGCCTACTCCCCAGAAAGGCTGAGAGAGCTCTCTTCTTGACCTCGGCATCCAGGGGTGTGGTCTTCCTCTGGAGAAGAAACCAATAATCGGGCGAGGGCACCATAGTGTAATAAACATTGGTGCTGTCTGGGATCTGCAGCACTGGGGGGTGGGGCAGAGGGGGGTCAGCTGTGCCCTGGGCCAGGGACAAACCTCACTCTCTATGCCCCCCTCAGTCAGGGTCCCGAGTTCCTCAGTCCAACTCCAGGACCAAAGAGGAGCCGTTGGAATGACACCCACCTTAAGGAAAGACTGCAGAGGCACAGCTGAAAACAGGGGACCCTTGTTTTAAAAGCGACTCTGACTCCTAGCTGCCAACCTCAGAGTGGAGCTGCCAAAGGTCATCTCCTCCCCCAACCACCCCTGCCATCTTCACTGCTCAGGATTGCGGCACTGAAATTGGCATTCAAGTGCATGGTGGTTTTGTACATTTACAACTTCTGTCATAAAAACATATTTAATAAAAATAGGGTAAGTTGGGGGAATACATGAAATGTACTAGAGTTTGTATAGTAAGATTTTGACAATATTCTTTCATAATTTGTAACAAATGTCTCACAACAATGCAAGGTTTTAGTGGTGGGTTGATATATGGGACCCCTGTATGATGTTATGTATATTTACTTTGTAACTTCACAACTTTTACTATGCACTTATTATGTATATATGTTCATGTATAAATGATATAAAAATAATAATAGGGTGAGTTGGGGGAAAAATACTTTAGTTAGTAGTAATATTTTGAGGATGCCCTTTTATTATTAGTTAAAAATGTTTCACAACAATGCAAGGCATTGGTGGTAGGGTGAAGTATGAGAGCCCTGCATAATGTTATGTATGTTTGTTTTATAAGGTCACAATTATTACTAGATACTTATTGTTTATGTATGACTGATATACTTCAAAAATTTTTTTAAAATTTAGGCAAGGCAGAGAAACTGACCATCAGGTACACTCAAAAACATAATTAGAAGCTTAGAAATCAACAAAAATTACAAGCCATACTTAGAAACAGGAAGATATGGTCAATCAAAGGAAAAAATTAAAAATGCAGATTTGACACAGGATTCGAAAGAACTAGTCAATTGATGTCCAAACAAACCTCCTAAGTCAACTCAAGGAACTGAAGGAAAATATAGCTAAAAAGTTTAAAGGGTATTAAGAAGACAATGGGTGAGCATAAAAAAAAGTTGAAAGCTTGCAAAGGAAAGTAACATATCTATGGGAATGAAAGACACAATGGATAAGATTAAAAGTACAAAAACATTATAGGCATACAGTAGAAGATTTGAAATGGCAGAAGATCAGACCATCAAATTAGAGGGCAACATATCTGAACTTGAAAAGACAGAACAGACAGGAAAAAAATGGGAAAAATTGAACAGGTATCAGGGAATTGAATGACAGTGTGAGGTATGCAAACATTTGCTTCATGGATGACCCTGAAAGAAAAGAGAATAGAAAAGGAACAGAAAGAACATTTGAGAAAATAATGACCAAAAATTTCCCAATTCTTATTAAAGACATACATATTCTTATCCAAGAGTGGCAACATACTCCAAACAGAATAAATATGAACAGTGTTACCCTGAGACAGATAATATTCGGAATGCCAAATGCAAAAGATAAAGAAAGAATTCTGAAAGCAGCAACAGAAAAGTGATCCATCACATACAAAAGATGTCCAAAAAGACTTAGTGTAGAATTCCCTTCACAAACTATGGAGGCAAGAAGGCAGTGGTATATATATATTCAATATACTGAAAGAAAAAATTGCCAGCCAAGAATTCTATATGCAGCAAAATTGTCCTCTAAAAATGAGAGTGAGTTTAAAGTTTTCACAGATAAACATAATCAGAGAGTTCATCATCAATAGACCAACACTACACAAAATACTTAAGGGAGTGCTATAGCCTGAAAGGAAAAGACAGGAGAGAAAAAGGCTTGGAGGAGAGTGCAGAATGAAGAGTACTAGTGAGGGTAACTAACAAGGTAAGAAGACAGAGTGGAGAGGATGTGGTTCAAGTGGTTGAGTGCCTGCTTCCCATGTATGAGGTCCCAGATTCAATCCCCAGTACCTCCTAAAAACAAAACAAAGAAATGTAAAAAACCAACTCAGAGGAGCCAATATAACTCAATGGTTGAGTGCTGGCTTCCCACATATAAGGTCCTAGGTTCAATCTCTCGACCCCCAAAAAACACAGACAGTAGATATGACATATGAAAGCTGAAGTATAGCATGATGAAACTAATGCCTTTACTGTAATAACAATGAATGTTAGTGGATTTAACTCCCCAATCTAAATACACACACTGACAGAATGTATAAAAATTATGAGCTAGTCTACATGCTGTCTACAAGTGACTCACCTTAGCAGCAAGGAGGCCGAAAGTAAAAGACTGGAAAAAGATATTCCATGCAATCAATAACCAAAAAAGCACTGCAGTAACTACTCTAATATTGGACAAAATAGATTATAAATGCAAAATTGTTCTAAGAGATGGAGGAGGACATTATATATTAATAAAAGGGACAACTCACTAAGAAGCATTAACAATCATAACTACTTATGCACCTAACAACAGTGCCCCAAAATACATGCAGCAAACAGTGACAAAACTGAGGGCAGACTAGAGTAGCATTGTGCCTGGGGGTTTCCTCCTGACAGCCGTCATGTTACTCAAATGTGGCCACTCTCACAGCCAAACTCAGTGTGTAGATGCGATGCATTCCCCCCAGCATGGGACATGACACCCGGGGATGAGCCTCCCTGGCACCGAGGGATCACTACCACATACCAGCTGAAGAAGCAACTAGAAAATGACCTTGAATTAAAGATTCAATGCGGAACAGCAGAATATACCTGTCTACATATAATAACATGACTTTGGGAAGCTGTTTGACCTAATGTAAGGGGGAAATGGAAAGGAGAAATGAGATTATAAGGCTGTGAGTCTCTAAAAAAGAGTCTGGAGGTTGTCAGAAGGAATACCCCTATGTACAACTGAACAGAGTCTAAGAGACAGATAAGGTAGATACAACCCCAGATATTGGTTCTTTTGAGGGATAAAGAGACCCACGGGTTCTATAGTCATGGCAGAAGGGGTTCACTGCCATGACAGATGGCCCTTCTTTGGAGTTGGTGTTTCTGCATGATGGAATTGGACTCAGAGGGGATCTCTTTTCACAAGACTTGCATGCTACTTTATTGGAATTGTAGTTGGTGCTGGGTTTAAGATATATGTAGGGGATTTGAATCTCTGGACTGATAATATGACACCCAGGCCCAGAGCCTCAACAGACTTCAGCTCCTACTCTTTGACTTATTGGACTTACTCCACTCAGCTAACATGGAGTTGAAGAAGGTCAACCACCACAACATGGAGCCTAGAGTGTCTACAACTGGAAGCGGGAGGAGTGCATCCAGTACCCATGTGGAATCTAAGCCCTCACTTGACATAGGTGTGCAATGGACACAACCAATCCAATGTCCACAGAGAAAATGTGGAATGGGTGTGGGAACGGTAGCCATGGTGGCTGCTGGGTGTGGGGAACGGGAGGAAGAGAGGAGATGTGGAGGCATTTTCGGGACATGGAGTTGTCCTGGATAGTGCTTCACGGACAATTACGGGACATTGTAGATCCCCCCAGGGCCCACTGGATGCAACGTGAGAGAGTCTGGGCTATGATGTGGAGCATTGACTATGGGGTGCAGTGATGCTCAGAGATGAACTTACCAGGTGCAATGGATGTGTCATGATGATGGGAGAGAGTGTTGCTGTGGGGGGAGTGGGGGGCGGGGGTGGTGGGGTTGAATGGGACCTCATTTTTTTTTAATGAAATTAAAAATAGTAATAAAAAAAACTGAGGGCAGAAATACATCTATAAAATAATAGTTGGTGGCTTCAGTACACCACTTTCATCATTGGCTATAAGACCTAGGCAGAGGATCAATAAAAAAGTGGGGCACTTAACTAAGGTGATAAACAAACTAGACCTAACAGACATAGACAGAACATGGCACCACAGAAGAGCAGAATATACATTCTTCAGTAGTGCTCATGGATATTTCTCAAGGATAGACCATATATTGGGTCACAAAACAGGTCTCAATAAATTTTAAAAAGCCTTGAAATTACATAAAATTCACAACTATTTGGAGGTTAAACAACACAGTCTTAAGCAAGTCAGTAGGTTAAAGAAGAAATTGCACATTTCACTCGAGATGAGTGAAAACAAGAGCACAACAAATCAAAACCTATGAGATACAGTGAAGGCAGTGCTGACAGCAAAATGTATACCCCTTGATGCTTACATTAAAAGAAAAGAAAGAGCTAAAGTCAAAGACTAACTACACCATTGGAGGAACTAGGAAAAGAACCACAAATTATTCCCAAACCAAGCAGAAGGAATGAAAAAACAAAGAACAGAGCTGAAATAAATGAAATTGAGAAGGAAAAAAAAGTAATAGAGAGAATGAACAAATACAAAAGTTGTTTCATCAAGAACATCACTAAAATCACAAACCCTTAGCTAGACAGACCAAGAAAAACATTGTGCTCAATCACAAGAGACTGGAAGTTTTCCCTCTGAGGGCATGGATATAAGAATACCCACTGTTACCACTGTTATTCAACATTGTACTAGAAGTTCTAGCTAGAGCCATTAAGCAAGAAATAAAAGGAGTCCAAATAGGAAAGGAGGAAGTAAAACTTTCACTATTTGCAGTTGACAGAATCTATATTTAGAAAATCACAAAATATCTACAACAAAGCTCTAGAGCTAATAAATTAGTTCAACAAGATGGCAGGACACAAGAGAAACACTCGAAAATCAGCACTATTTCTATACACTAGAAATGAACAACCTGAGGAGGAAATCAGGATCCAAATTCCTTTTACAATAGCATCTTAAAGAATCAAATAGCTAGGAATAAATTTAAACAAAGGATTAAAGGGCCTGTACTCAGAAAACCATAAAACATTGCTAAGAGAAATTAAAGAAGACCTAAACAAGTGGAAGAACATTCTGTGTTCATGGGTAAGAAGACTAATTGTTGTTAAGCTGTCAATTCAACCCAAACTGATTTACAGAGTCAACATAATCCCAATCAAAATTCCAACAGCCTACTTTGCACAAATGGAAAAGTTAATTACCAAATTTATTTGTAAGGGGAAAAAACCCAAATAGCCAAAAAGAAAAGCTTAAAAAGTAAGAACAAAGTTGGTGGACACACTTTCTGACTTTAAAGCACATTAGAAAGCTACAGTGATCCAAATAGCATGGCACTGGCATAAAGACAGACATGGTGATCACTGTAATTGAACTGAGAGTTCAGAAGTATGTGAAAGAAATTAAGACCGAAACAAATGGAAATGCATCCACTGTTCATGAATTGAAAGACAATATTGTTATAATATCAATATTGCCTAAAGAGATCTACATTTTCAAAGCAATCCCTAACAAAATTCAAGCAGCTATTTAAAAGAAATAGTAAAGCTGATCCTCAAATTCACATGGCACTGCAAGGGGCATTACATAAGCAAAATATTCTTGAGGGTAGAACAGAGTTAAAAGACTCAAACATTTCATTATTTGAAGGTTGAGTATGAAGCTACAGTAACAAAAATTGTGGCTCTGGCATATTGGTAAACATATATACCAATGGAATAGAATTTAGAGTCCAGACAAAAATCCACACATGTTTGGAAAGTTGACTTTTGACAACTGTCCAAGACCATTCAATGGGGAAATAATAATTTCTACAAAATAAGGTACTGGGGCGACAGTATGCAAAGAATGAATGTGAACCTCTACTTATCATCATATACAAAAAATTAATTCCAAATAGATCAAAGAACTAAAGATAAGAGCTAAT
Organism: Dasypus novemcinctus; assembly: GCF_030445035.2. Lineage (NCBI taxonomy): Eukaryota > Metazoa > Chordata > Mammalia > Cingulata > Dasypodidae > Dasypus > Dasypus novemcinctus. The sequence continues at coordinate 1,066,723 of NC_080697.1, read as the reverse complement.
ACCATAAAATTCTTATAAGAAAATATAGGCAACTAGTTTTATGCCCTTGAAGTAACCAATGATTTTTATATTTTCCATCAAAGGCACAAGTAACAAGAGAAAAAATAGATAAAATGGACTTCATTCAAAATTAAAAACTTTTGAAACTCAAGGACTTTCTAGGGAGTGGGTGTAGCTCACCTGATTGAGTGCCTGCTTCCCATGTACAAGGTTCCAGGTTCACTCTCTAGTAACTCCAAAAGCAAACAAACAAAACCAGAAAAAACAAGTGTTGATGAGGGTACAAAGAAATGAGAATCCTCCTACATTGTTGGTGGGAATGTAAAATGTTGCAGCCAGGAAAGTTAAACATAGAAGTACCACATGAGCTTGCATTTCCACCCTAGGTATATACCCCAAAGAATTGAAAGCAGGGTCTCAACCAGATATTTGTACACCAACATTCATGACAACATGCTAGTATAACCTAAAGGTGGAAGTAATCCAGCACTCCGTCAACACATGAAGGATAAACAAGATAAGGTATGTGTATACAATGGAATATTATCCAGTAATAAAAAGGAATGTTGTACTGGTACATGCTAAAACATGGGTGAACATTGAAGACATCGAGTTGAGTGAAATAAGCTGGATACAAAACGACAAATATTGTTTTACTGCTACTATATGAAAGACATACAATAAACAAATAGAGACAAAGGAGAATCATAGTTACCAGGGGTGGGGGGAGGAACTGGAAGTAATTGATAAATGGGCTTGAGTTCTGGTTTGGGATAAATGAAAGAGTCTGGAAATAGACAGTGGTCCAAGTTACCTAATACTGCCAATGCACCTAATGCCACAATATTATCCACTTAAAATGGTTAGATTATTTTCATATTATGTATATTTTTCCACAATTGAAAAAAAATTAAAAAATCAGGCAAGGTAAAAAAAAACACATTAATAGAAACTAAGACAAAAAAACAAACACTTGATCACCTCAATTGACTCAAAAAAAGACCTTTTGAAAAATTCCAAACCCGTTCATGATAAAAACAGTCACAAAGCTAGGACTATAAGGGAATTTCCTCAACATAATAAACAGAATTGATGAAAACCCACAGCTAAAATTGATTGATAAAAGACTGAAAGATTTACCCTTAAGATCAGGACCAAGATTTCAAAAAAATTAAAAAATTTTGTGCATGATAGTGGATATGTATGGCAGGGGATGGATAGAGGGGTTGAAAGGAACTGCTAAGGGGTGGGGGCTTATCTTTTTGGAGCAATGAAAATGCTCTAATATTGATCATGGTGATGAATGCACAACTCTGTGATTATACCAAAACCCATTGAATGTACCCTGGATGGATTGAATGATCTATATAAATATATCACAAAAAATTGCTAAAAATATATATAATAACACAATACTTCTAAACATGAAAGGATATTATCAAGAAAGAAAAAAGAAAACCTACAAAATTGGGAAAATACTGTAAATAATACATATATTGAGTTTAATATATAAACCCTAAAGTACTACTAAAAGTTACCAACATAAAGAAAAATAACCCAATTTAAAAATGGGCATATGGTTGAATAGAAAAGTCTCCAATTAAGATGTACCAACAAGAAATAAGCACATGGGGAAGTGGAGATGGGTCAAGCAATTGGGCTTCTGCCTACCACATTAGAGTTCCTGAGTTCAGTTCCCAGTGCTTCTTGGAGAAGGTGAGCAGGCACAATGGGCAGGCTCAGTGAGCTGACATAAGATGATGTAACAAAGAGACACAAAGAGGAAAGACAATAAAAGACACAACAAACCAGGGAACTGAAGTGTCTCAAGCTATTGAATGCCTCTCTCCCCTGTGGGAGGTCCCAGGTTCTGTTCCCAGTCCTTCCTAAAGAGAAGATGAGCAGACACAGAAAGCACAGAGCAAATGGACAAAGAAAGCAGACAGTGATTGCAAACAATGGGGGGGATAAATAATTAAAATAAGTATTTAGGCTTACAGGAAATCGGAGGGTGGAGGAAGGATGTGAGCCGATGTCTGCAGGGGTGGAATTTAAGACGAGATGGTGGTAAGTATGAACACAAAGAAGAGATAAAAGGGGGGCAAGGGGTTGCCTTTGGTTGGGGCTTTGCGGGTTTGAGGGTGGCTGGGGAGGGACGGATGGGTAACATTGCCCAAAAGTGGGGGGAGGGAGGGGTAGCATACAAACACAGGAGAGGGTCAGGTGTTGGTGGAGAGTAAAATGCTGAGAAAATCATATCAAAATATAATAAAGAGGGTTACCTATTTAGAATGCTCAGAGGGGAGGGTCTGATGCAGGACGGGCTCCTGGGGAATGTCTAAATGCTCATTCTGCCAGAGTGGGTGACACATGGGGTAGAAACTCAAGTAGTGAGAGTGGGGGTGGACCCACATCCTGGGGAGGACTAATGCCATCAAATAGAGGGAACTGTATCCCTCGAAAGAAAGGGTGGCTCCCAGGGCATTGGGGCAGTTGAGCAAGTTAGACCCTGAACACTATTCCATCTATATCTGGAAGGGGCTCCGCGGGAAACGGAGGTTGGCTGTCACTGTGGGCACCAAGGTGGAAGGGAAAATGGATGTTAAATGTGTGTAACCAAGGTAAATGGGGGGTAAGAGAGGAGTTTCGTGAGAGTACACAAGGATGGATATAAAACATGTAATATTACACCATAACATATAGGAGATGACAGACTGATAATGTAAACCATAATGTAAAGCATAGGATAACTAAGAATGTAAAAAAACTGTGTATCCTAAAGTATGCACCACAATGTAAGCACAGATGTCACCTTGTGTGAAAGCTATTGTCTCAGACTCTGTACATTACGTTAAGTAAATATGATGTGAATAGGGTGTAAGAGTATCGCTGTGGAAGGGAAAGGTTTTGTGGTGGATGTATGGGAGTGCTGTATACTATATATATGCATTGCTGTGGTCTAGGGCTCCTGTGAAGAGAAGCTCAATAATTGGGGGGGGGGGGGAAAGATAGGATGTAGAATTTTTTCCAAGTCAACACGTATTCTTTATATAACCTTTAAACCCATCGCTATATGCCATTTCCTAGTAAGGGACCCTGACATTATATTGGGCTTCAAATTTCAGGGAATTCTGGATCACAGAGTGGTTCAACAAAGGCAATGGAGGAATACTGGTATGGGATACCATTGACAGGGGATATATGGCTGACAGGGAGCTGTACAGAAAATATGTCCAGAGTGCATGGCAATGTTTGGATATACTCACAGTGGCAACAATTAAAAACCACAGCAGGGGGGGTACTGGGTTCCTGGCCAGTGGTGCTCTGTCGTGGTCCCTAGGGGAGCAGTGACAGTCTCCCAGGTGCAGCGGCGGGGACCGGGAGGGAGTGAGGGTTCAACAGTGAGCCCCTGACGCTAATGACTATGCTTGTGAGCTGATAAGCCTAAAATAAGAACAAGGCCTAGAGCAGCATTGTGCCTGGGAATTTCCTCCTGTCAGCCTTCATGTTACTCAAATGTGGCCAGTCTCGAAGCCAAACTCAGCATGTAAATGCAATGCCTTCCCCCCAGCATGGGACATGACACCCGGGGATGAGCCTCCCTGGCACCGAGGGACCACTATCAACTACCAACTGATGATGCAACTGGAAAATGACCTCATACGGAAGGCTCAACACGGATCAGCGGAATATCCCTGTTTACATAAAATAACATGACTTTAAAATGCTGTTTGACCTAATGTAAGGGGGAAATGGAAAGGAGAAATGAGTTTATATGGCTACGAGTCTCTAAAAAAGAGTCTGGAGGCTGTCAGAAGGATTGCCCTTATGCACAACTGAGCAGAGTCTGAGAGACAGATAAAGCAGATACAACCCCCAGATATCGGTTCCTTCGAGGGCTAAAGAGACCCATGGGAGTTATGGTCATGGCCGATGGGGTTAACTACCAGGTCAGATGGCCCCTCTTTGGAACTGGTGTTTATGTGTGATGAATCTGGACTCAGATGGGATCTCTCTTCATAAGACTTTCATGCTAATGTGCTGGAGGTGCAGTTAGTGTTGGGGTTTAAGATATATTTAGGGGATTTGAATCTCTGGACTGACAATGTGATAGCCAGGTCCTGAGCCTCAACAGACTCCAGCACCTACAATCTGACTTATTGGGCTCACCACACTCAGCTAAAATGGAGTTGAAGAAGGATAACCACCACACCATGGAGCCTAGAGTGATTACAACTGAAAGTGGGAGGATTGCATCTAGCATCCATGTGGAATCTGAGCCTCCTCTTGACATAGAGGTGCAATGGACACAACCAATCCAATGTCCACATAGAAAAGGTGGCATTGGATTGAGTAAAGTGGACATGATGGCTGATGGGTATGTGGAAAGGCAGGAAGAGATGAGAGGTGGAGGCATTTTTGGGACATGGAGCTGCCCTGGATGGTGCTTCAGGGGCAATCACCAGATATTGTAAATCCTCACAGGGCCCACTGGATGGAATGGGGGAGAGTATGGGCCATGATGTGGACCATTGACCATGAGGTGCAGAGGTGCCCAAAGATGTACCTGCCAAATGCAATGGATATGTCATGATGATGGGAAGGTGTGTTGCTGCGGGGGGGGGGGGGGGGGGGGGAGAGGTGGGGTGGGGGTGGTAGGGTTCAAAGGGACCTCATATATGTATATTTTTAATGTAATATTATTACAAAATCAATAAAAAAATAAAATAAAATAAATAAGTATTTAAATAAAAGAAATAAGCACATGAAAAAATAATGTGCATCATATATACAATAAGAGCATAAAATCCAGATCATATAAAATACTACAGAAAGTCAACAACAACAAAAAAACAAATATCTCAATTGAAAATGGGCAATTGAATAGATATTTCTCCGAAAAAGATATATTAATGACAAATAAGCACATGAAAAGTTACTAAGCATCATTAGCCATTACAGAAAGGCAAATCAAAAGGAAGAGCTATGAATCTACAACAAATGGAAAAGAAGTATTGTAGAGGATGTAGAGAAACAGAAACCCTCATATATTCCCAGTAAGAACATAAAATGATGAAGCCAAAGTGGAATCCAGTTAGGCAATACTTCAATTATTTAAACATGGATTTACTATATGATTTAGCAATTCCACTACTACTTAAAAGCTGAAAAGTATTGAAAGCAGATAACTTGGTGGCAGACTTGGTCCAGTGGTTAGGGCATCCATCTACCACATGGGAGGTCCACGGTTCAAACCCCGGGCCTCCTTGACCCATGTGGAGCTGGCCCATGTGCAGTGCTGATGTGTGCAAGGAGTGCCATGCCATGCAGGGGTGTCCCCCGTGTAGGAGAGCCCCACGTCCCTCATGTAGGGAAGACCCACACACAAGGAGTGCACCCTGTAAGGAGAGCCCCAGTGTGACAGAAAGTGCAGCCTGCCCAAGAATGATGTCACACACATGGAGAGCTAACACAACAAAAACAACAAAAAGAAACACAGATTCCCATGCCACTGACAACAACAGAAACGGACAAAGAAGATGCAGCAAATAGACACAGAGAACAGACAACCGGGGAGGAGGGGGGGGGGGAAGGGGAGAGAAATAAATCAATAAATCTTCTTTTTTAATTCATTTTTAAAAAATATTACATTCAAAAAATATGAGGTCCCCATTCACCCCCACTGCCCCCACCCCACCACTCCCCCCACAGCAACACTCTCCCCGATCATCATGACACATCCATTGCACTTGGTGAGTACATCTCTGGGCATCACCGCACCTCATGGTCAATGGTCCATATCGTAGCCCATACTCTCCCATGTTCCATCCAGTGGGCCATGGGAGGATCTACAATGTCTGGTAATTGTCCCTGCAGCACCACCCAGGACAACATCAAGTCCTGAAAATGCCTCCACATCTCATCTCTTCCTCCCATTTCCCGCACCCAGAAGTCAGCATGGCCACTTTTTCCACACCAATGCCACATTTTCTTGATTACTAACCACAATAGTTCATGAGTAGAATATCATTAAGTCCACTCTAATCCTTACTGTATTCCTCCTTCCTGTGGACCTTGGCTTGGTTGTGTCCATTCCACATCTATGTTAAGAGGGGGCTTAGATTCCACATGGATACTGGATGCAATTCTCCTGCTTTCAGTTGTAGGCACTCTTGGCTCCATGGTGTGGTGGTTGACCTTCTTCAACTTCATGTTAGCTGAGTGGGGTAAGTCCAATAAACCAGAGTGTAAGAGCTGAAGTCTGTTCAGTCTCAGGGCCTGGCTATCATATTGTCAGTCCAGAGATTCAGATCCCCTAAATATATCTTAAAGCCCAGCACCAACTACAATTCCAGTAAAGTAACAGGAAAGCCTTGTGAAAAGAGATCACATATGAGTCCACCTCCACCACGCAGAAACACCAACTCCAGAGAAGGGCCAACTGACATGGCAGTGAACTCCATCTGCCATGACCCTAAAACCTGTGGGTCTCTTTAGCCTTCAAAAGAACCAATACCTGGGATTGTATCTACTTTATCTGTCTCTGAGACTCAGCTCAGGTGTGCATAAGGGCCATCTGTCTGAAAACCTCCAGACTTTTTACAGACTCATAGCCATATAAACTCATTTGTCCTTTCCATTTCCCCCTTAATTTAGATCAAAAAGCATTTTTAACTCCTGTTATTATATGTAGACAGGGATATTCTGCTGGTCTGCATTGAACCTTTAATTCAAGGTCATTTTCTAGTTACGTCATCAGCTGGTACTTGGTAGTGATCCCTCGGCACCAGAGAGGCTCATCCCTGGGTGTTATGTCCCATGCTGGGGGGAAGGCAGTGCATTTACATGCTAAGTTTGGCTTCGAGACTGGCCACATTTGAGTAACATGGAGGCTGTCATGAGGGAACTCTTAGCCACAGTGCTGCTCTAGGCCTTGTTCTTATTTCAGGTGTATAGGCTCACAAGCATAGTCATTAATATCAGGGGCTCACTGTTGGACCTTCATTCCTTCCTGGTCCTTGCCGTTGCACCCGGGGGACTGCTGCTGCTCCCCTAGGGACCATGAAAAAGCCCTCCCAGCCAGGAACCCAGCACCCTCCCACCTGTTGTTTTTATTTTTTTCCACTATGAGTGTATCCAAACATTTCTATGCACCCCAGGAACATGCCCTGTATAACTCCCTGTCAACCATATGCCTCCTGTCAATAACATCCCATATCAGCATTCCTCTGCTGCCATTTTTGGAGCACTCTGTGTTCCAAAACTTCCTGGAAAGTGAAGCCCAATATAATGCCAGGTTCCCTTAATAGTAAAATGGAATATAGTGATGAGTTTAAAGGTTAGATATAGAATATATATTGATTTGGAAAAATTCTACATCCTATCTTTTTCTTTTCCTTTTTCCTAATTATTAAGCTTCTCTTCACAAGAGCTATAGATCCCAGTAATTCATATATACAATATACAGTACTCCCACATATCCAATATAAAACCTTTTCCCTTCCACAGAGATAATCTTTTAACATATTCATACCATATTTACTGAAACTGATGTACAGATATTGAGACAATAGCTTTTGAAATGAGGTAACATTTGCATTTACATTGTGGTTTATACTTTATTATACAATTTTCTAAATTTTTACTTATCCTATGTTTTACATTATGGTTTACATTATTAGTCTGTCAGCCCCTATATGGTTTTGGTGTATTACATGTTTTATGTCCATCCTTGTGTACTCTTGTGAAACACTTCTATTGCCATTACACTTACGTTGGTTCCATCTATTCAATATCTATTTTCCCCTCCCCTTGGGGCCCACAGAGACAGTCAATCTTCATTTCTTGAGGAGCCATGTTTAGAGATACTTGCAACAGTGTTGAGGGCTTGACTTGCTCAACTGCCTAATGCCCTGGGAGCCACCCTTTCTCTTGAGAGGTACAGTTCCCTCTATTTGATGGTATTAGTCCTCCCCAGGATGTGGTCTACCTTCACTCTCATTAAATGGGTCTCTACCCAAAGGTATAACCCCTCTGGCAAAATGAGCATTTAGACATTCCCCAGGAGCATGTGTGCAACACACAGGGGACATTTTCCATGGTACACCATATGTTAGACCACATATAAGATCAAAATAAATTTTAAATATTGAAATCATATAAAGGATCTCTTCAAACCACAATGGACTAAACCTATAAATCAGTAGCAGGGGAAAACTGCAAAATTTACCAATATGTAGAAATCAAACAATACATGGGTTGCAGAAAAAATCTCAAAGGACCAGGGAAATATCTTGAGATACTGAAATACAAAACATTGCTGAAAGAAGCAAGAACTAAACAAATGGATATACATCCAGTATTCATGAATTGAAACACTTAACCTTGTTAGGTTATGAATATTGCCTAAAGGGATTGACAAGTTCAATGCAATCTCTCTCAAAATTCAAGTAACATTTGAATTTTATAAAGATGACCCTCAAATTAATATGGTAGGGAAAGGAGAGGGAGGGGTATATGGGAATCCACTACATTTTTGATGTATCATTTATTTCATCTAGAGTCTCTTTAAAAATAAAATAAAATATACAACTATGTGATTATACTAAATACCATTGGTTGTACACTTTGGATGAATTGTATGCTTTATTAATAGGTACCAATAAAACTGATTTGTTAAAAAAAATTAAAATAAAAAATAAAATAAAAAAATAAGCATAAGCAAAACAATCTTGAAAGAAGAACAAAGAGGATTCATACTTCCTGATGATTTCAAAGCTTAGTACAAAGTTATAGTAATAAACAGTGTGGTACTGGCATGTAGATAGTCAAATATAGCAATGGGATAGAATTTAGAGCCTAGTCAAGAACGATACATCTATAGACAGTTGATTTTTGACAAATGTCCAAATCCATTCAATGGGGAAACAAAAAATAATCTCTTCAAAATATGGTACTGGGACAAGAAATCCATATGCAAAGAATAAATGTGAAAATCTACTTCTCATCAATACACAAAATTAATTTCAAATAGGTCAAAGATCTAAATATAAGAGCTAGTACCATACAACTCTTACAAGAAAATATAGATAACTACCTTCAGGACCTTGAAGTTCACAATGATTTTTCCATTTTATACCAACACAACAAAAAAAGAAGAGAAAAAATAGCTAAAATGGACTTCATCAAACATAACTTCTGAAAGCCAAAGGACATTTTCAACAAAATGAAAAGAAAACCTAAGAAAAGGAAGAAAATATTTGGAAACCATATTTCTGATAATAGTTTAATATACAAATATATAAGGAGTTATTAAAACTCAACAAAAAGACAAACATCTCAATTTAAAAACTGAGAAAATTAAGTTCTATTTTTCCCATGCACAACTAAGGTCTTACCATCTTGTAACAGTGATATAATTTGTTGTAGTTCATAGAAAAGCATTCTTGTATTTGTATTAACTGCAATCCTCATCCACCTATGGGTTCATTATATTATTCATTCCCCAGATTATTCTCTAGCTTTTTTTCAATTGACATGTACATCCTTAGACTACTCCTTTCAACCACAGTAACTATGACCTACAGTTAATGGAAATATTGTAATACTCTTGCATCAATGTCAAAAGAGGTACTATATTAATGTTAAGGGCCAATAATAGGGGGTATGGGTATTCTCTTTTGGACTAAGGAAGACATTCAAAGGTTTACTGGGGTGATGACTGTATAGCTCTGTGACAAATGTAAGAGTCATTGAGTGTGCACTCTCATTGATGTTCTTTCATCACTTTTAACAAATATTCCACGATGATGTAAGATGTTGGTGGAAGAATGATGTATGGGGCTAATGCACATTGTGCATGATTGTTTTGTAATATTTCTTTAATAAATTAAATAAAATAATGTGGCATCTTGGATGGAATCCTGGGTCAGGAAAGGATATTAAGACTAAGGAAATCCAAATAAAGTATGGAATTTTGTTAATACTATGCCAATATTTGGTAACTAGTTTGTTGGAGATTTGGACCCAAAGGGTATTGGGAATGAAAGAAAGAGAAAAGGGAGAAGGAAACAAAGATGAAGAACAAGCAAGAGAAAAAGAACGAGAGAGCTGGGATCAGGGGGTCTGTGAGTAGAGACTCATCAGACAACTTTATTGTTCATAAGGGGCTCTATATATACCCCCGTCCACATGGGTAAAACCATCAACATTACTCATAGTTTAAGGGATTAAGAAAATCTAAGGTTTAAGTGTTCTATTTACTACACAAATATTATCTGCTCATCTTTTCTTTCAGCCTTTCACAGCTTCATCCTGTTTGCTTATAACTCTTAATTACCATATTCCTTAGATTGCAAGCGTAGCCATGGAGACAGCATGTCTCTCTGAGAGACCACTGTGCCTCAGTTTCCAACATCTCCCCCTTTTTGTTTTAGTCGAGGTGACTATGCCTGTCTTAGGTTGCCCTCCTCTGAGAGTCTTACCTGTCATTGACTACCGGCCAATCTCTTCAACTTTGGGAAATTATTGAAGTGTTTTTGTTAGCACCAGATTATTTGCATGTTTCACGGCTGTTATGCTTTGCAATTTTCGTCAAAAGCACTGTCCGGCACAGGCAAGAATCATGAGCAACAGAATAAATATGATTAACCCTATTCCTAAAGTTGACAGGAAATGCTGTGATTTCCACCAATTAACTGGGAGTAATACAAAAGCTGCTTTCACTTCAATCACATTTCAACCCCCTTAACAAATTTAAATTATACAATTGATCTCCAATATGCAAAACAGCAGATCCTAAATCATTAACCTGATTATTTAACTGTTCATCAACGTGCTCTTGGCTATGCCACAAATCACTAGCATTTTTATGCCAATTATGCACATATTGTTGAGTCTGTACTTTCAGTTAAAGCTACCATGGCAGTAGCAGCAGCTGTGATGATTCCAATTAGTCCCAAAATGCTTATAATAAGCAGTCCAATAAAGCATTTAGTCCATTTCAAGAATTCTCTTGTAGCAATAATTGACTTTTAGAAGACTGCCAAATCTGCATCATTCTCACCAGTATCCAGATGCATTTTCTTCTTCTGGCCATGGCTTATGGATGTTCACCTCTTCAGTGGAGCCACTTTTGCTTTTTTTTCAGGTTTCAGTAGTAGGGCCCTAGATCTTCACAAAGGCATATGGGTTAACAGTCCTAAAAGGGATGTTAGTGGAGTGGGCAGGGACATGACAGACAGTCACCTGTTACTACTAGCAGATATTCTGGATGTTTTTTAATAGATCTGAGGGTGGTTTACAGCAGTCCATCATTTCTATCTTGCTTTAAGTATTTGTATCTACCCCTGGATAGGGATGGCAGTGTTTAGAATGACAAGACACTATTGGGTTAAGTCTTTCACTTTTAGCAGGGCCTCCTATGCTGCACACAATCACTTTTTTATATTTTGCTTTTGACCTCTTTTCAGAATTGTTATTAAAACCCAAGGGGTACTTGTTCAGAATTTTGCTTTTGCCACAAGCTCCACCCAAAGTCAATGTGGGTGCTTGCTACATCCAATTCATAGGCTAAGTTAATATCCACAATTTACCTTTCTTTTATTACTATTAAAAGCAGCTTGCTGGAGGCTTTCCTACTTCCATGAAGGACTTTTCCCAATTAATACATACAATGGGTTTTAACATTTGAGCTAAATGAAGGATGAAAGATTTTTAGCACTTACTCTATTAACATGAGAAAACATTGCATTCCATCAGTTATAACAAGAGGGCATAGTTTTATCCCACCCAACCGAGCCACATTTAGGAATTTGATAGAACAGCAGGGACTTTGCAGCCTGTCCCAATTGTTTGTTTAGTTCGGGCTCTTAAGATAGTGTCTCTGATGTTTCTTTTTATTCTGAAAAGAGGATTACTGGTTAACATAATGTCATCAGCAGAGTTTCAGCCACCAATTTTTTCTATGCAGGTAGATTATTATCACCATGCCAGGACAGATGGTTGGGCTATGCACACAGACTTAAGGAGGTACTGCAAAAGTCTATTGTTGACTTTTCTACAGGTAGGAGAATACAGGCTGGCTTGACTTGCCTAAGGAAATACTAAAGAAAGTCTTACCGCATTTTAAAACAAAGTGATAGCAACACAGCTGGACATAACTTTTTGCAACAAACTAGCAATATTTGTGACTGCTGCATACTACAATGTTGTTACTTTAATTTATGATAAGAGGTTGTTTCTGTGGCACACACCTTTTTATAATAATTAAAACCATAATGAACCACATTATACTTCTGTTTAATATTATGCTGAAATATTGGTAAATTTATACGCTCTTAAGTATTCATTTGAAACTTTTACTCGAACAACTTTAATTAACAGGGGGTTAAAAAATCTTGTTAATTTTATAACACTTTTAAACACTCTCTACTTAACTTATAACATATTAAATGAACTTAACTGTTACTTTAATTTTTCTTTCAAGGTAAAAGAACAAATCTCTTATAATTAGTTTGGAATATAAAGAAAGCAGATTTAAACATTATTTTCTTTTAAAAGAGATAAGACTTTTCTTCCTCAAACACTGAGGAAATAATGAGGTTAAAGCACAAGAAGCTATTTTGATAAAAAGAACTATCTTTGATACTGATTATGAGGATAAAAACTTTTCATAAGCTTTTACCAAAACAAACTAATGATTTGAGAGACTTTGAAAAAGGACAAAGTTTTTATCTTTGCATTAGTATACTACTTGATATTAAACCTTTTAAAACTTTATAGACAGATCCATCAAATTTTATTTAACTTTAATCATAAAAATTTCTTTTCCACAAACCTTCTACACTTTCAGTATTCACTCAGGATTTTACCCACATTTTACTCTTTCCCAATAATCAATCATTTTATCTTAGGACAAAATTATTACTATTATTTTTAATAATAAAAACACATTCTATATATTCCACATACTAAGTTACCAGGCAAACTTCTTACAACCTATAATTGCCATCAACACTAAACAAGCTTGTTAAAATAATTAACTTTTCTTCACTTTAAATACTTAATAGCATGTAATACTAGAAACAATTCCCTAGAAGCAAATTGGCAGGGAAGGCTGACTGCCAACAAGTTTTCCTGTTATAAAATTACTTTTTATTATTTATTATTATCAATTCAGGTTTTATTTAATAATTACTTTTTGGAATTAGCCACTTAAATACCTTAATTTAAACAATGCTTCATTAAACTTCTTATAATTATTTATGACCATATAGACTATAACAATATTATTTTAAGACAAATTTTATCTTCACAGAACACCTTCCCTTACTTAAAGTTACTACAATACCTTCTATAACTTGCCACATGCATTTAAGTTCCAAGAGTTTATGAAAATTAGCCATCCTATCTTAGGACAAAACACACCTTTTAGAAAAAAGTTATTAAATTTCAGTCAGCATTCCCACAAACTTTTAACCTTCTTTAATATTCATTTAAGTTTTACATCCTTCATTTTATCCTGTGAAGAAAAATAAACTATTCATTTCAATCTAGGCAAGAACAACTTTTTATGAAGACTTATAGTAATTTTGTTAATCAAGACTTACAATTTTTGTCATTGTAAAGATCTTATTAACATTTAAACTTATGTATTAATATAAGCACTTATTTAATTTTTGGCCATTTGAATAGAGCTCTTTTAAAAAATTTTATGTATTAATTTATATCACCATCTGGAGGTATCATAATATACACTGACATTGGACAAACAGACAAACACAAAACAATTACAATACATTAACAGAAACATATAGTTTACAATTGACTCGTAATTCTTACTTTCTTGGTATAGCTGCTTTTAAGTTCTCCATTATATCACACCTTAGATTGTACTTTTTAAAAAATTTCTTCTGGAATCCATGTTGCCTGTAACATGCAAGCTTGTGCTTGGAAACATTTTTATTAGTTATCAGCAATCAGTTAAGATAACTTGAGCAGCATAAAAGTAGTTAAGTTCTTATTTAGCAGTTTAGACAGACCATTAACACACATTTTTGTATTACTACTCTGTAAGACTATACTGAGCACCTCAAGCTCCTGTTCTTGTTCCAATTTACTTTCTTTCATTTCAAATTTACTTATGGGCTAAAGCTGCTGCTATCTGGTGGCATAAGGCCCACACTGACAATGGAATGAATTCCCTTTTTTGATATGCTCTTCCTAAAGCTTTCATTACACATCTCCACTGTTTCAAATTTAAAACATTACGTCCCTGAGGCTGAAGCCAGCAACAATGTTTTTGTAGTAAAGCTAACAATTCTAGTAATTCATAGCTTTTTACAGGCACCCCATTAACTTTCCCTAACATGAATGAATATGCTTCCACACATCACATTTGATTACCCATTACCCTGATGACTTCATGGAAAATGTTACTTACTTAAAAGAAGACTCGAGTCACTTTGCTTTGGATGTCATATGACCCTCAATCAGGTCTTTTCTGTGGTTCCTGATACTGATTTGGAAGACTCACTAACTTCTTTGGGCTCCACGTTGGGTGCCAGATGTTGGAGATTTGGACCCAAAGGGTATCGGGAATGAAAGAAAGAGAGAAAGGGAGAAGGAAACAGAGAGAAAGAAAGAGTGAGAAAAAAAGAATGAGAGAGCTGGGATCAGGAGGTCTGTGAGTAGAGACTCATCAGACAACTTTATTTTTCACAAGGGGTTCTATATATACCCCAGTCCACATGGGTAAAACCATCAACATTACTCGTAGTTTAAGGGATTAAGAAAATCTTATCTCAAGGTTTAAGTGTTCTATTTACTACACAAATGTTATCTGCTCATCTTTTCTTTCAGCCTTTCACAGCTTCATCCTGTTTGCCAGAACTCTTAATTACCACATTCCTTAGATTGCAAGCATAGCCATGGAGACAGCATGTTTCCCTGAGAGGCCCCTGTGCCTCAGTTTCCAATGCTAGTTGTGACTACTGTACCATTTAAATGTAAGATGTTAAAATTGTTTAACCTGGGGGTGGGATATTCTCTGGACTATCCTTATAACTTTTCTGTAAATCTAAAACTGTTCTAAAACAAAATGTTTTGCGGCGGCTTGCTCGGTCGGTAGAGGTGGGGTCTGGCTGCGGACAAGGGGTCGGTCCAGCTCTGGACGAGGGGTCGGTCCCGCTCGGGACGAGGGGTCAGTCCCACTTGGGACGAGGGGTCGGTCCGGCAGCAGACGAGGGATCGGTCTCACAAGGGTTGCGCGGTTCGGCTGACGGGGTTGCCCGGCGAAGCCGGAGACGAAGGGGTCGCCCGGAGAAGCAGGCGATGAAGGGGTCGCCCAGAGAAGCAGGCGACAAACTGGGGACAAGGGAGGCCAGGCCCTTGTCGGGGGCTCTCAGGACTGGAGGGCACACGGCAGAAGAACTACTGCGGAGACAAGGTAAACACGCAAGTCCACTTTATTGAGGGAGAGGCAACAGTTTTATAGGGGCTGGGGAAGGCTGATTGGTTGAAGCCACGCCCTGTTCTGATTGGTTGCCGGCGAAAGGTCAGTGGGCGGTACCGGATGGGGGAGGGGTGGTGGTTAGGGATTGGCTGTCGCTGTTGCTGGGGGAAGGAGCAGGGTTTAGGGATTGGTGGCTGCTGTTGCTGGGGTGGAGGGCAGACTGGAGTTTCCTGCCCACGCCTGGCTGTTGCTGCTGTCGGGGGAGGGAAAAGGGCAGACTGGATTTTTCCGCCCATGCCTGGCTGTTGCTGCTGTCGGGGGAGGGGAAAAGGGCAGACTGGAATTTTCCGCCCTGCGCCTGCGCAGGGAGAAAGAAGAAGGGTGCCGCCCCACAGGCATCGTGTGGCGCCATCCGGGAGGAGGGGCGGCCGCGGAAGCATGGCTGCCGAGAAGGGGAGACCCGAGGGCACTCTGTGCCCATGCTGAGCTCCCTTCAGGGGTGGCGGTGAGTCCGACCAGCCACCCTATTATGGGGGCAGCGGCTTGGCCTGCTGCGGCTGCTCCCCCGCCAGGCCAGCAAACCACACTTCAGCCCGAGGGGTGACCGCAATGTTTATTGAAAGAAAAGCAACAATGTGGGAGGGTGGGGAAGGGAATGGAAGAGGCTCATGAAGAAGAGCAAAACTTTGTGTAACCAGAGAAGTAGGAGGAGAACCAGAATCAAAAACAAAATACTATTTCCATCCAAAGCAAGCTCCACAGTCAATCACAAACTAAAATGTTCCACTAAATTTAAATTAACATTTAAGGATTAATAGAATTTTACCAATGATGTACTTTGCATTTTGTGCTTTCCAACAATATTTTTCTTTTCATTTTCATCTAAAGAAAAAATGCATAGCAGTAATTCTACTCATCGAAACTTGGAGTCATCATCTACTCCACCCCACTCTGTCCCCAGCACTGCCTCCTCCTTTTGTGCTCCCACCTCAGGGATGGCCGCCCCAGCCATCCTAATGCTCAGATCAGAATGCCATCATCATGACTCAGGCTCCTTCCTCACCTGTCCAGTCACCAGGACCTGCAGATCCCACCTCTATTTCTATTTCCCTTCCTCTCCACTTCTACTATTTAGACCTCATCACTTCTGATATACTCTCACTGTAAAAGCCTCCTAAGAGAAACTAAGGCACAATGAGTGTAGGGATTCTGTTTGGGGAGAAGTGAAAGTTTAATGGAATTTTGTGAGGATGCTGAAATATTGTGAATATGATTAACCATATTGAATTGTATGCTTAGGAGTGGTTAATTTAATAGCACTTATGTCTGAAAACAACATTTCAGAACTTTTCTCCCAAGCACATTATTAAGGTAGAAAAACTATAACAGTAAGTGAGCTTAGATTGCTCCTACAAAGTAAAACAAATGCTAAATTCCATCCAACCAGGACAATCATAATGCTGTAATTTTTTAATGCTCTGTGAAATATTTGAAAGATTTACTGAAATCTTGCAAGCCTTCTCATCACACTGCCAAAACCATAAAACAGAAAGTATCTACAATACAAAATTGCTGGAAATGTGAGTTTATTCTAGGACAATCTAGAATAAAACTCATTAAACTTTCAGGAACACAGCAAAATATAAAATCTATATTTTTCTCATAGCAATTCTTCTATTTTATTTTTTTTTCTATTTAATGCTGCATGTGACACCATTTAGAATATTGCTTTGTCGTAGAGATCAAATATTTGACTGACAAACCAATATTCTTAATGTGTATTAAAAATGGGCATATATTGACATGAATTTTCTTTTTTGTAAGGTCTATACCATTTAGTTGGTCATGTATGTTGTAATCATCTCCATAAATCTGTTTATATAATTTAAAAAACCTTATCCAGCAACGTTTTCAGCATCATTATTTGTGATAGCCAAAGGTGGAAACAGTTCAAATGTCCATAATCTGATGAATAAACAAAATGGAATATATATATAATAGAATACTATACAGCTGTCCAAAGGAATGGAGTTCCAATAAGAACTGAAACAGGGATGAATCTTGTAAACATTATGCTAGGTGACATAAGCAAGATGCAAAAATATTGCAGAGTTGCTCTTATGTGAAATAAGTAGAATAATGAACTACACAGAGACAGAAAGTGGATTACAGGTTAGTAGGGGCTTCAGGTGGGTGGTGGAGAGTAAAGGGTTTGTGTGATGAAAAAGCTTTGGTAATGGAGGGAGGTGATAATATAGTGAATGCAACAATATCACAGAATTGTACACTTTTTACAAATGGCTAAAATGCAAGAAAAAAGAATGCAAGGAAAATGATTAGAAGTGATTTTCCTTGGCTCCTGTTGAGTCCAAATTGCTCAGTTATGGTTATTGAATCAAGGAGTCAGTGCCTCAATGCCGAGTTGGAAGTGATGGAAAAGCACCCTCTGTGCAGTCTGCATGGAATTAGGAATATTTGAGAATATTTTCAAAGATATGGATAAATCACTAATTCAGTATAATCTGAAGTGAAATATGCTAATAGGTTATAATTGATGGTAAAAATATGTGTGGAACAGAAAAAGGCTTATTTAGACAAATTCTTGCAGCTGGTAAAGAAGGATAGGTTCACTTGAGCTTTCTTTTGCTGTTGTGCACATTAACAGATGTTTGCAATCATTTTTGATAAGAAACACTCAGAAGCCCAGTTAAACCAAAGGTGGTATCCATTCTTCCCCTTAGGAGACCTGTATTACAAAACACTGTACTCAGTTATTGTTATGTTTTGGGTTTTGCCAATAGAAACTTGTGTTTCTTAGTTTGAATTTTAAGCAATACATACATTAACAAAATACAACTTTAATTTTTAAAAAATTGAGGAAGTACTAAGGAAAACATTAAAATGTTTACTGTGATGACAGTGAGAGCCACTGAGTGTCCACTTTGGATGGAACGTACAAGGCATGGGGCTGTGTAACATAATGAACCACATGATGGACGATGGATTGTTGTCAACAGCACAAACATGACAGTGTTCTCTCATCAACTATAGCAAATGAACAATACTAATACACAGTGTTAATAATAGGGGTTATATGGAAAATATACACCAAATGTACACTTTGGATAATAGTGGTAATAGTCTGATCGTGTTCTTTTATTATCTGTAACAAATATTCCACAACAACATAAGGTTTTGGTGGAGGGGTGATATATGGGAATTCTGCACATTACATATGCTTGTTTCATAATCTCACAGCTTCCCTAATGAAAAAATGAAAAAAAAATTGAATAGTCTGCACTATATACTATCTGCCTGAGTGATCTGATAACCTAAAACAAACTGAGACTTGGACCAGGTTAAACACAGCAGGATTATGTAGCCAGATTTTGTCTAGATTCTTGACTGAACAACAAGAAATGAATTTTAAGAGCACATCAGGTTAGTCAGGCCAGTAATTTTTTAAGGAATGGGAGAAAATAACCAATCACAGATCCCAGGTAGAGAGGAAGGGGCTGAAGAGTGATAAAGCAGGCTGATTTACAGAATACAATTCCCCATTATAGATTATAAATGCCCAGGTTTACTTATGTATTGATACAGGTGGGGGCAAAGTAGCCAGAATAAAGCACAAACAAGTACTGGGACAGGGTGAAGGCAAGAGAGCAAGAGAGCAAGAGAGCAAAAGGCCTTTGTACTTTTTAAACCATTAATTATTCCATCCCTTTGCTAATGGCATGGAAGGAGTCCCAGCTGTCTGCTATTTTGATTGGTTACCCTACCCATCACTCCCCCAGGAAGGCCCAATGATAAGATCCCTGGAGAATATTTGGGGCTACTCCAGGCTTCTGGATGAAATCCTGTTCTGAATGGCAGAATGGTGGAATCTTGTGAGGGTCTTCCAGCAGTCATCTTGGGGGTACCAAATGACATATGGATGTCTTGCCAGGTCCCAGATCTGTCTATTGATTCCCTGTGTTACTAGCCTGCTTCATTCCCCCCACAGAGAATTTATACCTTTATTCTTAAAGGGGTGTTGAAAGATGATGATCTTTCTTCTGGAATTACTTCCTGCTGTTTAGGGGCAGTAGGTCCTCCCTGACAAGGTGTAAAACCCTCCTGCTATTCTATCTCAGTTGACAAAGACACATTGGGCATCCTGGGCAAAGCTAGATGAAACCCCCATATAACTAACAAGATGTTGATTTTGGAAGAAATAAACTTGATTAGAATTTTGAGACTATATGGTCCCACTAAGAGGATACTGGATGACAAAAGTAGAAAAGGTCAGGTGCCTGTAAAGGCGGCGTTTTTCCAAAGTTAATGGGAAACAGTATTCTTCTTTCAGTTATTTTATGCTGTTTGTTAACTCTAGGGAAGAGATTGCAATAGACAGTGGGGTTAGGTATAAACTGCTAGTCCAAGTTCCTAT
Organism: Dasypus novemcinctus; assembly: GCF_030445035.2. Taxonomy (NCBI): domain Eukaryota; kingdom Metazoa; phylum Chordata; class Mammalia; order Cingulata; family Dasypodidae; genus Dasypus; species Dasypus novemcinctus. The sequence goes on along the minus strand of NC_080697.1, from coordinate 1,046,837 downwards.
GGTAGAAGAAAGGAATGAGAAGAGGCATTGCCCCTTAGTTATAATATAGGAAAAAGTTACAGGAAGTGAAACCAGACAAGGTTTTTTAAAAAGGTGTCTAGTTTGTCCTCCCCCTAGCAATAGGCATTTGGGCTATAGTTAGAGGGAACAGCTGGCTTTGATACAGACACTACTTAGCTTTTTCTCTTGAAGAGGGATTTCAGACCATCCAATGACTGGCACTTGTACATTCTTTCACGTACTTCTGGTGAGCTGGCATTTTCTTGGGCAGATGGCTTCACTCAGGATTAGTGCACCAAGCTGGCAATTCCTTTAATTTTAACAGCTGAGGGAGTGATCAGAACTACAGAGTAAATTTCCTTCCAATTTGGCTTTAAGTGAGAGTGAGGCTTGTTTTCTTGCCAAGTTTTGATCACAACCTGGTTTCCAGGTCCTGGGTGAAGATAGGTTGTCCATTGACCATCTGTAAGGGCTAAACTGAAGTGGGTTTTAGCCACCTTGTTTGCTGTTTCCCTTCTGGTGGGAAATGCTTAGCCCTGGCAGGATGGCATGTGGGTCTGCCAGTCCTCCCCAGGGTATAAGTAGGAAAGGTTCTGGAACAAGGGCTAAAAAGGATACCAGGGTTAAGCACGTTCATCAACTACTTAGAAAATGAAGATTCCCAGGACTTTTAACATGCTCAATGTACCTCCGCATATAATGTAGAATGGAGGCTGCTCTCAGCTATACTGTGGCCATGTAGACAAACAGTAGACAGAAGTTCTGATCTTGAGAAGGCACTCCTATGGGACCATGCCCATTATTCTAGGAAGAATGAAGTAGCATTTTTTAGTCAACTAATCTGGACTTCCAGAATCCAAGTCTGACTAAAAGGTTCACACTCCAAGTAATTTGGAGCTGATGCTGTAGTCTCAGGATCTTGAGAATTTAACCCAGAGCCCTGCTGATGGGCATTACTATTGTTGACTTAGGTCTTGGGGAATGCCTGAAAGCTCACAAGTTCAGACCAAAGCACCTAGGATGGATTGGTGGAAGACACTGGGCAGTTACCCCAAATCGAAGCACTTATTTGAGACCTCAGGGGCCATTTGGCTGCCCTCTGAATGGAAGGGCCCAAAACATGGGGGCTGTTCAGAGTTCACTGCTCTGGTTCTCTGCACCCCTACATTCCAGGGTCTGAGACTGACTGCACATTACACAAACAGAAGCTCCTGAGATAAATCTCAGGGAAAGTTTGTTTGCTCTCTGAATCAAAGTGCCCAAGCCTTCAAGTTTTGGGGGACATTCAGAGTTACATCTCTGGTTCCTGCCACCCCAGGAATCACAGAGACCCTGCCACCGGGCATTTCTGTGGCCACATTGGACTTGGAAGTCAGACTGAATAGATTGATTGAACGCTTTCCAAGCTGAATATTGCTTCTACTGGAGAAGCTACAGGAAGAAAAAAACAAAAAACTTCTTCCTGTTCTTACAGAGGTCCTTTACCATCTGGTAGTTTCCCAGTTAGACCAGCTATCAGAAGGCTATTAAATGACTAGAGAGCAATTGTTCCAACTAACAGGTTTTGAGGCCTTGAAGCAATAACTTCCTCGCTAGCAAAGGCATTTTCAGTTTTACAGTTTTTTAGACATTCCAAGGCGTTTTTATACAAACCTGTAATGAGAAATTCAGTAGTAGGATGTGGGAAGGTAAAACGTGGGTAAGTGTCATTATGGAGAAAGCCCTGGCCTGTGACACCCTGGGGAAGGGAACTCCCAGGGCACCCACTTCACCCTGCCTGCTGCCACCTTCCCACCATGTCCCAGACCAGGGAGGTTGATAGGAAGTGGACCTGCAAAGGTGTGGACCAGCAGGCAGGTGCAAGGCCCTAGCTCTCCATCACTGCTGTCATTGCCACCAAGGGGAGAGGGTGGGAGAAGGCAATGGTTGCTCCAGCTGGCGGGGGCGAGTCCAGGGACCTGTGGGAAGAAGTAGGGTGGGGCAGGAGTCGAGAGAAGAATGGAGGCAAGACAGGATTCTGATCAAGCCTCGTTTATTGGGGGTAGAACATGGGAATTTATACTGAGGGAAGGGAACGTGTCCACAGGTAATAGGCTGATCTCATGGGTGGCAGACATCCAAGGAGGGGATTGGCTGAAAGTTTGTGCTGGGTTTGCAGAGTTTTGTGCCTTGCGCATGCGTATTGCTGTTGTCAACTGAGTTGTAGCAGGAAGGGGAGAACAAAGAAGCAGGGAGGAAGAAGAATAAGGAAATGACAGGCCAGATTTGTGAACTTTGCCATGTTGTGGGAGGTTGTAAATAGGTCTCACAGCGGGTGGCTCCCTACAGGTCCCCCTTTTCTGTTTAATGTGTTACGAATTGAAGAAAGGAACAGCCGGCGACAGCTCATGATAGAGCAGGGCTTATTTTCAGTAGTGGCATGTGGCTGCAAGGTGCTCCCATGCTGAAAGGGGGGCTGTGCCTGTCTTAGGTCTGGGCTGCACCCAGTAAGCAATTCATCTTACCCAGTATGCGATCAATCTTACCCGTCATTGGGAATCATGGCAGCAAAAGGCCATGTCCCTGTCTTAGGTTGACTGATGGGTCAGCCCAGTTGCCCGTCATTGGCTAACCAGTCCAGCACCTCAGTGACAGATGGCTTGCAATTACAGCAAGCTATAACGGGGAGCCCTCATAGACCATGTATAACAAGCATGATGTACTGAGATTGGTGGGTGTGGCCACATCCACCCCAGTCTTGTCAGGCCAGGGTGCCCATTGCTTGTTCGAGCTGCTGGATCTTTGCTGAAACCATTCAGTGATATAGATTAAACAGAGAAGGTTAAGCCATGATAAGGGAGGTGGTGACTGTAAGGGAAAAACAGGCAAAGAAATGCTATTAGGGTACAGGATAGCAAATGAGACAACATAAGAAATTTGCATTTTCAAAGGTTGGTTGTTCATTCTTCAGTCCAGATAGGTTGGTACTGACCAACAGTGGCAAGATACATCACATGGGCTGAGATTTGCTTCATCCTTTCTTGGAGAAATTTAAGGAGGCAAGGTGCAAATGCACAGATTAATATGATCATGATTAGGGGGCTGAGGAGGGGAGCCAGCCATGTCATGAGATGGGAAGTGAGCCAGGCCGACAGGGAGGAGGTTGACTGGGAGGGCAGATTCCCTTCCCACAATTCTCATAGAATCTTAACATTTTGCTCAACAATACCAGATTAATTTATGTAGTAGCAGCATTCCTCTTGAAGGAAAAGGCAGGTTCCCCCTTTTTCAGCTGTAAGTCAAGGGCCCTGTGGTTTTGTAAGGCTACTTGGGTGAGGGATGTTAGTTGCCACTGCAGAGAGTCAAGAGACTGTGCACTGGATTCTAGGCTAATTTGTCATTGATGTTTAAAGTATTGCAAGCTGATGAGGCCATGACCAAGAGCACCAACCTGCTGTGGTGGCTGCAGCGACTGAACCTGTGAGGCTAATTTTTTACCAATATAGGGACGAAGGCAGCTCTCTTTGACACAGATGGGGATAGTAAATATTTTTAGTTTGCCTTCTCCATAGTATGTTAGTTGTGGGGTAATGGCTACTAGGATGCAAGGCCTCATATTTATAGAATAGAGCATTTTTGGGTTATAGTTAATTTTCCAACCACAAACACATAAGAATCTCTTACACATGCCTGAAGATGAATTTGATTTAAATGCAGATATTGACCATGCTTACCATTATTCCCAATCCATTCTATAGTAGGAGCTATTCCTAGAAAAAGTTTCCACAGATTCTTCTGTTTGTGTATAGATGTAATATTACACCATGGAGAAGGGATCCATTTCCCTTTCTGTTTCCAAACAGTATTCTTTTTAGTAAAAATTATTTTTTGTTGTCCTTTACTATTTAGACCATGCCAAATAAATCTGTTATTATATTTTATGGGACTCTCCATAGGGGCACTTTCCCACATTATTCCATAGGAATCATTAAAAATGACAGATCCTCTTCCTATACGGCACTCTTGCCATCCTTCTTTATTCCTACTGTCTTTTTGCAGACAATCATAAGTAGGATTTTTGGTTATGAATAAATTGGAAGAGTGAAATAAAGTTACAATAAACTGAGTATTATTATTTTTGAAGATAATTACAGCCCAATTTTTAACATACATACAGGAAGGATGGTTACCCATACATAAGGGCTGATAATCAAATGGTAATATGAGGTTATCGATTCTTTGTCCTTCTTCATAGAGTTTAATTGGCAATTGATCATCAATTGCTCCAGGGAATATATGGGTTTTATTCAGATATATATGAAAGAATGTATTATTCCAGGTTAACACTCTAAGTAATGGGGGTTTAGGTATATAGGCCTAATAAGTGTAATTACCGACAGCTTCTTCATTACTTATGATCACCATTATCAGAAGTTGTAGAAGACTCCATCTCTTCATTCTGGGCTTTAATCCTCTTTGCAGGTAGCCAAATTTGTTCTCCATTTTCTGAAATGATAAGAGCATAGCCTCACCCCCTTACTTTAATCCTGCCTTTTTTTCATTCATTGCTTAAAATATCTTTCCAGAATATTGGTTGATCTTCATTTCCTGCATCCACTGTAGATGTTTGACATTTTCCAGAGTGACATTCTGCAGGTGTTAATGAATTATAAACATTAAGAAAATTTAAAGTAAATAAAACTTTTGCCAATTGATCTTTTGGTGTTATAATACTATCATCTCCCCCTTTTTGTTTTAAAAGCATAGTTTTTAGGGTATGATGGCTGCATTCAACTATGGCTAGACCTGTAGGATTATAAGGAATGCTGGTAACATGTTCAGTACCATATTTTAAACAGAAAGATTCAAAGGATTACTAATGTAAGAAGGTCTATTATCAGTTTTAATTTTCAGAGGGCATCCCATTACAGCAAAAGTAGACCAGAGGTGTGAGCGAACATGATGAAACCGTTCCCCACTTTGAGCAGTAGCTCACATAAAATGAGAATAAGTGTCAATATAAACATGAACAGATTGTAGTTTACTAAGGGATGGTATATGAGTAACACCCATCTGCCATAATTGATTAGGAGTCAGGCCTCTGGGATTAGTTCCAGCTTGAAAAGGCACCACTGTCAGTTGTCCACAAGTAGGACAAGTGTGAATAATTTTTCATGCCTGTAGTCTTGTTAACTTTTGATATTTATTTCATAGGCCTTCAGCATAAATATGAGTTAAAGCATGGCAATCATGAGCACTTTGTAAACACTACTAATAAATCAGCTCGAGCATTATTTGATGTCATAGGACTAGGCAAAGAGGCATGAGAGAGATATGAATAATGTAAATAGGTCTTAACCTAATGGCATGTTGCAAGTCAGCAAAAAGTTGAGATAACTCATCAGTAGCAAAGATATGAGCTGTTTTAATATGCTTGACAGTAAGACTTACATATTTAGAGTCAGAGACAATGTTCAAGGGCTCTCAAAACATTTGTAAAACTTTAATGATGGCTGAAAGCTCTGTGCATTGAGCAGATGAATAAGGAGTTTGCTAAACCTGTTCTTTTTGAGAAATAATGTATGCTGCTTTTTTATTACTATTACTATCAGTAAATAGTGTCCAAGATGATTGGGCTATGCACATAGCCCTGAAAATCACTGCAAAAGTTTACTGTTGGGTTTTTTACAGATAGAGGAATGCAGCTGGCTTGATTTGTCTAAGAAGACACTAAAGAAAGTCTTAGCAAGTTTTAAAACAAAGTGATAGCAATACAGCTGGACTTTAACTTTTTGCAACAAACTAGCAGTGTTTGGGATTGCTGCATACTACAGTGTTGTTACTTTAATCTATGATAAGAGGTTGTTTTTGTGACACATACTCTTTTATAATAATTAAAACCATAACTAACCACATTGTACTTTAATATTATGCTGAAATATTGGTAACTTTATACACTCTTAAGCATTTATAGAAACTTTTATTCAGACAACTTTAATTAACAGAGGATTAAAGGAAAGAAAAAACTTGTTAATTTTATAACACTTTAAAACACCTTTTATTCAACTTATAACATATTAAATGAACTTAATTATTACTTTAATTTTTCTTTCAAGGTAAAAGAACAAATCTCTTATAATTAGTTTGGAATAAGAGGCTACTGTTCAGGATTAGGTTTTGAGAAAGCAGTTTTGGATGTTATGTTCTTTTAAAAAGAGATAAAACTTTCCTTCTTGGAACACCAAGGAAACAATAAGCACAAGAAGCACAAGAAGCTATTTTTATAAGACAGACTTTCTTTGTATACTGATTATTAAGGATAAGAACTTTTACCAAAACAGATTAATGATGAGAGGCCTTGAGAAAGAAAAAAATTTTTAACCTTGCATCAGCATACTACTTGATATTAAAGCCTTTAAAATTTTATAGACAGACCCATTAAATTTTATTTAACTTTAGCTGTAAAAATTCCTTTTCCACTAACCTTCTGCAGTTTCAGTATTCAGTCAGGTTTTGTTCCATACTCTACTCTTTCCAATAATCAATCATTTTATCTCAGGGCAAAATTATCCCCTGTTTTCTTAATAATAAAAACACATTCCATATAACCTACATATAAAGTTATCAAGCAAACTTCTTATAACATAATACCGTGAACACTAAACAAGCTTGTTAAAATAATGAACTTTCCTTTAAATACTTAGTAGCATGCAATATCAGAAACAGTTTTCCAGAAGCAAGTTGTGAAGGGAGGCTGGTTGCTGCCAATCTTTCCTGTTATAAAATTACCTTTTATTATTGTTATCATTATTATTAATTCAGATTGGTTTAAACACTTTAATTTAAACAATGCTTTATAAAACTTCTTATAATTATTTACAACCATATAGACTATAATTATATAATTTTAAGACAAATTTTACCTTTATAGAACACATTTCTTTACTTAAAGTTACCACAATACTTTCTATAACTTGCTACATGCATTTAAGTTCCAAGAGTTTAAGAAAATTAGCCATCCCACTTTAGGACAAAACACCTTTTTGCAAAGACTTATTAAATTTCAGTTAGCATTTTCACAAACCTTTAACCAAATATTCATTTAAGTTTTACATCCTTCATATTATCCTGTGAAGAAAAATAAGTTATTTATTTCAATCTAGGCAAGAACAACTTTTTATAAAAAGATTTACAGTAATTTTGTTAATCAAGACTTATGATTTTTATCATTGTAGAGATTGTATTAACATTTAAACTTAAGTATTAATATGAGTGCTTATTTAGTTTTTGGCCATTTGAATAGGGCTCTTTTATAAATTTTTATTAATTTATATTACCATCCAGAGGTATCAAAATATACACTGACATTGAACGAACAGACAAACACAGAACAATCACAACACAGTAACAGAAACATACAGTTTACAATTAACTCATAATTCTTACTTTCTTGGTATAGCTGCTTTTAAGCTGTCCATTATACCACATTTTAAATATAACTTCTTAAGATTTCTTCTGGAATCCATGTTGCCTGTAATATGCAAGCTTGTACTTGGAAACATTGTTATTAGTTTAGTTATGGGTAAACATTGTTCAAAGTAGGGGGAGGGGACAGCTAGCCTGAACTTTTGGAAGGGTTTATTGCTCCTCATTTTTTAAGCACTTGGGAGAATGACTGTTATTCTGTTAGAAATGTTGTGGGTACCTACACTTTCAGCTTCATTATAATAGAGAGCTTTTTAGGTAATGTAAGTTCCGGGGGTTAAAATAGCAAGGACTAGGCTTTTCTATTCAGTAGGTGTATAGTGAGCATGAGAAATGCTGTTTAATAACATCTGAGTACAGGGGCTATTAAGACTATATTCTTGAACAGATTTACGAAGGTGAGTATTGGTTTTATGATGCTAAGGGGCCTAAAGAGGAGGAGAATCTCATCGTGGTAATTTACTGGAAAGAAGTGAGGAGGAGTGAATGGGTGGTGATTAAGGACAATTGCAGTAAGTGGAGCTGAAAGAGGATGTGTAGAAGGTGCGGCAGTGAAAGAGTTAATAAGTGGAGCTGAAAAGGGAGGTGTAGTAGGCGTAGCAGTGAGAGAGTTAGGCTCTGGCAGTTTTAACTAGTGTGTAGTGGGGGATAATGAGTTCTTTGATTGCCTAAAGGAGCCGGAGGTTGGGAAGTGGGAGGATTACTTTTTGAGGGTTTAATTTTAGGTTTTGGACATAAGTTTGAGCTAATTTCTTCATTGTCAGAAGGGGAACTATCGTTATCACAGTCTATAGCGATAGAGACTGAACTTGGGCAGCTAGAGGATTTCACGGCCTGAGGAGAAGGAGGTGAGGGCAGAGGGCAGAGGGCTAATTGTCTTGAATAGGAGGGGAGAGAGAAAGCCGCTGGCTAAGAGCCTTATTTCCTTGCATGGGGGGGGTGAGGGGGTAGGCAAACAAAGAACTTTTTCGCCCTGTTTAACTACTTCAGCCGCTTGGGGGCAGAGATGGTGCACAGCCAAAAGATCATTTATCACAGTCCAATAATTAAAAGCAGTAACAGGGACCCTACTGGGGCCAAAGGTTTTGTAAAAGTCCTGTAGGGCGTCACTTACACGGCACCACCATTGTTCATCGATAGTACCTTCTTGGGGAAACCAAGGACAAATTTCTTCAAGGAAAGCAAAAAATTTAGAAAGTTCTTTAACATGAACCTTTACTCCTCTCATCTTAAGCGTGGCCTGTAGGCTGGATAGGAAAAGGGAACTATCACTAGAGGAGCCCTGCCCCATTGTAGCCGATCACTTACTGAGACATCTTCCAGGGAATAGGCAGTTCCCTGAAAGTCTCCTCTGCTCAAGCTGAAAGCTCAGGTCTTCTGCCCAGGCCGATGGCCGAGGTCTTCTGCCCAAGCTGAAGGCTCAGGTCTTCCGCCCAAGAATTCTTAGGTTTTCCTTATTTACAAAAACCACCTGCACAGGTTTTTCCTGTGTATCAGCTTGCTTCTTCCCCCTGTCCTGTAAACAATGGTGGGTGGGGCCCCATGTTGGGCGCCACTTGCTCCAGCTGGCGGGGGTGAGTCCAGGGACCTGTGGGAAGAAGCAGGATGGGGCAGGAGTCGAGAGAAGAATGGAGGCAAGACAGGATTCTGATCAAGCCTCATTTATTGGGGGTAGAACATGGGAATTTATACTGAGGGAAGGGAATGTGTCCACAGGTAATAGGCTGGTCTCACGGGTGGCAGATGTCCAAGGAGGGGATTGGCTGAAAGTTTGTGCCAGGTCTGCAGAGTTTTGTGCCTTGCACATGCGTATTGCTGTGGTCACCTGAGTTGTAGCAGGAAGGGGAGAACAAAGAAGCAGGGAGGAAGAAGAATAAGGAAATGACAGGGCAGATTTGTGAACTTTGCCATGTTGTGGGAGGTTGTAAATAGGTCTCACAGTGCGTGGCTCCCTACAAATGGTGGCCAGACCCAAGGGCAGAGCCAACAGCTATTCAAAGGGCTTGAAAAATTACCTTCACAGCACCCAGAGCTCAGCTGGGAAACATCTGTCTTGGCAGAACCCTGCTTTGAGCCCCTGCCCTGAGCCCCAGCCCTCCTGGCTAGGGTCAGGTCTCAAAAGCCTGGGTGTGCAGTGTGGATGCAGAGAGTTCCTGTGCCCCAGCCTCTTCCCTTCTAGGATTACATCCTGTGCGGGCTCATAGGTGAGCCCATTTAAAATGGAGAACCAAAGGAAGGCATTAAATAGGCTGTAGGCCATAGTGTCACTCCTCTTGACTGGCAGTGCCAAGATATATAGCTGGATTTTGTCTAGGTTCTTGGCTATGCTGCAGAACTGAATATCAAGAGCATGTCAGGTTAGTAAGGGCAGTAGTTTATTAAGGTAAGGAGGGAAAAGAAGTGGGGGAAAATAACAGATCATGGGCCCCAGGTAGAGAGGAAGAGGCTGAAAATTGATACTGCAGGCCAATTTACAGATTACAATTCCCCATTATAGAGTATAAGTCCCAGGTTTACTTGTGAATTGATCCAGGTGGGGGCGAAGAGGGTCAGAATAAGGGTCCAAAGGCAAGTGAGAGCAAAAGAGAGCAAAAGGCCTTTGTGTTTGCTTTTTAAATCATTAATTATTCCACCCCTTTGCTAATGGCATGGGAAGAGTCCCAGCTCTTTGCTGTTTTGATTGGTTACCCCACAGATCAATCTCCCAGGAATGCCCAATGATAAGGTCCCTGGATAATATCTGGGGCATCTCCTGGCTTCTGGAGGAAGTCTCATTCTGAATCACAGAATCTCATGAGGGTCTTCCAGCAGCCATCTTGGGAGTACTGAATGATACATGGACTTCTTGCCAGGTTCCAGATCTCTCTATCGATTCCTTGTCTTACTAGCCTGCTTCAATTCTGTGTGTGTTCTAAGGTAGATGTGGGGTAAAAGAAGGTAAAATGCCCTTTCGGTAAACTTAAGATTCTGGAATGTGGACAGGTTGGTATGAGTGTGGGGAGAGGGAAATGGATTTCCCACATCTGCCTCCCACTAGTCATTTGTGTAGACTGCCAGAAGGATGGGGTTGAACTGGCCAGCAAAGAGAGGGAACAAGGTGTCTAACTGGTATTTATGTACTTAGGCTATAGATAAATTTATTATTAATGGTACCTGCTTACATTACACCCGTTACCTAGGCCTCAAAAAAAATGTGTTGCTTCCTGCTTGGGCATACACACCCCTCTATATAAACCTGTAGCCTCCAAAAAAGCCACAGAGCCTCCCCCAATCTGCCACAGTCTGGTTACATGAGTAAATAAAGGCATGACTGATGCTGGGCTCCCATGTGGTTTCTCTGGAATATCTCTGGCTGCTAAGTTAGGGAAGTGGGTGTCAGAGGAAGAGCACAGAGGGGCTGGCTCTGGGGTGTGGGGGAAGGAGCTGCAGTTGGTGAAGCAGGGGAGCCATGACACCCTTGGCCTGAAGTTATGAATTTTGAGGTGGGAACTAAAGGTGAAACAGGGGCAGCTCTGTCTCTCCTCCTCAGCCAGTTCCCTCAGCCATGGTGGATGAGCTTCCTGGCAGGTGCTGTGGCCCAACCTTCCCACTTTCCACCATGCCCAGGCCATTGCTCACCTCCCAATGTTCCTGGAAACTGCTGCCCCAGCACACAAACCTCCTCCTCTCTCCCTCAGGCAGGCCTTGCCTGAGGGACCTGAGGAAGAAGCCAGCCTTGATGAGGGGAAGGCCAGGAAGCAGCCTATGGCTAAGGAGGACAATGAAGACAAGACAAGGTGAGGAGGATCCCCTATGTGAAGCAGGAGGTCTGGGGACCCACCTTGGGTTGATGTGTGCCTCAGGGCAGGTATTGCAGGAGAAGTGAGAGCAGCTCAGTCCCTCCTCAGTGCTTTCCCAGTTGAGGTGGTAGCTTCCCATCATTCCCTGCCACCCCAAGATCTGGGAGCCCCTGCAGCTGCTGGGTGCTAAAACTGGCATTACCCTGTCCTCACTTTGTCTTAGCAGTCACTGCCTGCCCTCAGCCAACCAATAGACACTGTAGCTACAAGTTCCCAGCAGATCCATAGCAGGATGACCCAAGCTCCTTATTTTTTTATTATTATTTTTTTATTGACTTTGTAATAATATTACATTAAAAATATATATATATGTGAGGTCCCATTCAACCCCACCCCCCCACCCCCCCTCTCCCCCCCCAACAACACTCGTTCCCATCATCATGACACATCCATTGGATTTGGTAAGTACATCTTTGGGCACCTCTGCACCTCATAGACAATGGTCCACATCATGGCCCATACTCTCCTCCATTCCATCCAAGCCCCAGGCCCTCCAATGGGCTGCAACCCTGCCCATACACACTCCACCTACCTCAGGCCGACTGACCTTGCCCTGGGTCCCAGCAGCCCTACAACAAGGGATGCCTGGGCAGATGGAAGGGAAGTAGTGAGAAGAGAGTGAGGAAAGGGTGCTGCCTCCAAGGTGGTGGACATGTCCCAGGAGGGTCTTGCCAAGGTGGTGCAGGACCACCTGCCCTGGATTTAGCTATCCAGGTGTGGGCAGGTGTGGAGGGGACTGTTCCCAGCCAGGACAGTCAGGGGGCATGGCTTCCCCCCCAGGTGCTGAGGGGGTGCTGCAGCCCAGAGGTCTCAGGAAGGCACCTTGGAGCACTGTCTCCACCCTGACAACCCCCTACACACAGAATTTAGGTGCAACTGGCACATTGCCCTTTCAGAACATGTTCGTCAGCCCCCAGGAGCTGAAGGGAGGCTTCCCACATTTTCACAGAAGGGTACTAAGACCACCAGTTTCTGTCAGGAACAGCTAACGAGCAGGAGATGCTCCCAGCAAAGGGTCCCCTTACTGGCAAGGGCTGGTGTCAGCTCCCTAAAGGGACTTCGAAATCTTAAAGAAGCTAGTGCCAGAAAAGCCTCACTGGCCTCTCCTGTTATTTGTGTCTTGCTCAGGTGACTTGAGTGAAACTTTAAAATCTTTCAGGAGGCTAATCCAGCTAGTGATGCCCAAGGATTCCCCTTAAGAAAACCTGGATGCCTTCCCCATACCTCCGGTGTGTGCTGGCATGAGCAGGACACACTGAGGGGATTTGAAAATTTTCCAGGATGTTCATACAAGCAAGGAGCAGCAAACAGTATCCAGAGCAGACCTGTGGTGCAATCTCTGGTGAAAAAAGTCAAAGTTCAGCAGTTTCCATTAGCCAATGTGAACATTAAAAAATGTTATGAGTCATGATATACTCTCAGGTAACAAAATGGCACTGAAAAGGGTTTTGAGTTACCCTTTCACAGGAAATTCCACCTGCCTGGAAGGAAATGGCATTGGAAGTGTGACTGAAGATTCCTGGCAGCTCATCTGTGGATTTCCAGGTGAAGTGATATAAGTGGTATAGAACTTGTCCAAACCCACAGACCTGTACCAGTGTTACAGGAACAATTTCAAGACACAGGTTTGTATGTGACCAGGTCCCTACAGAAGAGAACTTGAAGAAAACTATTTCTAACCATCACCCTAGCCACAGGCCTTTCCTTACCTTCCTAACTACAAACTCCAACCTCACCATTTCTCTAATCCTAGCCCTCACCCTAACTCGATAAGTGTGCACTGGAATTTGCCATGTAGTTTGCAATTGTGATGATAGAAATGCTCAACAACTGCCATCCAGACATCTATGGAAAGACATCATTTAGAACATCCTGTTGACTTCCAAGACAATATACAATCTTCCAGGTGGAACCCAAAAACAGTCCTGAACTGCTGGAAGGGCACATGAGCTATGAGATCTCTCTTCAGTTTTCCTCCCAGGACACACCAGCCTGAAAGTTTCAGTAGAGCTACCTATGGCCACTGAAGAGGGTCTGGGAGATATTTTTCAGTTTATCCTGGGGAATACCTGTCCCACCAATGACAGCTGCTGGTCAGGCACAGGCCCACCTGGGACCTCCATGAGCAACATGGCTTGGACTTAGACAATCTGGGCACCTCAGGGGCCTCCAAGCAGCCTGGGTCTGGGGCTGGTCCTGGCAGATGCTCTGCAGGTTGGACAAAGGGGAGCAAGGATGCATGCAGGTCAAGTAAAGGGATGCTATGCTCAGAGCACTCAAACTAGTTGGTTCCCATCATTCCCCTGTAGAAGATTTGGATAATTTTAGTCAGGTTCACCCAATAAAAGTGCACAAAAGAAAAAAACAAAAAAATTTTTTTTTAATTTAAAAATATATATTTTTAAAGTGCACAAAAGGACAACGAGGGTCGGACTGCAAACACTGTCAATGCCACTCCCTGTGAGAGTGTGGTTTGGGGTCAAAGTCTAAAGGTTTCCCTGTGAAATGAGTTACAAGTTAGGGAAGATGAAGGAGAAGAAAGATAAAAATAACCTGGAGAAGGGAGGGCATGAGGAAACATGGAGTTCTTGGGGAGCAAACCCCACAGACATCCTGGCCAGCATCTGCCCTCTGCCTGACCCACAGGCATCCATGAAAATGGCCCAGTGTCCACAGGAGGGGAAAAGCTCTGTGATTACAAGACTCTGCTGGGAGCCACTCCCACCTAAGTAAGGCACCCAAGCTCTGACCAGCAACCAGAAGGCCTGCCCATGGACAAGGAGAAGCCTGCAACACTGCTCTTCCCCAGCAGCCCAGCCACCCATTCACTTTCTGCTCCACTCACACCCTTGACCTTCTTAGGCAAGGTCATCTGGACCATAGAGGAAGAAGGGGTCTCCAACCTTAAACCTAAGTCCTAACCCAGAAAAAGAATGTGACCCCAAATCTTAAACCCTGACCACTAACAACAAGGTAAATCTTATCCCTAACCTCTATCGTTAACCAAAGCCCAAACCAAACACTCATTTTAATATAGACAATATCATCCTGGACACATCTTGGATGAGAGTCCTCTCTTATGCATTGAGTCCCTGTGGCATACAAGGTAGGTCATATCCCTGGGTTCTGGAGGCTGTGTCGGAGCAGAGCCACCACAAGCATGGCCAGGAACAGACAGAGAAGGGACAACATGAAAGATTCTCTGACTCTTAGATTTCTGCATGATGGAAACAAACTGGTAAACCACTCAGCTGTATATATGATACCATTCAAGGGAAGTGAAAGACTGCAAAAATATATCAAAGTAATAACCACGTGACTTGAATGTAGTGAAAAAAAGAGGTGACCACCTCAACTGACATTGAAAAAGCATTTGAAAGATTCCAACATGGTTTCTTGATAGAAACATTCACAAAAGCAGGTATAAAAGAGCTTCCTCACACAATAAAGGGAATTTATGAAAAACACAGTTAAAATTTAAACACACAGTTAAAACACACCATAAAAATTGAATTTAGATTCAATGGTGAAAAAATGAAGGATTATCCTCTACAATAAGAAACAAAACAAGAATGCCTGCGTTCACCCTCCTCTTCAACATTGTACTGGAAGTTCTAGCCAGAGCCATTAGGTGAGAAAAATAAGTAAAAGGCATCCATATTGGAAAGCAAAAGGAAAAATCTCACCATTCAAAGAAAACTTGACCTTCTATGAACTTCAAACTCAAGGCCAACATTATTATATTCATCAGTCAAAGGGATGCTGATGCAAAATACCAGAAATTCATTGGTTTTTATAAAGGGTATTTTTTGGGGAGGTAAGAGTTTACAGATACCAGGCCATAAAGCATAAGTTACCTCCCTCACCAAAGTCTATTTTCATGTGTTGGAGCAAGATGGCTGCTGATGGCTGTGAGGGTTCAGGCTTCCTGGGTTCATCCCTTCTACAGTCTTGCTTCCCTCTGGGTTCAAGGTTCCTTTCTTCCTGGGGCTTGCTTCTCTTTCTTCTGTGTGCTTACTTTCTGGAGCTCCAGCTTAGGCTTCACCATCAAACTCCCAACATCAAAACTCCAACATCAGAAACCCTCAGGGGGCAGACTTGGCCCAGTGGTTATGGCATCCATCTGCTACATGGGAGGTCTGCGGTTCAAACCCTGGGCCTCCTTGACCCATGTGGAGCTGGCTCATGCACAGTGCTGATGCGTGCAAGGAGTGCCCTGCCACGCAGGGGTGTCCCCGTGTAAGGGAGCCCCACACGCAAGGAGTGTGCCCCATAAGGAGAGCCACCCAGTGGGAAAGAAAGTGCAGCCTGCCCAGGAATGGCACCACCCACATGGAGAAATGACACAACAAGATGACGCAGGAAAAAGAAACACATATTCCCATGCCGCTGGCAACAGAAGCAGACAAAGAAGACACAGCAAATAGACACAGAGAACAGACAACCGGGGTGGGGGCTGGGGGGTGGGGAGTGGGGGGGAGGGGAGAGAAATAAATAA
Source organism: Dasypus novemcinctus (assembly GCF_030445035.2). Classification (NCBI taxonomy): domain Eukaryota; kingdom Metazoa; phylum Chordata; class Mammalia; order Cingulata; family Dasypodidae; genus Dasypus; species Dasypus novemcinctus. Next base: position 1,031,036 of record NC_080697.1, on the reverse strand, counting down.
ATCTTAAAAAAAACAAAACCCTCAACTCTGTTCTTTGCCATACCTTTTATCTGTGAGTCCCCTCATTCCAAGGGGTGGGAACTCAGGGCCCTAATCATAACTCAGTCATCCCCAGATACAGATCAGATTACAAACATAATCCAATATCTATTTTTGGAATTCATAACCATATCAAACTGCTACACTCTGAATTCCAAAAAGATATTACAATATTTGAAAAAAACTTCAAATCAGTAACAATGCAAGTATAAATCATATCACAATCAATTTAAGGAAATACAGTTTGTCTTGGGATGAAATCCTGTCTGCTATATACCTCTGAAATTTACAAAACAATATATCTGTTTCCAATATACAAATGGACAGACATAGGATAAACATTTTCTTTACAATAAGGAGAAATTGGGAGGCAAACATGAGTCACAGGTCCCCTGCAGTTCAGTAAACCTGCAGGGCATCCTCCATTCAATTTCAGTCTGAGAGTCATTCTTAAGATGATAATTTCTTCTCCTTGGGGCCTTATGGGAACCCACCCTTTCCACAGTGTTGCCCAATGTCCATTTTCTTGGTTCCACCCTCATCAAGCATTTGGGTGTCCACCAAGCTCAGATCTCTCCCTCTGAGAGTGTTGGGGTGATTGCCACACCTCACCCAATCTTTGTGTTAGAGTCTTAAACCCCCTAGTAAAGTGATGTGAAGACAACATTCCCCCTAACCTTTGGCAAACAGGCTCAACCCTCTCAGAGCAACGAGTTGACCACCTGGTCTTCCTTAACCTTTGGGGGACAGGTCCACCCCTCTCAGACCTGTGGGGTGCTGATCTTAACAGCTCTAATCCTTGGGGAATGTGCTCCACCCTCTCTGCACTCTGGCACAGCAAAACTCTCTCAGAACATTGGGAAGAAACATCCCTTCTCTTCAACTGCTGGGGCAAACACCCTCTCTGTCCACATGGGTGGGTTTCCTGTCTTGGCCCAAGGTGATGTCTTAATTCCAGATCTCAGCTGCCATGGTTTTCCTCTTAAAGTTGTTTCTCCTTCAATCTCTCCTTTCCAGGTCTCTTTCAGTCCAAGCTGACAGTGGTTTTGTTCATACAGCTCTCTCAAAAAGTTTGTTGGTTTAGCATGCAGGAAGCAGGGGTCCATGCCATCAGATAGTAAGAATTTCCACGAGTCTTTCTGACATAATTGATTTACAAGTTTCAAGTTTAGTTAAGTCCTCCAATGAGGCACTTTATTCTAGGAGCTTGGTTTCCAGAGGTTTAGAATTTCCAAAATTAGTTTCTGTTTTCTTTGTGCCTGACAGTTCAGTTCTCAGCATCTCTCTCTCATCTAGAATTTTGCTATAAGCTGCAAGCAGAAGCCAAGCTGCATCCTCTGGACCTACTTTTTAAATTTCCTCAGCTAAATATCCAGGTTCACCATTTTCAAATTCTGCCATCCATAAAACACCAGAAGTTACTCTTGCTAAGTTTGCCACAACTTTAAAACACAGATCGCCTTTCCTCCAGTTTCCAATAATAGTTTCATCATTTACTTCTAAGGCCTCATAAAAGTCTCTTTAGCATCCCTATTGCTACCAACAGTCTCTTCAAAGTGATCTAGGCCTTTTCCATCAAGCATCTCACAATTCCTCCAAAAAATACCCCTTACCCATTTATAAAACCGTTCCAGCATTTTGGTAATTGCAAAAGCACTTCCCCACTCCTCAGTACCAAATTCTGTATTAGTCATTCAAAGGGGTGCTGATGAAAAATACCAGAAATTGTTTGGTCTTTATAAAGGCTATTTATTTGGGGTAGGAGCTTACAGAAACCAGGCCATAAAGCATAAATTACTTCCCTCACCAAAGTCTATTTTCACATGTTGGAGCAAGATGGCTGCCGACATCTGCGAGGGTTCAGGCATCCTGGGTTCCTCCCTTTCAAGGTCTTGCTTCTCTCTGGGTTCAAGTTTCCCTCCTTCCCAGGCCTTGCTTCTTCCAGGGCTCAGGGTTCCTCCCTTCCTGGGGCTTTCTTCTCTTTCCTCTGTGAGCTTACTTCCTAGGGCTCCAACATCAAAATTCCAACATCAAAACCCCTCAACTATGTCCTCTGCCATGCCTTTTATCTGTGAGTCTCCACCCACTGAGGGGCAGGGACTCAGTGCCCAATGACATTGCCCAATCAAAGCCTTAATCATAACTCAATCACACCCAGGTACAGACAAGATTATAAACATAATCCAATATCTATTTTTGGAATTCATAACCATATCAAACTGCTACAGCATTCATACTAATTTATTAACAAAAGCACTTGTTTTTTGACCATTTGAATAGAGCTCTTTTAAGAATTTTTACTTATGAATTTAATACCACCATCCAGAGTTATTCAAATATACACTGGCACTGAACAGACAAACACAAAAAGAGTTAAGACACACCAACAAAAGCTGAAAGCTCACTAATTTGACTCAAAATTCTTACTTCTTTGGTATAGCTGTCTTCAAGGTTTCTAGGTTTTCACTTCTCTGATTTTACTGCTTTTAAGATTTCTTCTGGGGGAAGTGGTTGTGGCTCAACTGATAGAGTGTCCACCTACCATATGAAAGGTCCAGGGTTTGATACCCAGGGCCTCTTGACCCATGTGGTGAGCTGGCCCATGTGCAGTGCTGCCACATACAAGGAGTGTTATGCCAACCAGGGGTGTCCCCAATATAGGGGCACCCCACATGCAAGGAGTGCACCCCAAAAGGAGAGCTGCCCCACATAAAAAAAGCACAGCCCATCCAGGAGTGGTGCTGCACACATGGAGAGCTGACATGGCAAGATGACACAACAGCAAAAAAGCAACACAGTTTCCCAGTGCCACATAACAAGAATGCAAGCAGACATAGAACACACAGCTAATGGACCCAGAGAGCAGACAATGGGGGGAAAGGGGAGAGAAATAAATAAAATAAATCTTTAAAAGAGAGAGACAGGACAATGAAATGTAATATTAAAAAAAAAGGATTTCTTCTGGAATTTATGTTGTCTGTACTATGCAAGCTCTTTCCTGCATATTAGTAATCAGCAATCAGTTTAGCAATACTTGAGCAGTATAAATACAGTTAAGCTCTACTTTAGCAGTTTAGACAGGCATTTAACACTTGTATTTTGGATTATCACTCTTCAGGAGTACACTTAGGTTCAAAGTTTAGGAGTAAGCTATTGATTTAAAACTGAAAGTTCCTTTTAACACTTTGATAAAAATTCTGATTAAAATAAAATGTGACTAAAACTTAAAACATTGTTGAAGTAATATTCACCTTTAATTGCAGGCTTACAAAAGCTGCTGATATTTCTCTTTTATTCACTATCATAGAATTATTCAGTTTAAAATTTACTAAACTTGAACACTAATTTTATCAGTTTTGCTATACAGGCCTAATTAGAATTAGCATGGAAACAAAACATAAAATATTCACTTTGTTAAGTTTTTTACTCTTTCAGCAGTTTTATTCCACCAGCCCCCATTAACTCACAGCCACATCATTGAGGAATTGTTGCCGGATGTTCCTCTTACGCTAGTTAACTCCTTAGCAGGTTAAAACTTGATTTCACTAACCAGGGCTTTGTTTAACACTTTTGCTTGTGCAGGATGTTGTATTTGTGATTTAGCTTTTTCTTGCACAAGCAGTTTAACATGATTTCAAAATTCTTCTATAGTTTCTACATCTCCTTCGTATCTAGTTGCTCAGAGAGATATATTATTAAGGCAGAGTTGGAAGTCTACAAATTTCTTTCTAGCTTTAATATTTTTTCTTTAACCTGAGCATGCCAATGGGTCATCATCTGCACCTGTTTTGGTGAGCTGGCAGCAGGCAGGGTGGAGGGAGGGAGTTCAGGGGGAGGCACAGGGGAATGGGAGGAGGATAGAGCAGCTTGGAGAGTGCTGCTGGGGCCATGGCAGTGGTGGGGTGTGATCAGGGGGTTGAAGTTGGAAGAAGGAGGTCTTGGGTGTGGAAGAAGGGGTGACTGCAGAGAAGGAGGACCTGTTAGGTAAAGCAGGATTGGCAGAGGGAGAGAAGGAAGAGGAAAGCCTGAAAGTAGGAACTCTTGAACCACTTGCTATTGTGCCAGATAAAGTCCTCTAAGTCTCAGAGACTTGGAAATTGAAGGTGCTGTTTTCTGGCCATTGAGTTTCATTATCCAATTTGTTTTGTAGCTACACAGAGGTCAAATAGAAAATGAGTTTTTTGGGTCTAATGTCTCATTTCTGGTACAGTGTTTTAAGGTTGTGAAGAAAAGCCTAGAGGTGCAGATGTGGGAGTGTGGGGGGAAGGCTGGAATAGAATTGTCCACTTTAGGTGGCATTGGTGAGACTAAGGATTCTCTTTTTTTTTTTTTAAAGATTTATTCCTCTCCCCTTCCCCCCTGTTGTCTGCTCTCTGTGTCCATTCACTGTGTGTTCTGCATCCACTTGCCTTATACTGCAGCAGTGGGAAACTGTCTCTTTTTGTTGTGTTATCTTGGTGCATCAGATCTCTGTGTGTGTGGTGCCACTCCTGGGCAGGCTGTGCTTTTTTCACACTGGGTGGGTTTCCTTTGTGGGGGTGGATCTCCTTTGCAGGGTGCACTCCTTGCACATGGGTGACCCCTATGCAGGGATGCCCCAGAATGGCACGGCACTCCTTGGACACAGCAGCATTGTACATGGGCCAGCTCACCACACGGGCCAGAAGGTCCTGGGAATCAAACCCTGGACCCTCCATATGGTAGATGGATGCTCTATCAGTTGAGCCATGTCCACTTCAGGAGACTTGGGGCACAGTGGAAGCCAGAAGCTGGGGTGGTGCAGTTGACAAGAGGCCTCTCTCTGCATTGGGGGTTTCTAGGATCGAGTCCTGGCAACTCCTAGAGGAGAGAAAATGAGAAGAGAAAAAACACAGACAGCAAAAACAACAGGGCAGGAGGAGAGGAAGGGGGAAAGTAAGTAAATAAATAAATCTTAGGTTTTTTTTTTTTTAAAAGATTTATTTTTTATTTATTTTGCTCCCCTTCCCCACCCCACCCTCCAGGTTGTCTGCTCTCTGTGTCCATTTGCTGTGTGTTTTTCTGTGACCACTTCTATCCTTGTCAGCGGCACTGGGAATCTGTGTCTCTTTTTGTTGCGTCATCTTGTTGTGTCAGCTCTCCGTGTGTGCGGCACCATTCCTGGGCAGGCTGCACTTTCTTTTGTGCTGGGCAGCTCTCCTTACGGGGCGCACTCCTTGCACATGGGGCTCCCCTACATGGGGGACACCCCTGCATGGCACGGCACTCCTTGAGCACATCAGCACTGCGCATGGGACAGCTCCACATGGGTCAAGGAGGCCCTGGGTTTGAACTGCGGACCTCCCATGTGATAGGCAGACACCCTATCCTTTGGGCCAAGTCCGCTTCCCATAAATAAATCTTAATTTAAAAAAAGAGACACAGAGGAGAGACAATAAGAGATGCAGCAGACGAGGGAGCTGAGTTGGCACAAGAGAATGATCGCCTCTCTCCCACTCTGAAAGTTTCCAGGATCAGTTCCCAGAGCTGCCCAATGAGAATATGAGCAGACACAGAAGAACACACAGCGAGTGGACACAGAGAGCAGACAATGGGCAGAGGAGTAATAAATAAATATATATATTTAAAAGACAGTATTTACATTAAAGACTCATTTTTAGTTTACCTTTCATTGTTATCCAATATGTAACAGGTGAACCCCAAATCTCACTTACGAGTTCCTAGGCACGAGCAGACTGACAAAGGTAAAGCAAGCACAGATTAGAACAGAAGAGAGGATTTTATGCACTTAGCTTAGGGAAAGACCTGCCTATGAAATCACCTGGACGCAAGCTCCCAGTGTCTGTCCATGGAGAAACCTCGTGACCCTGCAGCTTCGTTCCTGCAGGAAAATCCCTTTGCAGTTCCTAGGCATGGAGTGCAGAGCCCAGAGACGAGACATGATTCAGGGCTCTGGGGCTGTGCCCCATTAGATTCTTCCTGTGAGGGCTGAAGCCCTGGGAGACTTTTTCACGGAAGGATTGGAGCGTTGCAGGGGGAAAGGCAGGAACGTTTTAAAACCATGGGCCGGAGGTGGGGGCGGTGTTTGAATGGCCCAGGTCTGGATTCCCAGTCACTGTCTGTACGAGGCACAGCCAAGGCTGGGGAAGGCCGGAGAGGCAGACCGGGGCCAGGTGAGGGGCTCCCGCACTGATGAAGAAGTTGATGACCTTCCCTGCCCTGCCAGAGTCCACCGGGGTTCCCGCGGGTTGACGTTCCATGGGGTCCTCCCTGGGGCAAGGCAGCTTGGGGCCAGGGCTGCATCCACACTTGAGCAGGTTCCTCTGACGTGGAGCCTGAACTTGGGTCACCTTTAGGTGACGTCGCCTTTAATGGCGACGAATAGATGTGCCTGTTTCAGGGCCTGTGCCTTCCCCTCCTTCCTTCTGCATCTTGGTGGCCTGGTCTCGACTATTGAAAATTACAAAGGCTGTTTCTAAAAGTGAGTTAATGGAAGTCTGGGGGCCCAGGAAAAGTTTTTTGCAGCTTCCTATGGATGTCCGAGGCAGACTGGCTGATAAGGTGAGCTCCTAGAGGATCTGCCCTTCTCTGGAGTCAGGACCACTCCTGCCTCTCCCAGCCCTCCTGGACATAAGGCTGGGTTTCTGGGTCCTGCCTGAGTCACTCCCCTCAGCTGGTTTAAAGTGGCCGCTTTGGAAGTGCATTTCCTGCTCCCTTTAAGGAGACATGGCCACGTGGCCTCTGGCCCTCAGGTCTGTCTGTCTTCTCCCTCTTTCTTACATGGGTTTAACTGGAATTCAGGGTCCTGTACAGAGGTCATTCTCAGCCACGCTGTGGCCAGGTGGTGTGGCAGGAAAAGACCAGCCTCCTCCTTTTCAGGCTGTCAGGAGGGAGGTCATCCCATTCCTGTGAGGACACCACAACGGGAGTCGCTGGATGAGCCACCCATCGCCCTCGGGGAGGATGAACCTGTTTGTCAGTCTTGGTGGTGTCCCACTCGAGACCTGACTGAGTGGATCACTCACCAAGGCAGCTTCCTAGAGGCTGGGGCCCTGCTCACTGCCCCATGTTCAGGCACAAGGCAGCCTGATGTCTCTGGGTGTCCCCAGAGCCTTAGAGGTCTTGGGAGACATCTGGGTCCAGTTCACCGACTGCGGCTTCCAAGCTGGGCTTTCCCACCAGGAACGGGGCTGGCATGGACCTTGCCTTTGGCTTACCCTTGTGGAGGTCTTAGGAAGTGGCCATGACAGTGCATTTTATGGACACTGCCAGGGGCCAAGTTTTGCAGTTAAACCAGACATTAAGAGGCACAAGAAGCAGACACATTTTATAGATTTTTCTTAGACTGAACCTTTGAATTTCCTTGTTAAAATCTCTAATATCATTTATTAAAACTTCTGTGAGTTTCTGAGAGGGTCTTCAACTGTGATGATGTAATTGTTGGTTTCTTCTTGCAGAACTGTCAGTTTTTGCTTTATATCTTTCAAAGCCATGGTGTTAAGTATTTGAAGCCCCTTGAGTATTATATTATCTTTTTGCATTGTTCCTTTTGTCAAAGTGAAACATCACTCTTTTTATATGATGTTAATATTCACTTTTTTAAAGTATGTCAAGTAATATTTTATTGTCAATTTTTAGGTAATTAAAAACTTGTCTGAAGTTCTTAAAAAAAAAGAAGCAGAGACAGACCTGTGATGTCCAGGCAAACAGCCTCAGGGACCCCGGAGGTAACAAAGTAACAAGAACGGTGCCCCGCAGGACATTGGATGAGCCTGCAGCACCCATGCAGGGCCTCCCAAAATGGCAATCTTGAGAACAGAGCCTGTTTCTGGGAGGGTCCTTTTACCCCAAACCCCAGATGAGTGTGGGGCTGTGTATGGTCACCCTGTGAGCCTCCCCATGTCCTGTGACCTTTCCCTGCCCTCATAAACAGTCTTGGAAGTTTTCCAAATGCTCTTTCCAGAAAGGCCATGTGCATGGCCATGAGAGCCCATGCTCAGCATGTGTGGAGGTGAGGTTGCCCTGAGATGCCATCTTCTTTACATGGTGCCACTTGAGAATGTGGACGTGCCCTGTCAACATGATGGAGAACAAGAATGATTGGTGGCAAGGCTGAATGGATCCTAACAGGAATTCCATGGCTGAGGGAGAGCAGATTCTATAGGCTTGAATGAATGGGAAAGCAGATTCCACCCTGGTGAATCATTAGGGCACACAGACATCTGTCTGATGATGTGAGTTTGGACTCAGACTCCAAACTCAAGCCCAAGGTTTTCCAGGGAAATGAGTTGCAAGATGTGGAAGGGTCAGCAAGAAGGAGAGCCCCAGGAGGACTGGGAGGGCCTGAGGCTACTGGGGTCTCAGATTCCCAACCCCACAGCCTTCCTCCCTGAGGCAGAGGGATCTGGCCAGACCCTGCCCCACCCAACCCCAGGGGCCACACCAAGGACCCAGGGCTGACGGCCTGCCCTGTGAAGCCCTCAGAGTGGTCAGGCCTGCTGGGACCCCTGCCCAGCAGAACCATGGACCCAAGACTCCCTCCCACAAAGCTAAGCTTCCCCCACGCCCAAGGGCCAGACCCCCATTCTGGTGTCCAGTTCACACAGAGGACTTGGGTAATTATCTGTAGGCTGAAGTGGGCCAGAAATGGTCTCTAGGGACTTCCCAACTGCCCAGCAGGGTGACCAGGGAAAGATTATCCCATTTGTTAAATGAGGCTCCAGAAAATGTCCCAGGTGGTGACTCTGCACCCACCCACCCAGCATCTGCCACAACTGCCCCGGACCCCAGCTGCCTGGAGGCCCTGGGTGTCTGCAACTTGTCAGCCTCTGGGAGATATTCCAAGCCCATGGCCAGAACCAGGTCGCAAGGACCAGGAGCTCCAGGTGGGGCTTTCCCCTGACATGTCCTTGTCCTTGGGACAAGGGGGTCACAGGGTCAACCTGAACATGAATTTTGCAGGCTTCCTCGGGTGGCTGAAAGTGGTGCTGCAGGCTGGGGTGGCCTGGGTGGATACCTTTGTGTAAAAACAGCTGCCCTCCCTCCACCCCAGCCAAGGAAAGTGACCGCAGAGCTCAGGTGCCCTTCTGCCTTTTCAGGCACTTCCCGCTGATGCATTGTACATCGTCTTGAAAGTCCACAGGGTGTTCTAAGTGGTTTCTTACAGTAGACATCTGGACTATGGTGGTTAACCTCTTACACTTGTGGGGATCCCTTGATGCTTCTCAAATGTTGAGCAGTTGTAGGGCCTAGTCCATCCAGTGGGTGGGTGGTGGGTGGGGGAGTGGCTCCTTCCTGGTGAAAGCACCTGCAGACCCAAGGGTCAGGGCCACCCTCAGCCCCACTTTTCTGGGAGTGGTTTGGAGGCTGACTCCCTGGGCAGTGGTCTCTGCTGTCCCCGTGGGCTCTTGGGTCCCCACAGCCCCACATCTCCCACTCCCAGGCACCTGCCTCCCTGCTGATCGCCTTCCACCTGAGCCAGGGACCCAGGGCATATGCGGCTCTCAGGGAGCCCAGGGCCCCTCACTGCTCCTCGCCTTGTGGGATGAGGGTGCTCTGTCTTTGGTGTTCTCTTTGGTGACAATGTGGCGGGAAGCCCTGCTGTTGAGGGTGTGGCTGAAGCATTCTGGGAGGGGCTGTGCTGCCCAGGAACCTTAGAAACATGCCATGGTCCTCTGCACCGGGCTGTGGGAGTTGTGCCAAGAACCGTCCTACCTGGAGACAGGGCTTCCAGGCATCCACACTCCTTCAGCTCCTCCCTCCTTTGCCCCAGTCTGGGGTTTCCACTCCAGCTTCACCTACCTGAGCCCTGGTTGTCCCCCTCCCCAGGCTTCCCCACACTGCACAAGGACACACAAGGCACACATGTGCACACATCCACTGGCACAGGCTCCCATGCCCATCAGTGTGTGCCTCGGCCAGGCCCTTGCCTGCCTGACCCTGTGCCCCATGCAGGCTGCACACCACAAGAGGCCACACAGCAATCCTCATGCTCCCCAGCTCCATCTGGATGTCTGTCACCTGCAGGAGCGATTTCCAAGAAGGCACTGTGAAATGCATCCCGTCCCTCTTCCTCCAACTTGGCCTTTCCAGCAGCTTCCAGGAAAGACCCTTTAATGAGAGCAACTTGGCACAGAACCTCCCCTGTCCTTCCCCTTGTCTCCCACCCAGTCTTGTTCTGGTTCGGGGTCCACAGTCCACATGGCCCCAGCAGGCTCACATTGTCTAGTTCCATGAAGCAGAATCAACATGCCCTAGAAGTGGTGTCTAGAGAGAGGCCCGTCCTGTCCCCCAGGGAATAGGCTGCCTGCAGGGGTGAAGTCCCACCTGCAGAGGAGCCTGGCAGCCGCCAAGTCCCAGGACCTCTGCTTCTGTCCAGAGGAGGCTGATTTTGCAGGAGGTGGCCCTCTGCTGCCTGCAACCTGGGTTCCTAACCCTTCTGTGGCTTGGGGGCCCCGGGGCTTCTCCCACTCCAGTAGGGAGACACACCCTCTCCTGCTCAGTGAGGCATTAGGTCCCTCAACAAGGACAGGAGATGAAGAGAAATCATGTCAGGCACCAGAGAGAAGCATGTACATGTAAGTACACATAAAGATATACAGATACATATAAGGATATATGGACACATGGACACATACATGTACAAGATATACATATTCACATGCGTATGCATATACCCAGAGACATACATATTCACAGACACAGACTCAGGCTGGTGTTGGCCCTCCAGGAGGAGGGAAGCACACGAGTGGCCTCCAGGATGGGACTTTGGCCCTGGGCATCTGCATGGGGGTCCGAGAATTGTGAGAAACGCTGCAGTTAAAATGCAAATAGGAAGACTGTCCAGAAGACGGTGGACTAGAAAGACACGGGACTCTCTTCTCCAGAAAAACAGCTGGAGGACAGGCTGAAAGAGCCTGGAAAAAGATCTTGGACGGTTCAGGACACCAGGTGAAGGCTGGACACGGCCCAGAGGAGGGAGGGACAAAGGCGGGAATTTTGATGCCAGAACTGAGCTAAAATGGGCCCTACCCCACACTAGGGTCACTTTAGAGTTCTTAGGCCTCTGGGCTAGCAGCTCCACACTAAGGGGTCCCGGGGACCCAGCCCAGGAAAGGGGAGAGAGGGCACAGGCCGAGGCTGGCTCAGCTCCTGATGCTCAGATCTGGCCAGCTTGTCCCAGGGGCCCTTCCGGGCCAGGGGGCTGCACCATGTTTGCCTTGGAGCCTGCGAGGGGCTAGAGATGTACCACTCCATCTCCTCCTCTCCCGACAGGGACTGACTGTGCAGGACTCAGAAGGGAGGGGAAAAGGAGGGGGCTGCCGGGGAAGCTGGAGCGCTGTCTCTGGGAGAGTCTGCGCCACCAGGCTCCTCGCCTGCAAGCAGGAAGCCCCAGCACGTGATCCAGTCGGTGCAGCAAACACTGTAACCAGGCACCAGCTGAGCTGCCAATGAGCACCATCTGCTGGCGGACCGAGGAAGTGCACATGAGGAAGTTAAAAACAAGCAGGAGGCTTTTCCCTGCTCCATAGCCTCCCCCCAAGGGCCTAGGAAGCTGGTCTGCAACCAATTCCTGGGTCCAGGGCCTGGTTCCGAGTCACCAGCAGGACAGTCCTAACAGTCCAGGAAGAGCCAAGAATCAGAGAGCAGAGTTAATACACAGCGTCCTAACACTAAATCCCTACAAAAGAGAAAGTTGAGCATCTGAAGGAAACTATGTCCTAATGAGATGCCTAGACTTCAACAAAAAATCACAAGCCATAGTAAGAGAACAGAAGACATGGCCCAAGAAAAGGAATATATCAAAGCCCCAGAAGAGATGTAGAATTTGAGAGAACTAATCAGCAAGATGAGCACAAATTTCCAAAATCAAATTGAGTTACAAGACTATTGTCTTTGGTTAAAGAGATAAATGACATCAAGAAGACACTGAGCGAGTGCAAAAAAGAATATGAAATCCTGAACAGAAAAGTAACAGAGCTCATGGGAATGAAAGACATAACAGGTAAGTTCAAAAACACATTTGAGGCATACAAGAGCAGACTCAAAAGGATAGAAAAAAATAAGTGATACTGAAGACAGAGCAGCTAAAATTGAAGAAAAAAAATAACAGAGAGAGAAAAGAATGGAAAAAATGGAGCAGGGACTCAGAGAGTTGAATGACAATATAAAATGCAACAACATACATGTCATGGATGTTCCAGAAGAAGAGAAGGGAAGAGGGGCAGAAAGAATATGTGAGGAAATCATAGCTGAAAATTTCCTAACTCTCACAAAAGAAATAAACTTACGTGTCCAAGAAGCACACCATATACCAATCAGAATAAATCCAAATAGACCTACTCCAAGACACATGTTACTCAGAATGTCAAATGTCAAAGACTGAATTCTCAGAGCAGCAAGGGAAAAGCAAACCATCACATACAAGGGATGTCCAGTAAGACTTAGCACAGTTTTCTCTTCAGAAACAATGGAGACAAGAAGACAATGATATGATACAATTAGGATACTAAAAGATAAAAATTGCCAGCTGAGAATTCTTTATCCAGCAAAATTGTCCTTCAAATATGAAAGCGAGTGCAAAATATTCACAAAGAAAAACTAAAAGAGTTTGCAAAAAAAAGAATGCACCTTTGCAGGAAATATTAAAGGGAGCCTTAGAACCTGAAAGAAAGAAAAAGAAGAGATAGGCTTGGAGGAGAGTATAAAAGAAATGACATATGAAAACCAAAGAATAAAGTGGAGGAAGTAATAGTGCATTTACAGTGATATCATTGAATGTGAATGGATTAAACTCCCTAATCAAAAGAAACAGGCTGACAGAATGGATAAAAAATTAAAAAAAAAAAGCTGTCCATATGCTGCTTATAAGAAACTCATCATAGGTCCAGGAACATAAACCGGCTGAAAGTGAAAGGTTGGAAAAAGAATAGTAACCAGAAAAGAGCAGGAGTGGCTATACTAATATCAGACCAAATAGACTTCAAATGCAAAAAAGTTAGAAGTGATAGAAAAGGCATTATATGTTAGTAAAAGAGACAATCCACCAGGAAGATATAATAGTCAAACATATCTATGCACCTAACCAGGGTGCAAAACCCACAGCCAATGTCATACTCAATGGGGAAAGGTTGAAAGCTTTCTCTCTAAGATTCGGAATAAGACAGGGATGCTCACTGTCACCATTTTTATTCAATATTGTACACAGAAGTTCTAGGTAGGCCAATAGACAAGAAAAAAAAAATTAAAGGCTTCCAAATAGGAAAAGAGGAAGAAAAACTCTCACTGTTTGTGGATGACATGATCCTGTACTTAGAAAATCCTGAAGCATCCATGACAAAGCTACTTGAGCTATTAAATGAGGTCAGCAAAGTGGCAGAATACAAGGTCAACATGCAAAAATCAGGAATGTTTTTGTACACTTGTACTGAACAATCTGAGGAGGAAATCAAAGGGGAAATTCCATTTTCGATAGCAACAAAAAGACTCAAATGCCTAGGAATTAATTTAACCAAAGAAGTACAGGACCTATATGCAGAAAACAGTGGTAAAAGAAAATTTTAAAGACCTAAACAAATGGAAAGACATTCCATGTTCATGGATTCAAAAATAAATATCATGAATATGTCAATCTTACTCAAACTGATTTATAGATTAAATGCAATACCAATCAAAATCCCAACAGCTTACTTTACAGGATTAGAAAATGTGATTACCAAATTCAAGGGAAAGTGCACCTGAATAGTCAAAAGCATTCTAAAAAAGAAGAGCAACATGGGAGGAATTTCACTGCCTGACCTTGAAACATATTACAAAGCTACAGTGGTCAAAACAGCATGGTACTGGCCTAAAGACAGACACATCTATCAGTGGAACAGAACTGAGAACCCAGAAATAAACCTTCACCTCTACAGACAACTGTTTTTTGACAAACCTACCATGCTAAAGTTAATGGGACAAAACAGTCTCTTGAACAAATGGTGCTGGGGGAACTGGATCTCTATAGCCAAAAGAATGAAAGAGGACCCCTATCTCACTCTCTATATAAGAATCAACTCAAAATGGATCAAAGACCTAAATGTGAAAGCCAGAACCATAAAACTATATGTAGAAAATATACAGAAACATCTTTAAGACCTTGTGGTAGGTAGTGGTTACTTGGACCTTACACCCAAAACACATGCAACAAAAGAAAAACTAGATAAAGGGGACCTCCTCAAAATTAAACACTTTTGCACCACACAGGACTTTGTCAAAAGGGTGAAAAGGCAGCCACTTAATGGGAGAAAATATTTGGAAATCACATGTCAGTCAAGGGTTTAATATCCAGGATATATAAAGAGGTGTTACAACTCAACAATAAAAAGACAAACTACCCAATTAAAAAATGGGCAAAAGACTTGAATAGACATTTGTCTGAAGAAGGAATACAAATGGCAAAAAAACAAACAAACAAACAACAAACACATGAGGAAATGCTCAACATCACTAATGATTAGGGAAATGTAAATCAAAAGTACAATGAGATGTCAATTTCACACCTATCGGAATGGTCACTATTAAAAAGAGAACAGTTTTGGAGAGGCTGTGGAGAGATAGGAATAGTTATCCACTGTTGGTGGGAATGTAGAATGGTACAGCCACTGTGGAGGACTATTTGGCAGTTCCTAAAGAAGATGGAGGTGAGACTTGCCACATGACCCTGCAATACCACTGCTGGGTGTATCCCAGAAGAACTGAGAGCAGTGACATGAACAGATAACTCCACATCGATGTTCATAGTGGTAGTACTGATGATTACCAAAAGTTGGAAACAACCCAGGTGTCCATCAATCAAAGATTGCTTAAACAAACTGTGGTCTATTCACACGATGGAATATTATGCAGCTATAAGAAGAAATGAAGTCATAAAGAATAGACAACATGGATGAACCTGGAGGGCATTACATTGAGTGAAGCAAGCCAGACACAAATGGACTAATACTATGTGATTGCATTACTATGAACCAAATATATTGTGGAACATATTGTATGATTTTTAAAAAAATTATGTGTATCCAGTACATTTAAATCAGAAATGTACGTTTTTATTAAAAAAAAAAAATAGAAGAGCTAAGGCACTGCTCTCCAGTTGAGGGGAAATGGCTGCTCAGTGACCATTGACTCCTTGAAGGCAAAGGTCACCATGACCAGCTTGAGCTGACACCCAAGTCAGGCCAACCCCTCAAGTTTAAAGCCCACGTGGGAAAATCAGTGCAAGGTTTCCCCAAAGAATTGCAGACACAGTGTGTGCCCACATTGCCCACTGCTGCGAGAGACCCAGAGCCCTGGGTGGCCCCTGCACCCCTCCTCTCCAGCCCAGGCAGGTTTAAACGGTCACCACCTCCTTCTCTGCCTTCCTCTTCCTTTTTTTTAAAAAAAGGTATTTATTTATTTATTTATTTATCTCCCCTTCCCACCCCCCATCCCCCTGTCCTGGTTGTCTGTTCTCTGTGTCTATTAGCTGTGTATTCTTCTTTTGTCTGCTTCTGTTGTTGTCAGCAGCACAGGAATCTGTGTTTCTTTTTGTTGCATCATCTTGCTGTGTCAGCTCTCCATGTGTACGGTGCCATTCCTGGGAAGGCTGCACTTTCTTTCGCGCTGGACGGCTCTCCTTACAGGGCGCACTCCTTGTGCGTGGGGCTCCCCTACGCGGGGACACCATGCTTGGTGCGGCACTCCTTGTGCACATCAGCACTGCATGTGGGCTAGCTCCACACGGGTCAAGGAGGTCTGGAGTTTGAACTGCAGACTTCCCATGTGGTAGATGGATGCCCTAACCACTGGGCCAGGTCCTCTTCCCTCCTCTTCCTTTTTATTCCTTGGGGAGGAGAAATGCCACAGGGAAAGTTGGTCTGTGCCACTGGGGTGGAAGAACGGTTTCCTGGTGGAGAGGCAGGACCTGAGGGCATGGGCCTCCCAGGCAAGAATTCAGGATGCTTTTCCAGTTTAGGTCTTCCCTTTTTTTTCAGCAATTTCTTCTAGATTTCAGTGTACACCCTTATACCTCACAATTTGTATGTAATTTGTATATATTTATTCCTAAGTACTTTATTCTTTTTAATACTATTGTAAATAGAATTTTTTTCCTAATCTCCGTTTTTTATTTCATCATACTAGTGCATAGAAATACAAATATTTTTCCTTCTTAACAACTTTTTTGAAATATAATTCACATACCATACAATTCACTCATTTAAAGTATTAAATTCAATGCTTTTTAGTATATTCAGAGAGTTGTTCAACTTTCACCGCAAAAGGAAGCCTTGCACTCTTTTATCAGTTACTCCCCCCCACCCCAATTCCTTCCCTACCTCCCCAGCCCTGGACTAATCCCCTTCTGTCCCTATGGATTCACCTATTCTGGACATTTCTTATACATAGACTTGTACAATACCTGGTCTCTTTTGTGGCTTCTTTAGCTTAGCATAATGCAATGAACAGGTTCTTCCATATTGTAGCATCTGTAAGCACTTCATTTCTTCTTACTGCCAAATAATATTCATTGTTAGATATTCCACATTTTATTTATCCATTCATCACTGATGGACATGTGGATTGTTTCCACTTTTTGTCATTTATGCATAATACTGCCATAAACATGCTTGTACAAGTTCTTGTAGGAACATGTTTCCATTTCTCTTCAGCAGATATCTAGGAATAAACTTTCTGAGTCATATGGTAAGTCTATGTTTAATTTTAAAATTATATATCATAATTTAAAAATTCTAGCAATATATATACAACCTAAAATTCCCCCTTTTAACCATATTCAAATAGACAGTTCAGTACTGTTTTCTTTGTTCTCCATGTTGTGTGACTATTACCACCCTCCATTACCAAACCAAACTTTACAATCACTCCAAAGAGAAACTCTGTACAATTTAACCATTAACTACCCTTTCCCTGCCCTCAACCCATCCCCTGGTAACCCATATTCTACATTCTGACTCTATGAGTTTGCTTATTTTAATTATTTCATGTCAAAAAGTTCATACAATATTTGTCTTTTTGCATCTGGGTTGTTTAACTCAGCATGATGTTTCCAAGATTCATCCATGTTGTCACATGTATCAAAAGTTCATACCTTTTTATGGCTAATAATATTTCATTATATAAATATACTGCATTTTATTAATCCACTCATTGGTTGATGGACCCTTGGGTTGCTTCCATGTTTTGGCAATTGTGAATAATGCCACTATGAACATTGGTGTACAAATATCTGTCAAGTCCCTGCTTTCAATTCTCCTAGAAGGGAGATTGCCCACATCATATGGTAATTCTATTTTTAACTTTCTGAAGAACTGCCAAACTGCCTGGCACAGCAGCTGTACCATTTTCCATTCCCACCATCAGCACTGAATGAGCATTTCTATTTCTGCACATCCTCTCTAACACTTGTCATTTTCTGGGTTTTTTTTTTTTTTAATAGCCATTCCAGTGGGTGTGAAATGGTATCTTACTGTGGTTTTTATTTTTATATTCCTAATGGCTAATGATATTGAATGTCTATTTATGTGCTCTCTCTCTTTTTTTTTTTTTTTGTCCATTTGTATATCCTCTTTGGAGAAATGTCTATTCAAGTCTTTCACCCATTTTTAAATTGGGTTTGTCTTTTTATTGTTGATTTGGATTTCTTTATTTATTCTGGATATTGAACCCTTATCACATATGTGGTTTCCAAATATTTTCTCTCATTGAGTAGCTTGTCTTTTCACTTTCATGATAAAGTCCTTCTAGGCACAAAAGTTTTTATTTTGATGGGGCCCTATTTACCTATCTTTTCTTTTGTTGCTTGTGCTTTGGGTATAAAGTCTAAGAAATCATTTCCCAACACAATATTCTGAAGATGCTTCTGTACATTTTCTTCCAGGAGTTTTATAGTCCTGGTTCTTAAATTTAGGTCTTTGATCCATTTTGAGTTAATTTTTGTACATAGTTTGAAATAATGATCCTCTTTTATTCTTTTACATATGGATATCCAGTTCTCCCAGCACCATTTGCTGAACTGGCTATGGATGTGAGGGTCTACTTCTGAATTCTCAGTTCAATTCCATTGGGCTATGTATCTATCCTTGTGCCAATAGCCTGCTGTTTTGACCATGGTAGGTTTGCAACAAGTTTTAAAGTCAGAAAGTGTGAGTCCCCAACTTTTTCTTCTTTGCCAAAATGTTTTTGACTCTTTGGGGTCCCTTAACTTTCCAAATAAATTTATGATTAGCTTTTCCATTTCTACAAAAAAGACTGTTGGAATTTTTATTGAGGTTGCATTGAATCTGTAAATTCGTTTTGGGTAGAATTGACTTTTTATCAATATTTAGTCTTCCAATCCATTAACATGGAATATCCTTCCATTATTTATTTTCTTTGATTACTTTTGGCAAAGTTTTATAGTTTTACATGTATAAATCTCTACATCCTTGGTTAAATTTATTCCTAGATATTTGATTCTTTTAGTTGCTATTGTAAATGGAATTTTTCTTGATTTCCTCCTCAGAGTGCTCATTACTAGCATATAGAAATGCTACTGATTTTTGCATGTGGATCTTGTACCCCACCACTTTGCTGAATTTTTATTTGCTCTAATAGCTTTATTTGTAGATTTTTCTGAACATTCTTCATATAAGATCATGTCATCTGCAAATAGTGAAAGTTTTACTTCTTTGTTTCCAATATGGATGCCTTGCCTTTTATTTCTTGCCTAATTGCTCCATCAAGAATTTCTAGTACAAGGTTGGTTAAAGTGGTGACAGGACATCCTAGTCTTGTTCCTGATCTTAGAGGATAAACTTTCGGTCTTTCACCATTGAGTGTGATGTTAGCAGTGGGTTTTTTCATATATGCGACTTACCATGTTGAGGAGGTTTCCTTCTATTCCTGTTTTTCTGAGAAATACCAATGATTTTTGATGTTGATCTTGTATCCTGCAACTTTGCTGAATTTATTAACTCTAATAGGTTTTTGTAGATTTTTTAGTATTTTCCTCATCTAAGATCATATTATGTATGAATAGAGATAAGTTTACTTCTCTTTACAATTTGGATGCATTTTACTTTTCTTGTTGACTAATTGCTCTGTCTAGAACTTCTGGTACAGTGTTGAACAGAAGCTGTGAAAACAGACATTCTTGTCTTGCTCCTTAGGAAGAAATCTTTGTTTTTCCTCATTTACCTTAATTTCAACCGAGGGTGTTCCTAAATTCCCTTTATCAGTTTAAGGAAGTTCCCTTCTGCTCCTACTTTCTGAATTTCTTTATCATGGACATGTTTTAGAATTTTCCAATGCTTTTCCTGTCAATTGAGATGATCATGTTTTTTTCCCCCTTCATTTTATTAATGTGGTTATTGTGCTGACTTTTTCATTTATTTATATTCTTCCTTTTTTTTATAGGTACTGGGGCTGGGGATTGAACCTGGGACCTTGTATGTGGTATGCCAGCGCTCAAGCACTTGAGCAACATTGGCTGGCCATTTATTTCTAATTGTGGTAAAATATACATAAAAATCATTTTAACCACTTGAAGTGGAAAATACTGTTATGTTAAATGCACTGATAATATTACATAACTTTCACCACTGTTTCTAGCCACACTCAATTACCATTAACTCCCCATCGCCCCTGCCCCGCCCCCTGGTAATTAGTCTTCTTTCAGTCTCTACGAATTTGCTAATTCTGAGTAGTTCACATAACAGATATCATACAATATTTGGCCTGTTGTGGCTGGCTTTTTCAGTAAGCACAATGTTTGGTGATGCCCTACCCGTGCCAGCCGACCTGAGGCCCAAGCCTTGGGTGCCGACAGGGGCCTGGGTCCCAGTGGTGCCGTGTGGCACTGTTGGGGACAAGGAGCCCTGCTCACTCCTGGGCTCCACCGTCAGCTTTCCACGGGGTGAGGGTTAGGGTTAGGAGGCGTGGAGCCTTAGGCTGAGGTTGGAGAGAGCATGGTGACTGATGTGGGGAGAGGGAGGCTGGGGGGCTCTTCCTCCCCCCACCCCGGGGCGAGCCCGACCCCTGCAAACCCCCTGATCTCAGAGACAGGGCCTCGGCAGAGCCCTCTGGGGTCGTGGCAGGACGGTCCCTGCCAGCCCCTACCCTCGGAGCCAAGCCACAGTGGGCTCCAGAAACGCCAGCAGGCTGCCGCGCACAGAGCAGGCCGGCTCAAGCTGGGTTGTGGGAGTGGTTAGGGCCAGGTCAGGTCAGGGTCAGGTCAGGGTCAGGGTCAGGTCAGGGTCAGGTCAGGGCCAGGTCAGGTCAGGGTGAGGTCAGGGTGAGGTCAGGGTCAGGTCAGGGTCACACCCAGGGCAAAGCGCTCAAGGCCACCCGCTCCAGGGGAGGCACTGCAGGCCCGACTGGCTGCTGCCCCGGGGTCAGGAGCAGCCAGGGAAGGTCTGAGCCCCCACGTGTCGGCCCTTCACCCCACTCCCCACACCCCTGGCCGCACCCGCCCCCCACGCACGGCCCCAACCTCATGAACCTGGGGAGCGACCCGGCCCTCGCGGTGCAGATGCGGCGTCCTCAGCCCGAGCCGCCCCCACCGGCTGCGCACGCCCAGGTGACAGGAGGGGGGCGACAGGAGAGGGGGGCGACAGGAGGGGGGCGACAGGAGAGGGGGACGACAGGAGAGGGGGACGACAGGAGGGCGGGGGCGACAGGAGAGGGGGACGACAGGAGGGGGCGGGACGATGGGGGCGACAGGAGAGGGGGGCGTCAGGAGGGGCCGGGGCGATGGGGGGAGACAGGAAAGGGGTGAGTGACGAGAGAGGGCGGGGGTGACAGGAGGGGGGGCGACAGGAGAGGAGGGAGCGACGAGAGGGCGGGGGTGACGGGAGAGGGGGGAGCGACGAGAGGGCAGGGGTGACAGGAGAGGGCGGGGGTGACGGGAGGGTGGCGCGACAGGAGAGGGGGATGACAGGAGAGGGGGACAACAGGAGAGAGGGACGACAGGAGAGGGGGACGACAGGAGAGGGGGACGACAGGAGAGCGGGGGCGACAGGAGAGGGCGGGGGCCTGCGGGGCCCGGGGGCCCAGGCCGGGGCTCCTTCCTCTCCCCGCTGCAGGGCTGCGGGGCCGCTGCCTCCCTCTGCCTCTTGGCCCCACTCCTCTCGCCCCAAACCACACTGTCCCCTGCGGTCGCCCCCGCTCGCTCCCTCGGACCCTGGACCCTCTTCTCCGGCTTTCTCGGGGTCGTCGTGGTGGACGGCGGCCTGGGGCCTCCCTTCCCGCCTCGAGCGTGGCGTTGGCGGCGTCACTGGGAAGGGCGCCTCTGAGTCCCGCAGGCTCAGGACTTGAAGTCCTGGCCCCACCGGCCCGCACACAGGTCCCGCTGGTCGTGGACGGTGCCCTTCGTGGACGACCCTCCGTGAACCTCCACACCACCAGGAGGACAGCGACGGGTCGCAGAAACGAGCCCCGCGGCGCCCAGTCCGGCCCCCTCCCCCTCGTGCCCGGCGCTCCCAGGACCCTCCAAGCACGGGCTCAGCCCCTCTCCGAGGCTGGGGTCATGGCTGGTCAGCACCTGCGGGTGGGGGCCAGGTGGGCCTCAGGTTCCGTCTGGACCCCTCGGTGCCAGCGGCCGGCTGAGCGACCCACCTGCTCTGAATACTCTGCAGCAGCCCCGGCCCACCCAGTCGCCCTGAGACCCTTGGCACAGCGTCCTGCTCCCCCCCGAGTCTCGCTGCCCCCTGTCTTCTCAGGAGGCCTCTGAATCTGACCCCCCACTCCCTGGCAAGGGGCGGCTGCCTGGTGGTCACAGCCCACACGCGCCCCACGAGGCCTCCACGCTTGGCTCCTCTGGGCCCTGGGGCCACCTATGCCTGGTGCTGGGACAGGTCGAGCCCCGGGGGTGGTCCCAGGAGGGGTCCACTGGCCCCGGACAGCCTCCGTGGAGCTGTGGTGGCCTGCGGTTACCTTCCAGAACGTTCTTGGGGCCCCTCCAGCTGGCAGGGAGCTGGACCAGGGCTCCTGCCCCTTGGCGGGCCCACAGGACGCCACAGGAAGGAGCTCCAGGAGGGCGAGCTCCGCCCGGCCTGAGGGATGCCCACAGGGAGCAGATCCACGGTGGGCTCGGCCCATGGGTGCAGCAGGGACGAGGGGTCTGAACCAGTGTCCCCACAAGGAGTGAGGGAGAGGTGGGGGTTCTCTCTCGGGTCAGAGAGTCAGGACAACAGTTAAAAAGGGGTCGTGACAGTGACCGTCAGCTGGACCTAAGCTCATACGGGGCATTTATGGGGTGCAGCATGTTGAGGCCGGCTGGGCGGTTCTCCTGGGCCCCGAGCCACTGCCAGCCGCTCTGCCTGGAGGGAAGGTCTGGCCTCGTCTCAGTCTGGGCTGAGTGACAAGAGCCTCTGGGGGGCAAGAGGGACAGGAGGGCCAGGCTGTGCTGGAGGGCCAGAGTGTGCTGGGACCTGGGGGGGGGGGGGGCAAGGCAGGCAGGAGGGCCAGGGTGTGCGGGAACCAGGGGAGATGCAACCAGGCCGGGGTCTCCAAGCAGTGGGGCCAAGGCACAGCTGTCACCAGCGCTGGGTTGCCTGGGCCCCCACCTCAGTCTGCAACCCCTGCGCCCCCGAGGGTCTGGGCACCCGGTGCCCCCCCTCCAGCCTTGCCCCCCAGCTCTGACTCCCTCAGCTCTGCACCCCCAGCCCTGAGCCCCCCAACCCTGCACTCCACCCCAGCCCTAGCCCCATGTCAGCAAGCTTGGGGTCTGCACTGGAGATGCGGCCCAGCCAGGAGCTCACTCAGAAAAGCCCAAGTGCCACAATTCCAGTACAAAGTATTTATTTTGCAGCAAGATGATACAAAAAAAGAGACATAGAATCCCGTGCAGCTGACAACAACAGAAGTGGGCAAAACAAGAACACACAGCAAATGGACACAAAGAACAGACAACTCGGGGGGGGGGGGGAGGGGGAGAAATTAAAAAAATATATATATTTATATTTTTCTTTATTTTTTTAATATTACATTCAAAAAATATTAGGTCCCCATATACCCCCCACCCCCTCCACCCCACTCCTCTCCCCATAGCAACAATCTCCTCCATCATCATGGGACATTCACTGGACTTGGTGAACACATCTCAGAGCACCACTGCATCCCATGGTCAATGGTCCACATCATAGCCTACACCCTCCCACGTTCCATCCAGTGGGCCGTGGGAGGACACACAACGTCTGGTAACTGTCCCCGCAGCATCACCCAGGACAACTCCGAGACCCGAAAACACCTCTACATCTCATCTCTTCCTCCCATTCCCCACACCCAGCAGCCACCATGGCCACTTTATCCACACCAATGCCACATTTTCTTTGATTACTAATCACAATAGTTCATGAATAGAATATCAGTAAGTCCACTCTCATCCATATTCTATTCCTCCATTCTGTGGGCCTTGGAATGGTTGTGTCCACTCCACATCTCTATCAAGAGGGGGCTTAGATTCCACATGGATGCTGGATGCAATCCTCCTGCTTTCAGTTGTAGGCACTCTAGGCTCCCTGTGGTTGACCTTCTTCAACTCCATGTTAGCTGAGTGGGGTAAGTCCAACAAACCAGAGTGTAGGAGCTGAAGTCTGTTGAGGCTCAGGGCCTGGCTATCATATGGTCAGTCCAGAGATTCAGATCCCCTGGGTATATATTAAACCCCAGCGCCAACTACAATTCTGGTAAAGTAACAGGAAAGGCTTGTGAAAAAAGATCACATCTGAGTCCAGTTCCATAAATGTATTTATTTAAATGTTACAATTAACACAAAACTTTCCTTTAAATTTCCCTCCTTCCCATGCATGATCACTGTGTATTAATCTACAAGTTTTATTTTAACTGTGAAAAAATAAAGCGTTTCCCCCTTTTGTAATTATACTGGTAACATCTGGTAGAGCCTCGGTGATGAAGGGCAGATTTGCTCGTTCCTGGACTGGTTATTTGGTTAAAACCTAAAATGCCAGGTCAAAGGAATCAAAATTGCCTAATAAATATAAATATTGCATTATGAAAGAAATGTAAAGTCCCACAGGATCCCTTTTCCAAAAATGACATTTCAAAAGTGGCAATGTGGTATTTGCAAGCAGCAGGCCTTGGCACACTCTGCTCAGAGTGGGGTGGCCCTGTGGGGTGCATGTGGGACAGAGGCCAGACCCCAGCTCGATGGCCACACAGGAAGTTGCCAGGACAAGCCTTGGGCACATGCTGCTCTGTTCACCCCAGGGTGGCTGGGCAGGGCTGGCTGCCCTCAGCGGACACTGAAGGGACAGCAGCATGATTGCAGAGTGAACAAAAACGAGATGAACAAACAAGATTGGTCATCTGCAAGACTGCAGAGGCCCAACTTGGTTGGCGCTTGCTTCCCCTGCCCACAGGCACCAGGCACCAAAGGCAAAGCTGTGTCACCTCCCCACTCACCAGGTGGCACAGGTCGTGGTGCCCCTCACCCTGCCCAAAGGAGACCAGAAACCAGGATGGACAAGTGCGCTGTCGCAGCAAGACCTGTGCTTTATTAGGCATCAATCTGAGTGAGGACACCAGGGAGGCCGCTGGGAGCCAGGGTCACGCTCGATCCCAGGTCCCGGTCAGCACAGTGACAGGCAGGCCAGGCAGCCCTCGGCCACCCTCACATAAATAACAGACCAGACACAGGGACACTGGCCATGCTGGCCTTAGGTGAAGAGCCCCTCTTGCTGGAAACTGGCCGCAGGCCTCGTGTTCTGAAACTGCCCTGCAGTTCCCAGGGTGTCTCCGCGCAGTCGGAGTGGGCAGCTTCTGTCGAGCTCCATGGAACTGCTGTCGTCCATGCTTTCCTCGCCCTCCTCCTGCTCCGAGGAGCCCATGAGGCTGCTCAGGAGGTTCCCTGCAAGGAAAGGCACACGGTGGCATCAGGGCCTCTCTCCTGGCTTCCTGCCAGGCCAACTTCCGAGGCGGTTCGGCAGATGGGGCAAAATTCTTTACCATAAACAGACTCTGGGCCCAGCAGTTCCCACAGCCAAGAACTGTTTTCAAAGGAAATGTATCTGGTACCCACAGAAATGCCCACCAGTAAGGGCCAGGATGCAGATGGACAGGAAGAGCCAGAAGAGTCTGCAAACGGTACTGCGAAGAGATGACTTCATATATGAACAGAAACTATAAGAGTTCATAGACAAGAATCTGGCTCTGCCGGAAACACTGAAGTAGTTCTGCAGCCAGAAAAGATAAGATGAAAGAGAGGTTTGGAGGAGAGTGCAGAAGGGAAGACCAGCTGAAAAGGGTAACCAAAAAGGTAAAAAGATGGACAAAAATAAAATATGACATATGAAAGCCAAGGATAAAATTGTTGAAGCAATGCCTTCAACCATTTCATTAACATTAACATTCATAATAACAATGAATGTTAATGGATTAAACTCCCTAGTCAAATGACAAAGCCTGACAGAATGGATAAGAAAACTTGAGCCATCCATATACTGTCTGCAGGAGACTCACCTTAGACCCAAGGATGCAAACAGACTGAAAGTGAAAGGCTGGAAAAAGATACTTCATGCAAATAGTAACCAAAAGAGAGCAGGGGTAGCTTTACTGGTGTCAGACAAAACAGGCCTTAAATGTAAAAAAGCAATGAGAAGAAGAAGGCCATTATATATTAATAAAAGGTCCAATACACCAGGAAGAAGTAACAGTCATCAATATCTATGCACCTAGCCAGGGTGCTTCCAAAATACATGGGGCAAACTCTGGCAAAACTGAAAGTAACAGATGTCTATAAAATAGTGGAAACTCCAATTTGTCACTCATCAATAAACAGAATAACTAGACAAAAGATCAATAAAGAAACAGACAACTTGAACAATATGAAAAACAAGCTGGACCTGACAGATAAATACAGAACACTGCACCCCAAATCAGCGGGTTATACATTCTTCTCAAGTGCTCATGGATCTTTCTCCAGGATACACTGTATGTTGAGCCAAAATACAGCTCTCAATAAATTTAACAAGATTGAGATTACACCAAGCACATTCTCTAATGGAATGAAAATGGAAATCTATAATAGGCAGAAAAGTAGAAAATTTGCAAACATTTGGAAACTAAACACTACACTCCTAAACAATCAGTGTGTCAAAGAAGAAACTGGGAATGAAATGAGTAGATGGCTTGAGAGGAATGAAAACAAGAATACAAATAATCAAAACTTATGGTATTTAGTGAAGGTAGTGCTGAGAGGAAATTTATAGCCATAAATGCCTGTTTCAAAAAAGAAGAAAGAGCTAAAATCAAAGATCAGACTGAATTGCAGAAAATAGAATGACAGCAAACCCATCTCAAAGCAAGCAGAAAGAAATAAATAATAAAGATTAGAGGAGAAATAAATTAAATTGAGGACCAAAAAACTATAGAAAATTAACAAAACCAAAAGTCTCAAAAGTCTTTGAGAAGATTAATGAAACTGATAAACCCTCAGCTAGACTGACAAATAAAAAAAGAGAAGATGCAAATAAAATAAGCAATGGGAAGGTGGAATAGAGATCCATGGGACTCTCTTCTCTCAGAACTGCTGGAGGAAGGGCGGAAATGGCCTGGGAAGAAGTTGTCTAGGGTTTAGGACACCAAAGGAAGGCTGGACACTGCCCAGAGAGGGAGGGGACAAATAGAAGAATCACAATGGCAACACTGTGATTTAAAAACTGTGCTAGGGAGATCAGAAGAGCATCCTACAATATCTTTGAAAGAATGGAAGGAGGAGACTGCCCATCTGCAGAGAATATTCGTAAGTAGAGCACTCCACACCACTGAGGCCAGTGCCTGGCCACCTCAGGAGCTGTTCTGTGACTGGAATTGGAAGGTCCACTGCCCAAATATGGGGGAGGAAGAGACAGTTGGCTATGCATTTGGCTATGGATGTGTAAATTCAGCAGGCTAAACTATAATCCTAAGAATAGCTAAAATTTAACCTGTCCAAGTCAGAAAGAGGCCAGTAGCTGCTGTTTTAACTCTACCCTTGGCACGAGGGGACACAGGGAAGACTGAAAATCACAGTGCTGGTAGGGACCAGCTTCTTTCCATCCAGATAAGATTGCAGTTCTAGCCTAAGCCCCAGCCCTACCTCCAGAAGGGAGGAAGCTGGGGGATCTGTGCCAGTCTCTCCAGGAAAATACAGGCCACACCATGGAGGCTGGTGATTATCCTACTCTGGTGGTGCAAGCCAACTCAGGAGCTGTTTTGTGGCTGGAATTTGAACCTACATTTCCCCAAAACAGGGGAAAATTATGACTGGCCACCAATTCCAGCCACTGATTAGTAAATTCAGCTGGCTAAAGTATAACCCTGAGAAGAGGTAAAGTTTGAACCTGTTCAGGTTGGAAAGAGGCTGGTGGCCACCATTTTTACTCTGCCCCCAGCATGAGGGAAAGCCAGGCTGACTGAAAATCAGTAGAGACCAGTTTCTTCCACCCAGATTGACCTGCAGCTCAAGCCTAAGCTTCAGCCCCACCTCTGGCAGAGAAGAGGCTGGCGAGCCCTGCACCAGCCTATCCAGTAACTGCAGGTATATTTGGCTGGCACAGACTGAATAAGCGGAAGTCTACCAGGGCAACTGCGGTCATCTTGATCCCCCACTGCATAGATTGCTGCCCACACCTGCAGCTCCATCCCCGCCCCAGACAGGGGAGAAAAGGACATGAAGCTTCATCAGTCTCTCTGGGCAACTACAGTCTAAGCCTGTATGACCTGGATTATTACACAAAGCTGTGACTCTGTCCCTACCCCTGGCAGAGGAGAAAGTTGGAAGAAGCTTCACTGGTTCCTGGCAAGGAGAACAGCTTGAGCCTCCACAGTCTATAGCACCAATTACAACCTTGGCTCCTACTGCACAAACAACAAAGGAGAAAGGGCAAGAAGCCCTAAAATAAAGAGAGAAACTGCACCCAGAATAAATACCCTAGTAAGCCAGATGTGAAGATACCAACTAAAAGATTATAATCCACACCAAGAAACAAAAGATATGGCCCAGTTAAAGGAACAAGATAAGCCTCCAGATGACATAAAGGAGTTGAGACAACTAATCAAAGATGTTCAAACAAATCTCCTTAACAAATTCATTGAGATGGCTAAAGAGATTAAGGATATTAAAAAGACACTGAATGGTTACAGAGAAGAATTTGAGAGCATACATAGAAAAACACCAGATCTTATGGGAATTAAAGGCACAGTAAATGAAATTAAAAATACATTGGAATCATATAATAGCTGATTTGAGGAGGCAGAAGAAAGGATTAGTGAGCTTGAAGAAATGGACTCTGAAAGTGAGCATATAAAAGAACAGATGAAGAATGAAAAAAATTGAACAGGGTCTCAGGGAACTAAATGACAGCAAAAGCCATGCAAACATACATGTCATGGGTGTCCCAGAAGGAGAAGAGAAGGGAAAAGGGGCAGAAGGTATATGTGAAGAAATAATGGTAGAAAACTTCCCAACCCTACTGAAGGACATAGATATCCCTGTCAAGGAAGCACAGCATACCTCCATTAGAAAAAATCCAAATAGACCAACTCCAAGAAACATATTCATCAGAATGTCAAATGCCAAAGACAGAGAATTCTGAGAACAGCAAAAGAAAAGCAATACATAACATCTAAGGGATGCCCAGTAAGATTAAGTGCTGATTTCTCACCAGAAACCATGCAGGCAAGAAGACAGTTGTCTGATATATTTAAGATATTACAAGAGAAAAACTTCTAGCCAAGAATCTTATATCCAGCAAGACTGTCTTTTAAAAATGAGGACGAGATTAGAATATTCACAGATAAACAGAAACTGAGAGAATTTCTAAGCAAGAGACCAGATTTTCAGAAAATACTAAAGGGTGTGCCTGAAAAGAAAAGACAGGAGAGAGAGGCATGGAAGACAGTCTAGAAATGAAGATTAGATCAATAAAAGTAACTAAAATTATCAAAAGAGTGGTGAAAATAAAATATGACATATAAAACTCAAATAGTCAGAAATAAACTTAAACAACAATGTAAAGCACTTGTATTCAGAAAACTGCTACTCAATGTTAAAAGAAAATTTAAAAGCCAAAATAACTGGAAAAATATTCCATGCTCACAGATGGGAAGACTAAATATTATTAAGATGTCAATTCTACTCAAATTGTTATATAAATTCAATGTAATCCCAATAAAAACTCCAACAGCATTTTTAAAAAATTAAAAACACAATTATCAAATTTATTTGGAAGAATAAGGGGTCCTGAATAGCCAGAAACATCATAAAACAGAAAAGTGAACCCTCATCTCCAAACTTTAAGTCATATTACCTAGCTACAGTGGTAAGAATAGCATGATATTGGCATAACGACAGACACATAGATCAATGGAACCAAATCATTTGTTCAGAAACAGACCCTCACATGTATGGCCAAGTGATTTTTGACTAGCCTGTCAAACCCACACAGCTTGGGCAGAACACTCCATTCAACAAATGGGGCTCAAAGAACTAGATATCCATAGCTGAAAGAGGATCCCTATCTTACACCTCATCCAAAAATTAACTCAAAATGGATCAAAAACCTAAAAATAAAAGCAAGAACTGTAAAACTTCTAGAATAAATTGTTGGAAAATATCTTCAAGACCTGAGTGGATTCTTAAAGGAGAAAAAAGGACGACTGAGATGGACTGCTGGTGTTTAATGTATGTAGAAGTTTTAATTAGCTTTACAGTAAAAGTGTGGAAATGTATAGAGAGGATAGTAACAAATAGTGATTAACAGCTAGTTTATAAATGGGGAGGTGGCTGAAAATGGTAGTCTAAGGGTGTAAATGTCAAATGACAGAATGCTAGAGAGTAATGTAGGAACTGAAAAACAGAGTAAACCGAGAGGTGGATGAGAACTGTGGTTGATGGTATAGCTGTAAGACTGTCCTGTGTTAGCAAGTGCAAGTGTACAACACTATTGCAGGGTGGTGGGAATGTGGAGAAGCATGGGAAAAATACAGCTGGAGTGACCTAGGGACTGTGGCTGGTAGTAGTAATATAATATTCTTGCATCTATGCCAAAGATATACTGTGTTGATAATGGGGCAATATGGAAAATGTGAGCCAAATGTACACTAAGGATGTGGTAACAATCAGATGGTCTTATCTGTAATAAATGTTCTATCACGGTGTGCCGTGTTGATAGAGAAGGTGTTGTTTGGGAATTCTGTACATGTACATTATTGTTTTATAAGTTTACAACTTCTGTCATAAAAAATATATTTAAAAATAATGGGGGGTTTTGGAGAAAAACACACCAAATGTAAGATGAGGACTATGACTACTAGTAAGAGGTGGAGGGTCGATGTATAAGACCCCTGTATGATGTTATGCATGTTTGCTTCATAGGTTCACAACTTTTACTATACATTTATTGTTTATGTATATTCATATATAAATGATATAAATATAATAATAATAATAGGGTAGGTTGGGGGAAAATACTTTGATTAGCAGTAATATTTTGACAATGTTCTTCAATCGTTGGTTAACAACAATGCAAGGTATTGAGGGTAGGGTGAGGTGTGAGAGTCCTGTATGTTATACATGTTTGGTTATTTCACAACTATTACTATAAACTTACTGTTTATGTATGTTTATGTTTGAGTGATATACTTCAATAAATTTATTTCACAACTATTACTATAAACTTACTGTTTATGTATGTTTATGTTTGAGTGATATACTTCAATAAATTATTATTTTTAAATGGGTAATAACTTGAATAGACAGATGTCCAAAGAAAAAATACGAATGGTGAAAAAACACATGAAAAAATATTCAACTTCACTAGCAAATAGGGAAAGGCAAATCAAAGCTTCAATATCATCTCACTCCAACAGAATGGCCACTATTAAAAAGACAGAGAACTTGAAGTGTTGGAGAGGATGTGGAGAGATAGGAACACTTACTCACTGTTGGTGGGAATGCAGAATGGTACAGCCTCTACAGAGGACTGTTTGGCAGCTCCTAAAGAAGTTGCATATAGACTTGCCACATGACCTGGCAATACCACTACTGGACATATACCCAGAAGAACTGAGAGCAGTGACACGAACAGATATCTGTATACTGATGTTCACAGTGGTATTATTCACAATTGCCAAACGATGGAAACAACCCAGGTGTCCATCAACCAATGAATGGAAAAACAGTGTTGTAAAAAACAATGGAATACTATGGAGCTGGAAGAATATACAAAGTCATAAAGCATATGACAACACAGAAGAACCTGGAGGACATTATGTTGAGTGAAGCAAGTCACACACAAAAGGATATTGTATGACTTCATTATTATGAATTAAATATTATGAGCAAAGTCATGGAATTAAGCTAGGATGTAAGTCAACACAGAATAGAATGTGTTAGAGAATGGAAAGCTGAGGTTTAATCTGTACAGAACTGGTAAAAAGTTGTTTGGAAATGAATAGAAATATGGAAAGCATATCACAGGGTTTGTAATTAGCAGCACTAATATATGAGGATGATAGTGGGTTTTTTGGTTTTTTGTTTTCTTTTTAAATGAAAATGCTTTTGTATTAAGTGATAATGCACAACTCAGTGATTACACCAAATGCCACTGACTGCACACTTTAGATGAATTATATGATTTATGAACCAAAAAAAAAAAGGTGGGTTGGGGGAAAAATGCACATGTAAGACAGGGACTATAGTTAGCAGTAATACTTTGAAGATGCTTTCAGATTTTGTTACAATTGTTTTACAACAATGCAAGGTACTGGTGGTGGGGTGACATGTGAGGGTGACGTATGGGAGCCTGCATGATGTTATGCATGTTATTTTGTTAAGTTCACAACTTTTACTTCATACTTATTGCTTATGCATATTCATATGAGTGATACACTTCAATAAATAGTTTTTAAAATGGGAAAAAAAGTTGAGGAGCAGTACAGTGTGCCCAGCATGGCTCCACTCGTGCAGAGCACGGGGACTCTGTGTGAGTGTGACGTGGCAGCACAGAAGCAAAAGAAACATCCACACGGCCAGGCCAGGGCCAGGAGGGGCAGGGTAGGAGGGCAACTTTTTTGAACTTTGAACTATGAATGATTCCTATTTAGAAAAAAAAATTTTAAACATCTAAAAATAAAGATAAAAAGACCAGTTTTAAACAAGGACTGTCCTGGATGAGTGGAGGGAAGGGGAGCACAGGGACTCCAGGGTTACGACTTGTGGCCAACACGAAGCTCCACCACTTGTCACATCACTTGTCAGAGCACAGCTGCTCCACGAGGAGCCGCTGCCTGGATCCCGGTGCCCGGAGCAACTTGGCCTGATCTCCTGAGTAACGTCCTTGAGCCCAGACCTTCCAGGTCCCCATGTCCTGGCTAGCAAGCTCTGCCTCCTCTGCTGCCACTGTCCAGCCACACAGCTCCCCAATGTACCTGCCTCCCCAAGGGGGAGCTCAAACAGCTCAGGGACGGCACGCAGGGGCACGGGAGCCTGGCGAGGCTGTGTGTAACTCCGTGACTGAGCTGCTCTTACAGTGACAGAACCACCTCGAGAAAGGATTTTCTAGAAGCCTGCTGGCAGGAACAGCAAATGTTTGAGGACCTTTTCCTGCCCCTAAGCCACAGATCTGGAGACAAGTGCACTAGCCAGAGTAAATAACACACACGGCCCATTGCCTCATTGACTGAGCCCCACCCCAGGCTCAATCAGTAAAGGCGGCGGTGTGAGGAGAGCAAGCTCAGTGCCACCCGAGCCCCAGTTGGGGTGGGGGGCAGTGTTCCAGAGGACCTGGGGCGGACAGCAAGAGGGTGCAAGGAGGACCTGGAGGGGCTTCATGTAACCTAGAGGCAGCTCTCCTTCCAAGAGCAAGCACGCCCATCTCACTAGAGACAATGGCTCCCCTCGTACCACCTCAGCTGAGGATGTCAACTGACCAGGGGGGCGAAGCAGATGGCACCATGGGGGGGGGGGACAGGTGCATGGGGTCCTGCCCTCTGGTCAGTCCCAGACCCTCTAGGATCTGGTGCTCCTGTGCCACTCTTGGGCCAACTACTCCAAGGGTCCAGTGGGACTCCATGCTCCTGGTCTCAGGAGCTCTAGGGCCCCACCTGGTGGCCTGTGCACCAGCCTGGCAGCCCCCATGATCCCTCCTGACAGCCTGTGCACCTGCCTAATGGCCCCTTCACCCCAACTGGCAGCCCCCGTGCACCTACCTGGCAGTCCCCATGATCTCTCCTGATGGCCCATGCACCTGCCTGGTGGGCCCCACACCTCACCTGGCAGCCCCCACACCCTACCTGGCGGCCCCCGAGTACCTGCCTGGCAGCCCCCACACCTCACCTGGTGGTCCGCCTGCACTCCCTGCACCTACCTGACAGTGCCAGTTCACCTTTCCACAGGGTGAGGGCCAGGATCTGGTGCAGCCAGGGGTGGCCCAGCTTCCCTGACCCTCTGCTGGACCACTTCAGGGCTCAAGACACGAAGGCCACATGCTTGGGAGAAATGGGGTCCATCAAACTAAAGAGTTTTGCCAGGTTTTCTAGAAACAGCACAAACACAGACCCTTACTCGAAGAACAGTAGAGGTCTTTGAAGGGCTCATCCAAAAAAATTATTAAAAACAGTGAAAATTTAACTTTGAAAGACAACTGGGAAGTGGCATCATGCCCATGTGTCCAGAGCACCCCATGTTTGTCCCCGGCATGCCCATGTATCCATTAGGTGCCCCATGTCCCAGCATGCCCATGTCCCTGGCATGCCCCGCGCCCCTGGCATGCTCACATCCCCAGTGTGCCCACATGTCCCCATTGTGCCCGTGCTCCCTCAGCCTGCATGCAGTGTGGGTGTCCTCAGTCGACCCTCTGCTGCAGGGCAGGCATGTGCTGTCCCAAGCCTGAGGAGGATGGGCACCCCCTGCTCTTGCTCAGGCCTGGTGGGAGCTGAGCTCTGGTGGAGCTGCACCTTGGAGGGAAGGAAGCCCAGGAGGGCACTGGGAAGTGGCGCTCCAGGCTGGCGGTCTAGAGTGTCTAGAGCACAGCCTCTTTCCTCTCCTCTCTTTGCCCGAGCCTCCGGGTGTGTGCATGGACCAGGAGGCCATCTCAGGTCTTCCTTGGGGGCAGCTGCAGAAAGGTCCCCCAGTTGCCTGCCAACTACACCAGCCTGGTCACCAGCCAAGCTCTGGGACAAATTGGGAGCCTTCCTCACCAGCCAGCAGAGACTGTGACCCAGTGAAGCGGCAGACAAGTCAAATGGACTGGCAGCTTCCAGGCTGGGGGCACTGCCCAGTTACCAGCCTTCAAGGTCCCACAAGCTGGCATGCCTGGGCCAGCACCACAGGAGGAGGTGCAGGTGGAGGGCCTGGGAGGGTGCACCTGGGGAGAGATCTTCACCTAAGAGCTTGTCGGTCACATGGACTTCTGCCTTCTCCAATGACTCCAAGACCAGCATGGACAAGTCTGCAGCACTGTTCTGTTACAAACACAGGCAAACCAATGACAGCCACAGTTGGGGCAGCTCCAGCAGGTTCTCAGAAACAGCAAGGGAGTGGGGCAGCATGCTCAGGTCCCCGAGGTGGGGGCTTGCAAACAGACTGACACTAGGTCCACCCCAAGCCCCGATATCACTCAGCAGTGCAGCCTGAATGCTTCTTGTCCTCAATCGGGGCCCACGCAGGGACCCAGGAGCCATCCCTGAGGACAGCACCTCTGCATTGTGGCAAATGCAGCCATGGCCCAGTGTGCCTGGGGCCGGCGGACTCACAGACAGGAGGAAGCAGTATGCATACCTGTCGATGACTGAAGAACAGCAGCTCTCCTGAGTACATGAGCTCCTGGGCTTCAGAGGGCTTGCCTTGCGATATGTACCTGGGGTGCAGATAGAAGGTGAGCAGGAGACCAGGTGCAGGCACTCATGGACCTTCCCAGAGCCAGACAACCTCCCATCCTGACACTTATCATGGTGAACGTGGTTTTGGAGACTATGTGGGAAAGATAAAGTTCTCAAGGACATTACGGTTTACATTTAGCCTATAAACTTTTATACATTTTTGGTGTGATTTAACATGTCTTATATCCATCATTGCATGATCTTCTGGAAGATTTCCATTGCCCCACAGTTACACTGGTTCCATGTGTTCAACACCTCTTTCCCCCTCCCCTCAGGGCCCACCATGACAATCAATCTTCATTACTTGAAGGACCATATTCAGAGATAATTGCAACAATGTTGATGGCTTGACATACTTGACTCCCCTAACACATTGGGAGCCACCAATTCTCCCAAGAGATACAATTCCCTCTGTTTGAGTACATCAATCCTCCCCAGGATGTGGGTATACCTTCGCTCTCATTGTATAGGTCTCCACCCAATGATATAACCCACTATGACAAAATGAGCACTCACACACTCCCTAGAAGCCACTTTCTAAGTCAGACTCGCATGTAGATGCATTGGCATTGCCTTCCCTCCAGCATGGGACATGACTCCTGGAGATGAGCCTCCCTGGTGCCAAGGGATTACTATCGAGCACCAGCTGAAAATGTAACTAGAAAAGGACCTTGAATAAAGGGGTCAACTCAGACCAGCAGAATATTTCAGTCTATATGTAATATCAGATGTTAAAAAATGCTTTTTGGCTTTGGATAAAAGTGGGAAATGCAAAGAACAAGTGAGTTTAGATGGCTATGAGTCTCCAAAAAAGAGTTGGGAGGTCATCAGAGGGGTGATGCTTATGCACGCCTCAGCAGGGTACCAGAGACAGCTAAGGCAGATGGAAACCCAGGTGTTGGTTCTCCTCATGTGGAATATAAGCCCCCTCTTGATGTAGAGGGGGACTGAACATAACCATCCCAGTGTGGGCTTGCTATTTTGAGCTTGCTACTTTGAGTTAGCAACCCACGAGGACTGGGCGGGCTTCCACGGCTCGGCGGTGAGCCCCTAGGCCAGCGCGTAGGCCTAGGTTCTCCAGGTGTGGGGGACGCGCGGTAAAAACCACGGAGACAGCCTGTGAGAGTGAGCTAGTCCACTTTATTGCGGAAATACACTTGATTATATAAGGTCGGGTCAAGGGAGGGGTAGGAACGGGGGTGTATTAACTACGGGGCGGTAGTGGATAGGCGGAGCTGTGCAGGCAGCTATGAGGTAGGCGGTGAAGGATAGCAACGGCTGGAAAAGGGAGATAACAAAGGCTAGGAGGAGGGGTGAAGGGAGGCAGCAACAATTGCTCCTTTTGTTTTATAAAAAAAAAGGGGCGTGAGAGAGTAGGGGGATGGGCTGTGGAGGGTGAGAGAAAAAGGGGGTAGAATTGACTGGCGATGGGCAAATGACATATCATTTGGCCAGAATGTATGCATAGCCCTTAGGGTCGGTGCGTGCCGGTGCTAGACGAAATATCTAACATGATGTTGCGCACGCTTTTTTGGGGTGGATAGCGCTGTGGCTGGCTTAACCGCGAAGGACTCTCAGACGTATAGCAATAAAGGGGGGCGGAGGGTGCACCTAAGCCCTTTACGCCGAGGGAAACAAACTCGTGCCGGCGGCTAAGGTCAGGGAGTTTCACAGCAAGCAGCTTCACAGGCGGGAAGTACGGTGGGAAGGGGGGCGAGGACAAGGGCGAGATTGAGGAGCGAGATTAGAGGTAGCAAGACGGTGGTAATGGATTTGAACAAACGAGGAAAATACACTGTCAGCATGATCTTTGGCAAGGTGGATGATTCGTCGAATGGCCCAAGGACCAACGGTGAGACCTAGGATGATGAGCAGAACTGGGGTTATTAGCGGGAGGAGATAGGGGAGGAGGGGCTGCAGGAAGCCCCAGGAACTAGCAGTTTGGGCTCGTTCAAGTCGGCGTTGGTTGAGACCTTTTTCAAGTTCTTTTAAGCTGGAGTTTACTAAACTGGTATAGTTGGCATAGACACAGCATTTTTCTCCCAGAGCTGCACATAGGCCACTTTCTTTGAGGAGGAGGAGGTCAAGGCCTCGGCGGTTTTGCAGGACAACTTCTGAAAGGGAATTGAGGGAGTCTTTAAGATATTTGACTGCATCTCGGAGGTAGATGATATCAGAGTCTACTGCTTGTCTGAGGTTTTGGAGGGCGGAGGCTTGTGTGGCTAGGGCTGCAACACTAGTGGCAGCTCTAGCTGTAGCTAGGATGGAAGTGACAGTGAGTACAGCAGTAATAGGTTCGCGTTTGTGGAGGTAAATAGCTTCTTGAGTGTGGTCAAAGGCTTCAAAGAAATGTAGAGGAGTGTGATAGATGACTCGAGGTGTGAGGAGGATGAGAACACACGTTTCTTTGGTCTTGTTAAGTGTGGCAACAGATAAGCATGGGGTAAGTCCGGTGGAAGAGCAGAGCCATTGGGTGGTGTTTAGGGGAACTAAGTATTTGGCAGAGATGTTTGGGGAGGTATAGTTGGTACAGGCAGTAAGGCTAGGAGTGTGGGAAGAACGGGGGTGAATGCATAAACCTTTGGAAGAGATGTGCGTAAAAGTGAGTGGGACATGAGTAGATTGATTCTAATTGCAGGAAGAGGGGGAATCGTCGGTGGAGGAAGTAAAGAGTGGTGAAGGGATAGCAAGTGGATCATAGAGGGGGAGGCTGGGGGAAAGACACAACCAGCAAGAGCGAGTGAGGTTGGGGTGGGAGGCATTGAGAGAGGAATAGGAGGCGTTTAGGAGTTTGAAGTAGGGACTAGAGGGGATGAGAGGATGTGGTTGTATACCTGAAGCGGGGGGGGAAGTGGGGCTTGTAGAAGGGACGACGGCGGCCGAGGTGGAAGAGATTTTGAGGGGGGTAGATGAGGACGGAAGAAGGTGAACAGTGGGTGAGGGAGGAGGGTTAAGGATGTGGTTGGGACTAATAGCAGAGGGTGGGGTGGAGACAACACGCTTTTGGATTTCAAACAAAGCGCCACGATCATAGTTGCTCATATACAACCGGAGTCCATAGGGGCGAGCGGCCAGCCATGTATCGTCGTTTGGGTTTTTTACTGTCAGCCAAATGAAGTCCCAACGGGAATTGTTGGCTACTTGGAGAGAGAGATACGGGTCTCTGTTGGGGGCGCCGGACTATCCATGGGCCATGGTCACACATCCCCAAGAGGGGCAGTAGAAGTGTGATGGGTCATGACAACCTTTAGCACTAGCAGGACAGATGTAAAAACCAGACACAGGGTTGAATTGAGGGCCAAGGAGACGGTTGTTTCAAGAAAGCAGGCATGCTGTATTCCCGCCTCGACAGGATGAGGAGGAGTGGTGGCCTGCTTTCGCTTTTCTGATGTTGCTTACTTGGCATTCGGGACGGAAGGAAATTCCAGCAAGAGGGCAGACGTGTGTGAGAAAGGAGGGAGCGACACTAGTAACATTATAAGCGAGAATGCGTTTTTCCGGGAATGTCTGCAAGGTCCAGTTGAATGGCTGATGGGATGAGGAGCTTTGGGCAGAGGAGGCTAGAGACAACATGAGAATGAGGAGATGGATGAGGTAGGGAAGGGGTAGGGGAACAGGAGGCGGGGGTGTGAACAGAGCGGGCCTGTTGGAGGAGCTGGAGAACTTGGCGCTCGATGGGGTCATCATTTTTAAGGGAAAGACGGCTTAAGCGGCGGGCAAGGAAGCGTTGTCGACGTCGTTCGCGGCGAGAAGGAGCTGGTGTGGTTCTCACGGACGGTGGTGTTGGAGAGGTAGGCTCGAGTGAATTTACTTGGGGGCGCATGGTGGTCATGGGAGGAGGGCGACGAGGGAGGTGAAAACGCCAATTAGAAGTAGAAAGGCGACAGCAAGGAGAAAGCGTTGGCAGAGGTTCCAATCTGCTGGGGCTGTAGCCGCGAGACAGACAGCTGAAAAGATTGTTAAAAAAATGAAGACTATAAAAAAGAAGTATAAAAGTGGGTGAGGGTGCGAGGGGAGTGGGAAGAGCATCTGCACTGAGAGTTCTTCTCTGATAAGTTGTAAGGCACATTTCGGTGGAGGTTAGGCACTTGTCAGCAGCAGGTTGTAGAGGCGGCAATAAGGCTCTTCTTGTAGACTGTGCAGAGGTGAGTCCTTTTGGGGAATCTGTAAAGACAAAGAAAGGAGAAGAGAGCCCTCATAGGGGAGGGACAATCAGCAGAAGGAAACTCGGAGAGAGCCCTTATCTAATATAAACATTTCAGGGAGGGGCTGGTTGGTGCTGGATTTGAGCGAATGGGGCGACATCTGGGCCTCCGCAGTCAATGTTGTCTTTTACGGAGGGCATAGTGTGTTCATCATTCGGTGGAACTTTGGGGTCGGTGGCAGGCCGGATGTAGCGCCCAGGAACCCAGAGCGGTTGTGGCTCGGAGTCTGGGAAGACACAAGCAAAACCTCTCCCCTGTGCTAGCAAGGGAGCTGGATCTTGCAAAAGGTTTGTGGTGGGGTTTTTCCAATGAACAAGGGGAACTTGCGAAGGTTGCCACATGGGTCCCCAATGTTTATGGGTTGGGGAGAGTCCTTTGTCATCGAAGGTCAGGAGATTGTGATGGATAAGGCAGGCAGTAATGACGTCGGCAGGGGCCTTGTGGGGAGAGGAAGCTTTTTCCTTTTGAATGAGTAGCTTGAGCTGCTGGTGAGTACGCTCAATAATTCCTTGCCCTTGCGGGTTGTAGGGGATGCCAAAATGATGTGTGATGTGGTACATCTGCACAAAGCTGGCAAAGGTGGCACTGCGATAGGCTGGTCTATTGTCGGTTTTGAGATCCCAGGGAATTCCTATGAATAGAATGGCTTGCCGAAGCGCTTTGATGCAATGTTTGGCACTCTCTCTTGTGAGGGGCATGGTGTAGCATAGGTGCGAGAAGGTATCAACTGCAACATGAAGATATTTAAGGCGCCCAAAAGCACTAACATGGGTGACGTCTAGCTGCCAGCAGGAGTTAGGCCGCAGGCCGCGGGGATTAGCTCCGCGGGGCTGCAAGGGTTTAAGGGGTAGCAAAGGTGCGCATGTTCGGCAGGAACGCACAAGATGTTTGCATGTTTCGATGGGGAGGTCTGGAAAGAGCCTCTGGATAGATCGCGCAGAGAAGTGGAATTGAGAGTGTAAAAGTTTGGCTTGGTTGACGAAGTCTCCTAGTCTTGTTTTGTCAATGGAATCTTCTCGAATGGCAGCTGGGTATACATGGCGGCCGGACGCTAAGGCGTCAGCAAGGGCATTTCCTTGAGTCAGTGGTCCTGGCAGGCCAGAGTGACTTCTGATATGAGCGATGAACCAGGGTTGTTGCTTTTCTTCAAGCAGTCGCTGTACAAAGGTGAGTGCTTGGTCTATAGATGAGTCGCTGGGTAGAAAGGTAGCAAGTGGGAGGCTGCGACATACCTGTAAGGTGTACAAGCTGTCTGTAAAGATGTTGAGAGGCTGGTCTGGGTAAAGATTGAGGACTGCAGCGACAGCTAAGAGTTCACCTACTTGAACAGAAAGGTGATTGGCAAACATCAACTGTCGTGGCTCAAGCTTTCCTGGCACATATATGACAGCAGCGAAGCCCCTTTTTGAGGCATCAGTGAAAGCAGTGATGGCAAAGGGGATTGGCTTTCTTGCGGGCAGCGGACTGAACGGGTTGAAAAATGCTAATTGAGATACACCTTGCAGCAGTGGATGATGAGGATAGTGGTTGTCGAAAGAGCCACGAAAGAACTCTATCAGGCTCTGCATTTGAGCATTATTCATGATAAGGGAAGTAACTTCTTTTGCATCAAAGGGCCAAACAATGGTGTGTGGCGGGACGCCGTACGTTTGTATGGAGAGAAGTACTAAGTCAGTGGCTAATGTGATCCAAGCCCTTGTAAATGGGAAGATTTTTGGGAGTTTACTTTTTGACGTGTGTAGAAAGAGAAGAGGACCATCTTGCCATAGGAGACCCGTTGGGGTGACTGGTGTTGGCAAAACTAAGGCAAGGATTGGGAGATCGGGAGAGAATCGCTCTAGGCGGCATTGCTGGAGTGCAGCATTTACTTGTTGGATGGCTTCTTTGGCAGCTGGGGTGATGGTGATGGGGCGAACGACTGCAGCGGATGGACTGCACTTAGTCTGCAGGAGCTCGAAAAGGGGTTGCATTTGCGCTGTTGTGATGGGGAGTGCTGATCGAAGCCAATTGATTTGTCCGCAAAGCCGTTGGAGCTCAGTCAGCATCATGTGATCAGAAACATGGATTTGTGGGCTGGTGGGCCGAATATATTGATGAAAATGAAAGCCTAAGAACTGGAAAGGTGGCTGGGGGTTGACCTTGTCAGGTTGCACTATTAATCCAAGACTTGAGAGGTTCGTCATAACTGCAGAAAGTAAATCATTGAGAAGTGTGTTAGAACTTGCTGCTAAAAGAAGGTCATCCATATAGTGGATGATGTATGTGTGCTCTGGATGGAACTTAGAGCGTAGCGGCTCAATGGCATGATTGACATAGAGCTGACATATAGTTGGACTGTTCCGCATGCCTTGTGGTAGTACTCGCCATTGGAATCGGAGTGCTGCTCCTTGATTGTTGGTACGCGGGACTGTAAACGCAAACTGTGGACAGTCTCGCGGGTGAAGAGGAATGGAGAAAAAGCAATCTTTGATGTCAATAGTGGCTGCATAAAAATGCTGGGGGACTGCAGTGGGATGCAGGCAACCAGGCTGGGTGACCCCATTGGCTTAATATGCTTG
Source organism: Dasypus novemcinctus (assembly GCF_030445035.2). NCBI lineage: Eukaryota > Metazoa > Chordata > Mammalia > Cingulata > Dasypodidae > Dasypus > Dasypus novemcinctus. Next base: position 989,359 of record NC_080697.1, on the reverse strand, counting down.
TTAATTTCTCGAAGGTCGTGGAGGAGGCGAAACTTACTTGTGTTCTTTTTGTTGATGACAAAAACTGGCGAGTTATAGGGACTGGTAGACGGCTCAATATGCCCTGCCTGTAGTTGCTCTTCAACGAGGGCAGAGAGAGCTTGTAGTTTGTGAGTTGGCAAGGGCCACTGCTCGACCCAGATGGGCTCCTCTGTGTCCCATTCTAGAGGGATAGGGTCAGGTTTTGAAACAGGAGCAGTGGCCCCTATAAGGGGGGGGGCGGTGCAGCTAAGAAGGCTTCTGTGGTGATTCGAGCTTTTAGCTGGCTGAGTACATCTCTTCCCCACAGGATGGTTTGGACTGAAGAGAGGACGAGTGGACGAATTTGACCTTCATTACCCTCTCGGTCGCTCCAATGCAGAGGCTGAAATGTTTTCCAAGAAGTAGCAGCTCCTGTGGCGCCGATGATTTGAGGGCCAGTTTCGAGGGGCCAGTGATTAAAAGCGGCGATTTCGAAGGGAATACAAGAGATTTCAGCACCCGAGTCTAAGAGTCCGTCAAGCCATTGTCCCTCTATTTTAAGTTCTAGTGAAGGTTTTTGGTGACGTTTGATAGGCATGGTCCACATTAGGGTTTTGGAGCTTTGTGGAGGGCCTCTTGGGGGAGGGGCTGAGGCCTGCCCCGCTGGAAGTTTAAAGGCTGAGAAAAACGTTGCGCTGAGCGGCAGTCGTGGGCCCAGTGATACCCTTTACTACAGCGCGGGCATGGCGTGGGGGGACCTCTTGGTCTGTGCAGTGCTACGGCAGGGCGGGGAGCTGCCGGTTGAGGGCACTCACGAACAAAATGACCAGGCTGACCGCATCAAAAGCAGGCAGAAGTGGAAGCAGATGAGACAGCCATGGCGGAAGCGAAGGCAGCAGTAAGTGCTTTAGTCTGTGGGTCAATGTCTCGACAAGCTAGGACCCATTCGTGCATCGGCTTGTCGCGGATAGGAAGGATGACAGCTAGGAAGGGTGCGAGGCACCCATCAAGAATGAGTTCTTTTGCTAACGCAAACTGAGCATCTTCGTTAGTAATTTTACGTTGGCATGCTTCGATAACGTGGGCGACAAATGCCGGAAAGGTTTCTTGCGAGTCTTGGAGCATTTGCGCGAACTTGGTGGATTGTTTGGTGGAAATTAAAGAGAATGACCGCTGAACGAGAACTTTCACTCGGAGCCAAAACTCTGGGTCTATGTTCACATAGGAACGAGGGTCAGCATAGTTGTTAACCCCTGTGTAGGCATCAGCTGGATCTTGGATACCCGCTCGAACATTTTCCACTACTTGTTGATCAACAGCTACTTGATAGTGAGCGTGCCATTTAAGGAACTGGCCTGGCTGAAGGATGGAACGAGCTAGAGAAATCTAATCATAGGGAAGAACAAGCTGAACTCCTAACTCTTCTATTAGTTGTTGAACATATGGGCTATCAATGCCGTCTTCTTTAACGGCTTTACGAAGAGTTTTAACTTCTTCTGCTGTGAAGGGAAGCCAAGTTTGAGGGCGTTGCTGCGTGGGCAGCGGGTTGAGCGGGTATAGCTGGGGGGCGGGAGAATGTGCTTCGCTAGAAGCAGGTGGGGGGCTGCTGCCATACGGTGGTGGCGAGGGACGAACGGTAGCGGGAAACAGATGAGAGAATGATGGCTTAGCAGCGTCAAGGCGGCAACAAACTGGCGGCGGGATATTTTTGGGTGCTGGACAAGATGGCGGAGCGGCTACATCACTTCCGGGCACCTGCCAAGATGGCGGTGTAGTTACGTCATTTCCGGTCGCCGGCCAAGATGGCGGCGAAATCACGTCATTTCCGGGCGCCGGCCAAGATGGCGGCGAAGTCACGTCATTTCTGGGCACCAGCTAAGATGGCGGCTGCATTATTTCCGGGGCAGGGCCAGAAGATGACGGGACAGGGAGGGGCGGGTAAAGGTGAGAGGAAGCGCCTTTGTTCCCGCCGGCGGGCTCGGATATAGGTGAAGGAGAAGCCGGAAGTGCACCATTTTGGGCAGAGGTGGAGGAAGAGGGAGAAAGTCCGCTATTTTGAGGAGCTACTGAAGCGGCTTCTGCGGGTCGTGGGGAGCGCGGGCGGGGAGGTTCGCGCTCGAGAACGGCGGCGAGCTGGTCAGACAGAGAATTTGTGTCGCCAGGATCATCGGGCTCATAGTCATTGAGTTGCTTAACCGATTTGTCTCGGATGGCTTCTGACGGCGCACCAAGGAGACAGGCGCGTATGGCTACTAGAGCAGGCAGCAGGCCGGGCGGAAAAGACTGCTTTTCATGCTCTATGGTGGAGGTGACTCGATCTATGAGTCGAGAGTATGTGTCTGGGCTCCAGAGCTGGCAGGTGGCGAGCCACGGATTAAAAGGGAGTAGCAGGTCCCAGTATTTTTGGAGCTGTTTCAGGGAAACGCGGACTCCATTGGTATCAAGCAGGGCGGCTAAAAGCCGAACCTGAGGGGTATGGTGTGAGGAGAGAGAGGCGCCCATAGTGGGAGAAGAAAAGACGGCAATGGGGTCCCTACCTGGAGAGCTGAAATGGTCGCCTGTAGACAGCAGCAGCAGCAGCAGAGAGGGGCCAGAGGGCGGTGGAAGGAAAGGATCCCGGGCGAGCCCCCAACTGTGGGCTTGCTATTTTGAGCTTGCTACTTTGAGTTAGCAACCCACGAGGACTGGGCGGGCTTCCACGGCTCAGCGGTGAGCCCCTAGGCCAGCGCGTAGGCCTAGGTTCTCCAGGTGTGGGGGATGCGCGGTAAAAACCATGGAGACAGCCTGTGAGAGTGAGCTAGTCCACTTTATTGCGGAAATACACTTGATTATATAAGGTCGGGTCAAGGGAGGGGTAGGAACGGGGGCGTATTAACTACGGGGCGGTAGTGGATAGGCGGAGCTGTGCAGGCAGCTATGAGGTAAGCGGTGAAAGATAGCAACGGCTGGAAAAGAGAGATAACAAAGGCTAGGAGGAGAGGTGAAGGGAGGCAGCAACATCCCAGGGTCCATAGGACAGAGGAATAGAGTATGGATTAAAGTGAACTTACAGGTGTTCTACCGGTGTTGTGAATAGTAAGGGAAGAAATTGTAGTAATTATGTGGAGATGCTGGCCATGGTAGCTACTGATGGTAGGGAGATGGAAGAAGAGATATGGTGTGGGGACATTTTCAGGATTTGGAGTTGTCCTGGGTAGTGCTACAGGGATGGATGCTGAACATTGTGTGCCCAGCCATGGCCCATTGGGGGCCTGGGGGAGAGTGTGGACTACAGTGTGGACCATTGTCCATGTGGTGCAGCAGTGCTCCAGAATGTATTTGCCAGGTGCAGTGGATGTGCCATGATGATGGAAGAGGTTATTGATGGGGAAGGGGAGGGGTAGGTAGGGTGGGGAGTGTATGGGGACCTCACTTTTTAAAATGTAACATTTAAAAGAAAATAAAGAAGGAAAAAAAAAAACCTTACCCAGGGAAAAAAAAAAGTTCTCAAGGGCATGTGCACGCTTCACTGAAGCCAACACCTGCACGCACACCCTTTATCAAGAACGGGAACACTCCCCCGAGTTGTGCAACTGCCATGGCATGGCCCGCTCAGCTCCCTAGAGACATGGTGAGTCCCTCCCACTGCCCCGGTGTATCGCAGGACCCAGCGTCTTTGTGCACACTGGCCCTGAGTGAACTGACGGCGCCCATCGCTGCTCTAGTGCTCAGCAGGGCGGGTGCTGTACCACGTGAGAGCACTGTTTGGCCAACAGGTATGGAGCCAGGCAGTGCCCCCCTCCCCGCCCCCAGCAGACTGGTTCTCAGCAGAAGGGACCAGGGACAGACTGGGAGTGTGGTCTTGCCTTGTGGAGGTGGGGGGACTTGCAGCATCCGCCTGCAAGGGGCCCTAAGGATGGTGCACCCACACTCACCGGTACCAGAGGACAGCAACAAATCTGGGTGCACCCACTTCCTTCCCTCCTGCTGGGCTCCCCTTTTCATGGGTCAGCTGGGGCCCTGCATCCTCAAAGCCTCCCCTTAATGACAGGCTCCACTGTCAGCTCCTGCAGTGCGTGGAAGGACAGCAGGTGCATGTGGTGCCTCCCCAGGTCCCGCACGTGCTGCACCCTCATCTCCTTTGGCAAACTGCAGGAAGCTGAGGGAAGGCAGCTTCTCAAACGACACTAGACAGAAGCCCAGGCACCCAGAATCTCAACAGGAATTGACACAAAAAGAGGATGGAAGTGTCTGTCTTGCAGTGAACATGGTGATTAGGGCTGAGCTGCTCTGCACAGCACACAGGCCCTGCCAGAAACCACTTCCTACTGACCCTGCCAGCATCCTGCTGGGACAGCCGCAGCTCCAAGGGTGCCTGAGGAAGGCAGAGGCAACGGGGGTGGTTCTCAGGCTTTAGGGGCCCAGAATGCATTAATTCATCAGCTATGCATTTATCTTAACTATTACCAGAAATATATATATATATAACCAGCCAATCAAATCTATGCCTCCCAACCAAAATTCTTGTGGACAAAGCCAAGTTTAAAACAAATCAAAGTAATGAAAATTATTAACTAAGCAGCAGAGGTGACACAAAGAGGAAGAGCTATGCCAGTGGCACCTGTGATGGCTTCCTCAGGGCAGGGAGGAGGTCTGCACTCCAGGGGCAGCTGGAGGCTGGGGGTGCAAGCTTGACAGTACATGGTCTCCTCAGGGCAGACCACTGCAGGTTCATCTGGCAAAGACTCAGCAGGATTTGGGGTTCTGACATCCCCATTGATATCATCATCCCAGATGCCTTTGTCCTAATCCTCAGGGTTCCCCTCCTTTCCGATCAATGCCCTCACTGTAACAGGAGACACACTGCAAAGTTGAGATTTTAGTTTCTGTTGCAACGCTGCTACTCACATAATGAGACTCTGGGTCTGGTTTTCAAAGGTCTCAATATTTTCCTTCAAAGCACAAACAAAAACTTTCACATCCTTCATGCAGTGCTTAAGGTGCAAGTCTGAAGCCTTCAGCTCATCCCTTTCTTTTCTAACTGTATCCAGTGTATTTAGGAACAGTCAGCCAACACCATAATTTTAACTGCACCAAACTCTGTTAAATGTTGAGAACACTCTCACCCAGATCCTCTTGCCTTTTACAAGCATGGAAGTAGTCATACCAGTGGTGATATCTTGTGTATCTCTATGGCCAGCTCATGCCATGGCCTGCCAGTGGCCTCTGGATTACTGGAGTCATCAGAGCCCTTGAGTCTAATCAGAGTAGAAAGCCAACAGCAAAAATCACAGAACAAATTCAGAAATCCCATTTTTAAGATTCTGTTTCTCAAGAATCACCCCACACTTCTCTAGAAACAGAACTGACAAGAGATCTCTGTAAATAGTATGAGATTTTATAAACTTGTCCCATTTGACTGTGGGGGGATGCACAAGTCTAAATTCCACAGGGCAGGCTGCAAACCAGGGCCTCCGATGAAGGTCCTCATGTGTTCCCAGAAGATGCTGGCTGTTTGAGATAGAGCTGGAAATTTTCTCTCCAAATGCTGAAGTCACTTCCCCTTTTAAGGCCTTCAGCTGATTGGATGAGGCATGACTCACTGATGACGGCAGTCTCCTCAGTTGATCATGGATGTAAACAGCCACCTATGTGATAAACTCACTGACCACTGAAGTCCATGAAGGGCTCTTGTATCATGATTAGCCCAGTGTTTGCTTGACCAGACAACTGGGCACCATTACATGCCTGAGATGGTACCTTAGCCATTAGGGGCACAGGGCTGTTGCAGTAGGGCTGGGCTTGGAGCAAGGCAGGAAGCTGCCATCCAGGTAGCCACAGAGATCTTCTCTTCAAAAGGCATCGAGTCAGACCCCACCAGCTCCCTGGCAATACCCTACACCCAGACAGTACCCGAGGAACCTTGTCAGTGTGGCCCACAAGCTGTCCAGCAGGGGACACCATGTGACACACACAGTGCATGTGGTGGAGCTAGGAGGTGAAGATACCCACCAAGAGTGTCTTGTCAGCACCACCTGAGGCTGGCCACACACAGAGATACACAGTCCCACTCACGTACCTGTGCATGCACACACACTCAGACACCCACACACACATATTCGGAGACTCACACGCAGACATACCTGCACACACACACTCTCAGAGACACACTCATGCACCCACATGCTCACACACAGAGACCAGAGCCTCTGAATGTGGCCTGTTCCTACACCACGTTAATACCATGACAGAGCAATTAATTTCACGGCCAGTCACCCTACTCATCATGCCATTCTAGAATACAGCACATGTTCACACCATACCACCACCAAGCCTAGAGAGTAAAAAGTGGGGCCTGGTCTGAATCAAGGGGGAGAGAAAAGCAGCAGCTAATGCCCACCAAGCCTCTTCCACATTGTCCTGTCCCCCACAGCCTACAGGTTTTAATATCAGACAAAAACACCATAATGCTAAGTGAAAGAAATGAAACACAAAGTACTACATACTGTATGATTCCATTTATGTAAAATATAAATATAAATCAGTTTAAAGATACAATTAGATTAGTGTTAATGCAGAACTGGGAAGGACTGCTAAGGGATGTGGGGTTTTTCTTTGGAGTAATGAAATTGTTTTAAAAAATTTAGAAATGAAGAAAATCCTTGAAGGCATAATTATTCTAGGTCCTCCATCGCCTTTTCCCAAGGGACAGTGCTGGATGACAAGGTGAACACAAAGAAGGTAGGAAATCTTTCAAGTCAAACGGCTTTGATGAAAAGCTTTCCTTAATGGGGATTAAAAACAAAATTCACCACTTATAAAGTTCTCTATTCTGCAGAGTGGATGTAGTTCTGTGGTTAAGCACCTAGTTTGCACAAAAAATGCCCAAGGTTCAATCCCCAGTACCTCCTAAAAATATGTTTTTTAAATTCTCTGTTCTCCATTAAGAGTGATGAGGACCACTCAAGTTGCCTACAAATCCTGGGGGAGCTCTCCCAACTCCTCAGTTCTTCTACTTATGTTGGACAGCATGCCAAATGATGAGGCAATTTCTCAGGATTGTGAAAATCAATAATTACTAGGATCTAAAAAATGGAAAGACTAAGGGGTATTCCAGATCAATGTTCAGAGGAAGGTTCAGCTTTCAGAGCCCCTCTCACTTTTGTTGACAGCACAAGGAAGGAGAAGACTCAATTCCCCCAATGTACAGAGACACAAAAGTCAATTTATGGTAATGCTGAGTCCTAAAACTCCTACCAAGTCTTGATTGTTAGCATTCTGAAGTCTCTCTTTCTGCAGAGTGACTCATGTCCACTCAAGGATGCTGCGCAGCATTTCATTTCTCCCTTCCAGAGTTTCAATGTTAAGCTTCAACACAGCACAATGAGGTCAGTGGTACTTACGCATTTCCTTAACTACTATCTTTAGAATCTAATCCAGGAAAAGGGGATTTTTACCTTAAATTTATTTATTTAATCAGAGAGAATATTACTGTTCCTTTTTGTTTCTTGAATCCATTTCTTTGATTCATTGATCTGTACAGAGATGCAATAAAGGCTTCAGAATTAGGATGTATTAATGTTAGTGTTTGCAAAACATTATCTCCAAGTGGGTGACTCCTCAGAAATAAAGAAAGCATTACTCAGCACACACAATGCCTGCTTTGAATTTTAATGTTTATAAAACAATAAAATCCCCACCAGGATGAAAAATGAAACAGTAAAATACCTGAACAACAAGAAGGTGGAAATGTTCAAGGTAAAGCCATAAGAAAAGAAAATGAAAGGATGATTATACATTTTTTTCTAAATTGGATATTTTTTCTGTAAGTATGGTATTTTCCTCCATGTGTTATTGATCTTCCACAAAATTTGCTGTAAATTCACTAAAAAGAGATGAAAACAATCTCTAAAATTCTTTGGAAAATCTGATAAAATTGAATTACCTCAGTTTATTAGCAAAAAGACTCATTATCTGGTGCTTTGAGTGTAAACTCCTTAAAATTAATATCATGCCTAAAAGAAAAATTTTTAGCAAATGATTCATAAATTGATTTTTTAAAAATATGAAAATAAGAATCCTATTTCAGTGAGATTCATATTTAATTTTTTTCTTGGATTGAGAATCACAGTAAAACTGTCTTGGACTAATAAATCTCCCTTCACTAAGCACTCTTCTTCTTAAAAAATTTGATTACTTCAAATTGTTGTACCATTGTCAGAGATAAAAGAAAGAAGACCTGTGCAGACTGTCCACTTATATCTCTGTCCTCTAATTATCAAGATAATAAGTATGTCACTGCCATGGCTTTACAAAAGAAAACCTCATGCCTCCTTCTACTTAGAAAAACACACTGTAATTCCTTGGAATTCTTTCTGAAACATCACCTGCTGGACCTACTCAGAGGTGTCATGGGTTGTCCTGCAGGCCAGCTGATCACATTTCATGACCACCAGGATGGGGTGGTCTGGAGAGCATTGGTTTGGGAATCAGATGACCCTGCTTGAACCGTGGTGTTACCACGTGGTATACAGAGTTCACAAGATTTTTCATCTCCAAGGTGAGAGTATTATCTCCCATCATTCAGGTAAACAGCTAGCACACAGCTTATAGGTAGACACCACTTACAAAGCATCTCGAACAGGGTTCAGGAAGGCAGACTCCTCAGACAGGCTCTTCATTCTCTCACCTGACCCCAAAGAGCATACTTATCTATTTGTCCAACATGACATCTCTGGTGCCCTGAGGCCACATTCAGGACACATTCCTGGGATGACAACAATGCTGTCATCTCCATAATAAACAGCAGCCTGTGACATGCCACCCAGTCATCTTGCCCTATAGAGAGCTCCACTCAACTGTCACCATCGATGAAGCATGTACAGATTTCATCACCTCCATTTTACACTGGATTCATTCTCTACATTCTGTCTGGAATCAATGGCCCTCTGGATTGCATAGCATCTGGCATAAACCTCTATGAAAACACGTCTTCCTAGCAAGTCCTGAACACGCCTGAGCTTTAACTTCTCAACAGGCACAGGTACCATCATAATCATCTTATTTTGCTCCCACAGCCAGGTCGTGCCAGACACCTCTCTGCAGACTCCAGACTCATCTCATCAACATCATCCTAAACCTTTTCCTCCTCCACATCACCTGTCTCACTAGTGGCTCCTTCATCCATTCTGTCATCCAGGCTGACAGCCCAGGAATAGTAAGATTTTGAGAGGTAACAATGAATCAGCCATCGGAAATCACCATATTTCCTTCTTGTTGAATTAGAACCAAAATCAACACCAGTATGTAGAAAATATTAGGAAGACAATATAAGTCTAAAATCATACCTTGATATATTTGAGGCTTTACCTAGAAGAATGAAAATCAAAATTAAATATGATGTCAAAACATATTGCTAATAAAAATCTTTTGTTCGTGATAAGACAAAATGTATTTCAATGCAATTACAAAAATTGTTTAGTCCAGAATAACTTATTCATTTACTTAAAATATGAAAAAATAGAATAACCTGTTTAAATTGTGATAATTCATAAATTTCAGAAAAAGAACACTAAGTTAAATCCCTTATCTTCAGCCAAAGATCTGTTAATTACTCTTTTTTGTAAGGAGTCACAGTGGATTGAACCCAGGACTTCCTATCTGTGAATCCTGTGCTCAATCACTGAGCTACACCTGACCACACTATTTCAAACAAACACAGTCTAATTGACTTTAATATGAAATTTGCACATATTTATATGAGAGATATGCCAATGCATATCATTTACTTGAAAATATTTTTTGTTAAATCAAATGGCCATAGTGATATTCATATCTGTGTTGCTGAAAAAGTCTCTTAAAAAAAGAAAGAAAAAGGAAAATCTTTGGATTAAGACATGCCCCTATCATTCACCAGAAAGTATCTAGGTCAACAAGTCAGAGCTGGCTATTGGCTGAATCGATAAATTCAATTTCTGGACTTTGGATAATTAGGGTTATTGCCACATTTCACTGCAGTAAATACTATGCTATCGATTGTCACCCTCCAAGGACTTTTGATGCATGTTTCTTACTTAGTAGGGTTGATTACCATATGTGGATTTTATCCTGCATAAAAGGAATATGAACATTTTAAAGGCCTCACACTCTATTTTTCAACTGCTTTTCAGGGTAGTCCACAATTCTACTAACACTGTATGAAGGGCACAGAAAATGCTTAATATTACTACTTCATTTTGATAGAAAGGATTTATAAATTGAAGTATTCTCATCAAGATTATGTAGTTGTCTTGTCCACCGAGTTCTTATTTTTTATTTTATTTTTCTCCCCTTCCCCCCTCCCCCCCCCGGTTGTTCTCTGTGTCTATTTGCTGCATCTTCTTTGTCTGCTTCTGTTGTCAGTGGCACGGGAATCTGTGCTTCTTTTTGCTGCATCATCTTGTTGTGTCAGCTCTCCATGTGTGCGGCACAATTTCTGGGCAGGCTGCACTTTCTTTCGTGCTGGGCAGCTCTCCTTATGGGGTACACTCCTTGCGTGTGGAGTTCCCCTATGCAGGGGACACCCCTGCATGGCACAGCACTCCTTGCGCCCATCAGCACTGCACATGGGTCAGCTCCACATGGGTCAAGGAGGCCCAGGGTTTGAACCACGGACCTCCCATGTTGTAGACAGATGCCCTAACCACTGGGCCAAGTCCGCTGCCTGAGTTCTTATTTATTTATTTATTTTTTCAGTTTTGCTGGCCCTAGTGTTTTTTTTATTTATTTTTTATTGACTTTGTAATAATATTACATTAAAAAAATATATATACATGAAGTCCCATTCAACCCCACCACCCCCACCCCACCTCTCCCCCCCCAGCAACACTCATTCCCATCATCATGACACATCCATTGCACTTGGTAAGCACATCCCTGGGCACCTCTGCACCTCATGGTCAATGATCCACATCATGGCCCATACTCTCCCCCATTCCATCCAGTGGGCCCTGTGAGGATTTACAATGTCCGGTGATTGCCCCTGAAGCACCATCCAGGGCAGCTCCATGTCCCAAAGACGCCTCCACTTCTCATCTCCTCCCGCCTTTCCCCATACCCATCAGCCACCATGTCCACTTTTCCCAATCCAATGCCACCTTTTCTATGTGGACACTGGATTGGTTGTGTCCATTGCACCTCTATGTCAAGAGGAGGCTCAGATTCCACATGGATGCTGGATGCAATCCTCCCACTTTCAGTTGTAATCACTCTAGGCTCCATGGTGTGGTGGTTGTCCCTCTTCAACTCCATCTTAGCTGAGTGTGGTGAGTCCAATGAATCAGACTGTAGGTGCTGGAGTCTGCTGAGGCTCAGGACCTGGCCATCACACTGTCAGTCCAGAGATTCAAATCCCCCAAATATATCCCAAACCCCAACACCAACTGCACCTCCAGCACATTAGCATGAAGAGAGATCCCATCTGAGCCCAGATTCATCACACATAAACACCATTTCCAAAGAGGGACCATCTGACCTGGTAGTTAACCCCATCGGCCATGACCATAACTCCCATGGGTCTCTTTAGCCCTCAAAGGAACCAATACCTGGGGGTTGTATCTGCTCTATCTGTCTCTCAGACCCCGCTCAGTTGTGCACAAGGGCAATTCTTCTGACAGCCTCCAGACTCTTTTTTAGAGACTCGTAGCCATATAAATTCATTTCTCCTTTCCATTTCCCCCTTACATTAGGTCAAACAGCATTTTAAAGTCATGTTATTTTATGTAGACAGGGATATTCTGCTGATCTGCATTGGACCTTCCGTATAAGGTCATTTTCCAGTTGCATCATCAGTTGGTAGTTGATAGTGGTCCCTCGGTGCCAGGGAGGCTCATCCCTGGGTGTCATGTCCCACACTGGGGGGAAGGCATTGCATTTACATGCCGAGTTTGGCTTTGAGACTGGCCACATTTGAGTAACATGAAGGCTGACAGGAGGAAATTCTCAGGCACAATGCTACTCTAGGCCTTGCTCTTATTTCAGGCCCATCAGCTCACAAGCATAGTCATTAGCATCAGGGGCTCACTGTTGAACCCCCACTCCCCCCAGTCCCCGCCACTGCACCTGGGAGACTGTCACTGCTCCCCTAGGGACCACGACAGAGCACCACTGGCCAGGAATCCAGTAGCCCCCCTACTGTGGTTTTTAATTGTTGCCACTATGAGTATATCCAAACATTACCATGCACCATGGACATATGTTCTGTATAGCTCCCTGTCAGCCATATATCACCTGTCAATGGTATCCCATACCAGTATCCCTCCATTGCCATTGTTGAACCACTCTGTGATCCAGAACTCCCCGAAATTTGAAGCCCAGGGTCCCTTACTAGGAAATAGCATATAGCGATGGGTTTAAAGGTTATATAAAGAATACGTGTTGACTTGGAAAAAATTCTACATCCTATCTTTTTCTTTTCTTTTCTGCGGTCACCAGTCGGGCTGAAGTGTGGTTTGCTGGCCTGGCGGGGGAGCAGCCGCGGTAGGCCAAGCTGCTGCCCCCATAATAGGGTGGCTGGTCGGACTCACCGCCACCCCTGAAGGGAGCTCGGCATGGGCGCAGAGTGCCCTCGGGTCTCCCCTTCTCGGCAGCCATGCTTCCGCGGCTGCCCCTCCTCCCGGATGGCGCCACCCGATGCCTGTGGGGCAGCACCCTTCTTCTTCTTTCTCCCTGCGCAGGTGCAGGGCGGAAAATTCCAGTCTGCCCTTTTCCCCTCCCCCGACAGCAGCAACAGCCAGGTGTGGGCGGAAAAATCCAGCCCGCCCTTTTCCCCTCCCCCGACAGCAGCAACAGCCAGGCGTGGGCGGAAAAATCCAGCCCGCCCTTTTCCCCTCCCCCAACAGCAGCAACAGCCAGGCGTGGACGGGAAACTCAAGTCTGCCCTCCACCCCAGCAACAGCAGCCACCAATCCCTAAACCCTGCCCCTTCCCCCAGCAACAGCGACAGCCAATCCCTAACCACCACCCCTCCCCCGTTCAGTACCTCCCACTGACCTTTCGCCGGCAACCAATCAGAACAGGGCGTGGCTTCGACCAATCAGCCTTCCCCAGCCCCTATAAAACTGTTGCCTCTCCCTCAGTAAAGTGGACTTGCGTGTTTACCTTGTCTCCGCGGTAGTTCTTCTGCCGTGCGCCCTCCAGTCCTGAGAGCCCCCGACAAGGGCCTGGCCTCCCTTGTCCCCAGTTCGTTGCCTGCTTCTCCGGGCGACCCCTTCATCACCTGCTTCTCCGGGCGACCCCTTCGTCGCCGGCTTCGCCGGGCGACCCCGTCAGCCGAACCACGCAACCCCTTGTGAGACCGATCCCTCGTCTGCTGCCGGACCGACCCCTTGTCCCAAGTGGGACCGACCCCTCGTCCCAAGCGGGACCGACCCCTCGTCCAGAGCTGGACTGACCCCCCGTCCGCAGCCAGACCCCACCTCTACCGACCGAGCAAGCCGCCGCAGTTGGCGCCCAACGTGGGGCAAGGCAACCCCACCACAGCCTCACTCCATAACCTGGCAGCCCCCCCTCCTCTCTTCTCACCTTGGGACTTCTCTCGTGCAACATTGCTGCTACCTGAGCCTTGGCTACCTCATAGGATCCACGGCGGTCTGGGAGAATCGCTGGATGGCTTTCTCCTTCCATGTCGGGGGCTTATACCGACCCGCTATGATTAAGAGGAGCCTTGGATTTCTCGGGAGCACACGCTTGCACGTCTGAAGTAACCCTACCATAGCCCTACGCTCTCCTCTCTTCTCACCCCTATCTTTTCGCTCTGCATTGCTGCTCCTGAACCTTGGTGACCTCATATGATCCACGGCGGTCTGGGAGAATTGCTGGATGGCTTTCTCCTTCCATGTCGGGGGCTTATACCGACCCGCTATGATTAAGAGGCGCCAATAAAACTCTCAGGAGTGCGTGCCTGAGCACCTCCACCCCTGCCTTCACCTCTGCCTCCTCCCCTCTGTGCTTGCTCCCCTTTGCCTTGCTCCACTGCTCGTCGTCCCGCCCTCCCCTCGTCAGGGCCTTCTCTTGGCCCGCGACCACCGTCGGAGCCCCACCGGCTCCGACCCCTCGTCTTACCGCGCACCTCGGCTCCCATCGCCGCGCTCTCAAGGTAAGGGCCCCTTTTCTTATCGGCTCCAAAAGGCCATTAGCAATGGGTAACATCCTATCTGCTAAGCAAGCCCCACAAGTTCGGGCCCTCGCCGGTCTCCTAGACGCTCACCGGTGTAAGATCTCTTTTAAACAGCTTCAAGTATATTGGGACCTTCTTCTCCCCTTTAATCCGTGGCTTACCACGTGTCAGCTTTGGGACCCGGACACCTATACTCGCCTTATAGATAGGGTCACTTTTGCTGTGGAGCAGGAAGGTAAAAGATTCCCTCCTGGCTTATTACAGGCAACATGAAGTCCACAAGAAATCTTGAAGGGTATAATCTATGATATGCTATATAAAAAAAGATTTAAAGGCAGCTATACCAAGAAAGTAAGAATTATGAGTCAACTGTAAATAAATTATATATTTCTGTTAATGTGTTGTAATTGTTCTGTGTTTGTCTGTCTGTTCGTTCAATGTCAACGTATATTGTGATACCTCCGGATGGTAAATATAAATTACAAGAAATCTTTAAAAGAGCTCTATTCAAATGGCCAAAGATTAAATAAGCGCTTATATTAATACTTAAGTTTATTATATTAATACATAAGTTTAAATGTTAATAAGATATCTACAATTAAAAAAAAATTGTAAGTCTTAATTAACAAAATTAACTGTACGTCTTCATAAAAAGTTGTTCTTGCCTAGATTAAAATGAATAACTTATTTTTCTTCACAGGATAATATAAAGAATGTAAAACTTATATGAATATTAAAAAGGTTAAAAGTTTGTAAAAATGCTAACGGAAATGTAATAAGTTTTGCAAAAAGACGTATTTTGTCCTAAAGTAAGATGGCTAATTTTTCATAAACTCTTGAAATTTAATTTGCATGCGGCAAGTGTAAAAGGTATTGTGATAACTTTATGTAAGGGAATGTGTTCTGTAAAGATAAAATTTATCTTCAATAGCTTACATTAAGGTATTAAATGGCTAATTCCAAAAGGTCATTCTTAAATATATATATATAAAACTGAATTGATGATAATAATAATAAAAGGTAATTTTATAACAGGAAAGATTAACAGCAACCAAGCTCCCCTACCAACTTGCTTTTAGGAAACGGTTTCTAATATTGCATGCTACTAAGTATTTAAAGAAAAGCTATTTTTGAGGAAACAGAAGATGATTTTGTCTTTGCAGCCATTGTCTATTTAGCAACACCCCTCGCTATCGGCCTAGCCACTGTTGCACCGGACGATTGGAACCTTAAACAAAGACTCCTCCTCACTGTCATCTTCCTATCTATCGTTACTATATTTACTGCCCTCATTCTCCTTCATTTATAAAGCAGTCTCCTCCAAACCACAAAGCTTCTGTCTTAAACATACCATTCTCAACCCTATTCTCTAAATGATCTTCTCACTTCCCCCACAGACTTTAATACTCTATTTCTTCCTCATAACCTTTGCTTTCTTGATAATATTTTCCACCATCTGTCTAGCCGCTACCACCCCAGAAGATTGTAACCACGGCCCCCCATGCCGCCATCGCTCTCAAGTAGCTCCAGCCCCGCGAAACGGCCCGCAACCTGCTTTCCCCGGCCTGCGGCCTGCTTTCTAGCATCTAATAACATTTCTGCTTTTAACAGCTCCCCATACTTCTGCGGAGCTTCCTCCTGTCTCGACCTCACTCCTCTTCTCAGCCATCCAAAGCGTCCTTTCTCGTCCCCCGCCCCCCTCCTTTTTTCGCTTGAACCCCTACTGCGTTGCAGATTGGGCTGCCCCATGTCGGCCCGCCCCATTAACATCGGCCTCTCTAGCGCCCGTGAAGACTTTGGCCTTCTTATTGTCCTCGCCTACGTCTCCACCACTCCCAACGCTGCCGCCACCACCGTCGCTGGTGCCCTGACGCAACTTGTCCTCACCGCTGCGATCCTCCAGACCATCATACAGTCTGCCTCTACCGCTCTTCGCCACCAAGAAGAGATCAACTACCTGTAACGTGCTGTCATTTGGGACTTTTAACAGCAGATGGACCTTATAGCCACCGAGATCAACAAGAATTGGACATTGGCCACCCTTGCTTGCAATGGCAAGATACCGCCCCCTAAATTGTACATTTATATCCCTGTCATACTCACCTCCCTCTTCAGCCCCACTTCCCTCATTGCTTACTGCCTCTTGGGCCTCGGCTACTTGTTGCTGCTGCCATCCTGGCCCATATTTGAAAAGAAGGGGGAAATGCGGTCACCAGTCGGGCTGAAGTGTGGTTTGCTGGCCTGGCGGGGGAGCAGCCACGGTAGGCCAAGCTGCTGCCCCCATAATAGGGTGGCTGGTCGGACTCACCGCCACCCCTGAAGGGAGCTCGGCATGGGCGCAGAGTGCCCTCGGGTCTCCCCTTCTCGGCAGCCATGCTTCCGCGGCTGCCCCTCCTCCCGGATGGCGCCACCCGATGCCTGTGGGGCAGCACCCTTCTTCTTCTTTCTCCCTGCGCAGGCGCAGGGCGGAAAATTCCAGTCTGCCCTTTTCCCCTCCCCCGACAGCAGCAACAGCCAGGTGTGGGCGGAAAAATCCAGCCCGCCCTTTTCCCCTCCCCCGACAGCAGCAACAGCCAGGCGTGGGCGGAAAAATCCAGCCCGCCCTTTTCCCCTCCCCCAACAGCTGCAACAGCCAGGTGTGGACGGGAAACTCAAGTCTGCCCTCCACCCCAGCAACAGCAGCCACCAATCCCTAAACCCTGCCCCTTCCCCCAGCAACAGCGACAGCCAATCCCTAACCACCACCCCTCCTCCGTCCAGTACCGCCCACTGACCTTTCGCCGGCAACCAATCAGAACAGGGCGTGGCTTCGACCAATCAGCCTTCCCCAGCCCCTATAAAACTGTTGCCTCTCCCTCAGTAAAGTGGACTTGCGTGTTTACCTTGTCTCCGCGGTAGTTCTTCTGCCGTGCGCCCTCCAGTCCTGAGAGCCCCCGACAAGGGCCTGGCCTCCCTTGTCCCCAGTTCGTTGCCTGCTTCTCCGGGCGACCCCTTCATTGCCGGCTTCTCCGGGCGACCCCTTCGTCGCCGGCTTCTCCGGGCGACCCCTTCATCGCCGGCTTCGCCGGGCGACCCTGTCAGCCGAACCGCGCAACCCCTTGTGAGACCGATCCCTCATCTGCTGCCGGACCGACCCCTCGTCCCAAGTGGGACCGACCCCTCGTCCCAAGCGGGACCGACCCCTCGTCCAGAGCTGGACCGACCCCTCGTCCGCAGCCAGACCCCACCTCTACCGACCGAGCAAGCCGCCGCACTTTTCTTTTCTTTTTTTTTTTTCCCTAATTATTGAGCTTCTCTTCACAGGAGTCCTAGACCACAGCAATGCATATATGTAATATACAGCACTCCCATACATCCACCACAAAACCTTTTCCCTTCCACAGCAATACTCTTACACCCTATTCACATCATATTTACTTAACGTGATGTACAGAGTCTGAGACAATAGCTTTCTAACAAGGTGACATCTGTGCTTACATTGTGGTGCATACTTTAGGATACACAGTTTTTTACATTCTTAGTTATCCTATGTTTTACGTTATGGTTTACATTATCAGTCTGTCATCTCCTATATGTTATGGTGTAATATTACATGTTTTATATCCATCCTTGTGTACTATCGCAAAACACCTCTCTTACCCCCCATTTACCTTGGTTCCACACATTTAATGTCCATTTTCCCTTCCACCTTGGTGCCCACAGTGACAGCCAACCTCCGTTTCCTGAGGAGCCACTTCCAGAAATAGATGGAATAGTGTTCAGGGCCTAACTTGCTCAACTGCCCCAATGCCCTGGAGCCACCCTTTCTCTTGAGGGATACAGTTCCCTCTATTTGATGGCATTAGTCCTCCCCAGGATGTGGGTCCACCCCCACTCTCACTACTTGGGTTTCTACCCCATGGTGTCACCCACTCTGGCAGAATGAGCATTTAGACATTCCCCAGGAGCCCGTCCTGCATCAGACCCTCCCCTCTGAGCATTTTAAACAGGTAACCCTCTTTATTATATTTTGATATGATTTTCTCGGCATTTTACTCTCCACCAACACCTGACCCTCTCTTGTGTTTGTATGCTATATATATGAGGATCTACATCAGAACTCTCAATTCGGTTCTATTGGTCTATGTTTCTCTCCTTATGCCAATACCATGCTGTTTTCACCACCGTAGCTTTGTAGTATGTTTTGAAGTCAGGTAGTGTGATTCCTACAATTTCATTTTTCTTTTTCAGTATGTCTTTGGCTATTTGGGATCTCTTTCCTTTCCAAATAAATTTCATAGTTAGTTTTTCTAGTTCCTTAAAGAAGGCTGTGTTGATTTTTATTGGGATTGCATTGAATGTGTAGATCAGTTTTGGTAGGATAGACATCTTAATAATGTTCAGTCTTCCTATCCATGAACAAGGAATAGTCTTCCATTTATTTAGGTCTTCTTTGATTTCCTTGAACAATCTTGTATAGTTCTCGGTGTATAAGTTCTTTACCTCTTTAGTTAAATTTATTCCTAAGTATTTGATTTTTTCATTTACTATTGTGAATGGTATTTGTTTCTCGATTTCTTCCTGATCTTGCTCATTATTGGTGTACAGAAATGCTACTGATTTTTGTGCATTGATCTTATAACCTGCGACTTTACTAAATTCATTTATGAGTTCTAGAATCTTCGTTGTAGATCTCTCAGGGTTTTCTATGTATAGGATCATGTCATCTGCAAATAATGAAATTTTGACTTCTTCCTTTCCAATTTGAATGCCTTTTATTTCTGGTTCTTGCCTCAGTGCTCAAGCAAGTACTTCTAAGACAATGTTAAATAGGAGCGGAGACAGTGGGCATCCTTTTCTTGTTCCTGAGTTTAGAGGGAAGGAGTCTAGGATTTCTCCATTGTAAACAATGTTGGCTTTAGGTTTTTCATATATACTCTTTATCATGTTCAAAAAATTTCCTTGTCTTCCAATCTTTTGGAGTGTTTTTATCAAGAAAGGGTGCTGTATTTTGTCAAATGCTTTTTCTGCATCAATAGATATAATCATGTGATTTTTTTCCTTCAATCTGTTTATATGGTGTGTTACGTTGATTGATTTTCTTATGTTGAACCATCCTTGCATACCTGGGATGAATCCCACTTGGTCGTGGTGTATAATTCGTTTAATGTGTTGTTGAATACGATTAGCAAGTATTTTGTTAAGTATTTTTGCGTCTAGGTTCATTAGAGAAATTGGTCTGTAATTTTACTTTCTTGTGATGTCTTTGTTTGGCTTTGGTACTAGGGTAATGTTGGCATCATAGAAGGAGTTGGGTAATGTTCTTTCTGTTTCGATTTTTTGGAATAGTTTCAGCAGTATTGGTGTTAGTTCTTTCCGGAATGTTTTGTAGAATTCACCTGTGAAGCCATCTGGCCCTGGGCTCTTCTTAGTTGGGAGATTTTTAATAACTGATTCTATCTCTCTGCTTGTGATTGGTTTGTTAAGATCATCAATTTCTTCTTTCATCAATATGGGCTGCTTAAGTGTTTCTAGGAATTTGTCCATTTCCTCTAAATTGTCATTTTTGTTGGAATATAGTTTTTCCAAGTATCCTCTTATGATAGTCTTCATTTCTGTGGGGTCAGTGGTGATATTGCCTTTCTCATTTCTTATTTTATGTATTTGCATCTTCTCTGTTTTTTTCTTTGTTAGTCTCGCTAAAGATTGGTCAATTTTGTTGATCTTCTCAAAAAACCAGCTCTTGGTCTTGTTTAACTTTTCAAGTGCTTTCTTATTTTCTATTCCATTTAGTTCTGCTCTTATCTTTGTTATTTCCTTCCTTCTTCTTCCTGTTGGGTTACTTTGTTGTTGTTTTTCTAATTCCTTCAAATGTGCAGTTAGTTCTTCAATTTTTGCTCTTTCTTCTTTTTTGATATATGAATTTATGGGTATAAATTTTCCTCTCAGTACTGCTTTTGCTGCATCCCATAAATTTTGGTATGTTGTGTTATCATTATCATTTGATTCAAGGTAGTCATTGATTTCTTTTGAGATTTCCTCTTTGACCCACTGTTTTTCTAAGAGTGTGCTGTTTAATTTCCAAATTGTGGTGTGAAATCTGGGCCTCTGTCCCTTGCAAATTTCCAGCTTGACTCCACTGTGGTCAGAGATATTGTTTTGTATGATTTCAATCTTTCTGAATTCATTCAGCCTTTCTTTGTGGCCCAGCATATGATCTATCTTGGAGAATGATCCATGTGCGCTTGAGAAGAATGTATATCCTGCTGTGTTTGGGTGTAGCGATCTATATATGTCTATTAGATCCAGCTCCTCTAATATACTGTTCAGATGTTTTGTTTCTTTGGTGATTCTCTTTTGAGATGTTCTGTCCAGAGTTGATAGTGGTGTATTAAAATCCCCCACTATAATTGTAGATGTATCTATTGTTTCACTTAGTTTTTCCAGCGTTGCCTCACATATTTAGAGGCACCCTTGTTAGGGGCATAAATATTTATGATTGTTCGATCTTCTTGACAGATTTTCCCTTTCACTAAAATGTAGTATCCTTCTTTGTCTCTCACAATTGTTTCACATTTAAAGTCTATTTTGTCTGATATTAATATAGCTACTCCTGCCTTTTTTTGGTTATTGTTAGCTTGTATGATTATTTTCCAGCCATTCACTTTCAATCTCCATGCATCTCTGGGTCTAAGATGTGTCTCTTGTAGACAGCATACAGATGGGTCATATTTCCTTATCCAATGTCCCAGTCTGAATCTTTTGATAGGCGAGTTTAATCCGTTGACATTCATTGTTATTACTTTCAAGGAATTATTTGTGTTAGCCATATTTTGATTGGATTTGTGTTTGTCATATTTTGTTTGTATTTTTTTTGTCTTTTTTGTTGTTGTTGTTGTTCTTATACTCTCCTCCAACTCTGCCTTTCCTGTTTTTTCCTTTCTTCTTGGAGAACTCTCTTTAGCATTTCTTGAAGGGGAGGTTTCTTGTTGATATACTCTTTCAGTTTCTGTTTGTCTGTGAATATTTTGAACTCTCCATCATGTTTGAATGCTAGTTTAGCTGGATAGAATATTCTTGGTTGGAAATTTTTTTCCTTTAGTACCTTGACTATATCTTACCACTGCCTTCTTGCCTCCATGGTTTCAGATGAGAAATCAGCATTTAATCTAATTGAGCTTCCCTTGTATGTGATGGTTTTCTTTTCTCTTGCTGCTTTTAGGATTTTCTCTTTGTCTTGTGCATTGGATAATTTGACAAGTATATGTCCTGGGGTGGGCCTGTTGGGGTTTATGACTAGTGGAGTGTGCTGTGCTTCTTGGATATGCACATCTGTCTCTTTCAGTAGATTTGGGAAGTTTTCAGCCATTATTTCCTGCAACATTCCTTCTGACCCCTTTCCCTTCTCTTCACCTTCTGGAATGCCTATAATACGTATGTTTGAGCGTTTTGCATTGTCATTCAGGTCCCTAAGTCCTAACTGGATTTTTTCTATCTTCTTATTGACCCCTTCTAGTATCTGTTTGATTTCTGATGTACTGTCTTCCACACCACTAATTCTCTGCTCTGTCTCTTCTAGTCTGCTGATATTTGCTGCAAGTGTATTTTTGATTTCTTGAACTGTGGTGTTCATTCCCATCATATCTGTTATCTTTTTGCGTATGTCTGCAATTTCCCCTCCAAGTGATGTCTTCATGTTGTTAACCTCTTTCATTACTTCATCAAATTTGTCGGTGATAAATGTTCTGAGATCTTTCATTGCTTGTGCAAAGTTTTGCTCCCCTTCATGATTTTTGGTTTGTTGAATGGATTCAGCCATGTTTTCCTGATTACTGGTTTGGTTTGTAGATTTTTGTTGCTTTCTGGTCATCTCTTTATCTTGACAGATTTAATCAGTTCCTTAGCTTCTTTGTCTACTCTTGGAGGTTAATTAGCTGTTATTTTTGCATAGGTGTTATATCTTCTCTTTGTCACTTTTTTCTTCTTATTCTAATTTCTTTTTGTTGGTTAAGTTCACTTTAAAGGAAAGTATTAGTGTTGGGGAAAGGCAATTGTGTAAGCAAGGGAAAAGTGTAAAGTAGAATTGGTGATATATGTTAAGAAAGCAAGAATCTGAGATCTGGGAGGATGGAGGTTAGATTCATGTAAATTGTGTAGAGTTATAGCAGTAGGTAGAGTACTTATTATGAGGTAGATGATTGAATATGGGAGGAATATGGTATGAGCTAAAAAGCTATTGTTTTCGTGAGAGAGGTAAAGAGCAAAGAATGGTAATAGTTTCAAGAGTGGATAACCGACAGAGGAAGAAAGGAAAAGAGGGTGGGCAAAGGGTGGGGAACAGGTAGGGGAAAGAAAAAAAAACAGATATACATGATCCAGAATTAAAACACCCACTACCCGGCACCTACCACAAAAGAAAAACCTTAAATAACTGAGTAAAAAAAGGCTTTGGGGGATACGCTGTGAGAGAAGTCTAGGGGATAATGTGGTGTTAGCAATCAGGGAATTGAAAAAAGTAAAGAATAAGTGAAAATGAAAATAAAAACAAAACAAAATGAAACAATAAAGAAAAAAAATGCCAACGTTGAAGGCTCAGGCATTTAAGGACCTCAGATGGACCTCAGTGTGTGATGGATTCAGGGATGGAAAGTCTGAAATATTGAGGACTCAAGAGGTGTGAGTCTCTGCGGTGTGGGCCACCAGAGTTTAGGGAATTCAGGCCTGGCAACCTCCAATCTGGTCAACAGGAAGTCTGGGAGCCCTGCAGTGTAACACAGCCCTCAGGGATCCCCACAGCTGGGTGTCAGCCCTTTGGGGGAAGTCAGATCGGCAAACTCTATATTATGACTGAACCCTGCAATTCACTTACTTAGCTGCGCTCATTAGTGTGGGTATATCTCACTTCAGCTTTTGGACAGCTCCTGTCCTGTGATTCCAAACCACTGCCACTAGAGGGCGCCTCTACACCACAGCCACTTTACTAGTACAGATCCGAAAACCGGCCTGTGACACTGAAAACATATTCCAAAACCGGAATTCCCAAGCTTTGCAGAATATTCCCTAATCAGCTTCCAGACGTGTCCCCCTCCCTTACCGCAGCCTAAAACAATTTTCCATTTACGTCTCTTTATTGCCTACAGCCTATTTGGGTTGGAGCTCGGCTGCCGGGCTTTTGGGGGCGGGGCTTCAGGCGGAAGCGCTATTGTTTGTATTCGCAATCCAAAGTTTCTCCCGCTTCACAACAAAACACCGTCTGTCTTCCCAAATCGATCCGCAAAGGCGACCGCCACATCAACCTGCCAACAGCTCACCCAGAACTCGCAAACTCCTCAGCACCTTAGACCCATCCAAAAGCGGAGCTGCCGGGCAGGACCGCAGTTCCCCCCACCCCCAACAGGGAGGAGCCCATGCGCGGGTCTCACCTGCGGGGAATAGAACCCAAATTATATCCACCAGACCAATCCTCTCTGTCACCCCTCCACCCAATTGATGTCCAGGCACCTATGCCCTGCAAAAATCCCCAAAAAGCCCCGCCCTGGAGAACCTGCAGCTGCGCCCAGCCATCTCCTCCCGGGACAGACCACCAAGGCAAGTTCACTCAGTGACCATCTTGCCCAGAAGCGAGTTCTTATTTAAAAGATTAGATAGTTTCATACCATTAGCTTACATTTCAAACATAAACTAGTATTCATGTTAGTAATCTAAAAGCAAAATAAATAGGAGGTTACAGACTTGGCAGTTTATTTAAAAGCCCAAGCACACATATGAGGCACTTGTTATACTCATGGGAAGCACAGAGCTCCAGATGAAAATGGCCAATGATGAAATTCCCAAGTAGGCACCAATAATGATAGGCTTCCTAGGAATTCTGTAAAAATCAGGATCAGGATGAAAACCATCAGACAGATATTCAGACAGCTGGAAAAACAATGAGGAGCCTCAATGAAATTATAAGGTAGCAGTCACAAAGAATCAACCACAGAAACCCTAAACCAGCCTCCAAGAGCTAATGACACCCCTCCAACATTTCCAATGGATTCAGGATTCCAAGAAAGACTGGAAGTTGGCACCTCATGTTGCCCATGGGCCAAGCAGTGTTGTACATTGTGTATGTTTCCTTTAGTAGAGAGCAATTTCCAGGTCACCATGGGTCCTACCCATACCCGTATCTCAGACTGGGCACAGTGTTCTTTGGCTACGTTGATATCTATCAGAGCCATAAGCATCAGGCAGTGAATCATAAAATCGCATTTGAGAAATGAATTTATTCAGAAGTAATCAACTTTTAGAGCTTAAATAGAACTTATGGTGATAATGAAGATGACACTAAGATGAGATTTATGATTCTTGATTTTTAATTCCCTACACTCTGCTGTGAATGAAGTAAAGTATCCAATGGCCTTGATAATTGGTCTTGACTGCTCAGAATGTAATGGTATTTTTTTTTAAACTTGATGCTGTGACAATACTTCCTTGAAGACAGTGAGTTAAACAGACATTTTCATTCAACAGACATGACTCAGAAAGGCGATGGGATGAATTTAAGGATCCTGGCTACAACATGAATGAATCTCAGAAACATTATTCTGAGCAGAAGTCAGACAGATTCAAAAGATTATATATGGTAAGTGTCTATTTATTTGAAATTCTACAACAAGCAAAAGGAATCTCTGATGCAGGCAGGGATTGTCTGGGTAAGAGTGTGAGGGCAATTTTGGGGGGTAGGAATGGTCTATATATTGACCTGGGTTTGGATTACTCTGTCATATGTATTTGTCAAAACTCCGTGAATGTTTATGTAAGTTTTGTGTATATCATTCAATGTAAATTTTAAGTTAAAAAATTTTGCCAACATAGAGTTCTAGTTAATGACAGAATATTTACCAGGAGTGATAATAATGTAGCAATTTAAGATGTGAAGACTGGTTGAACATCTGCTTCCCAGGTACAAGGTTCTGGGTTTATTACCCGGTACCTCCTAAAAATGAAAGAAGTCACCAAAGTTAAGATGGATAGATGAAGGACAGATGGATGGATGCATGGATGAATGGATGGATGAATGAATTGGAAGAGATGTGATAAGTCAACATTAGATAAATGTTAATGAATTAGCAGTGCTGTCTGCTTGAAAATTTTCATGATAAAATATTATGAATCCTTAGCAAAACCAAACTAGCACAAGCTAGTGATAGTTCTTCTGAAGTAGACTTTCAAACATAATTGTTATTAAAAGCTTAAGTGTTTGAACATTTTTAAGCACGATCAGAATTATTTTTTGTTTTTTGTTTTTCAAACTAATTCAGCTTTGAATTGGAAAATGCAGATATACACTGGGACAACCTCACAGAAGTACTTTGTTCTGATCATGAAAAAAGGGTTAAATCCTGTCCTAGCTCTTTCCAAGGTAAAGGATAAACTGTAGTACATCATTCAAAGGAATTATTCTAACCAATGAAAAGGAACAAACTATGAATACACAAAGCAAGATAGATAAATCCCAAAATGATTATGCTGACTTACGGAATCCAGAGCAAAAAAATAATATGCACCTCCCCAAGATTCCATTACATAAAATTCTGTAAAACTGCAGAACAGTGTTTGAGGAAGATGGTGTAGTGGGAAGAGGGGATGGAAAGATGGTTTACAAGGAGCATGAGGAAACTTTTGGGCTTTTTGGATAGGCATACCACCTTAATTGTTGATGGTTTCAGGTTTGTATACATAGTTCAAAATCAACTAATTATGTATATTAAATAGGTGCTGTTTATTATCCATCATATAATAATCTGAAACATGAACTATAGGGTTATTTATTTACTTGGCAAAAAATCAAATATTTTTTATTAGTTAAAATTTAACTTATGGATTTGGAGACCAGATGTAGCTCATTGGTTGACCACTAGCTTTTCATGTATGAGGTCCTGGGTTCAATTCAGTGTACCTCCTAAAATATTTTAATTTATGGATTTATAGGTCAATATGTAATAGAAAATTAAAAAAAATACATACATTGAATGGGAACCATAGGTCTTGTTCTATATACCCATGAATCACTTGACTTAAATCCTTAGTAAAATTTCCAAAAATACATTCAATCTGTGTGAATGAATGCAACACAATAGCAATCAAAATTCTATATCAGGAGGTGGGGCAAGATGGCATCTGAGTGAGTGCAACTCATAATCTCTCCTGCAAAGAAGTGGCTGAGTAGGGTCAGAGTCCTGCTGGACTGGGCTGTTTTGGGTGTTTGCAGGGCAGGAGGTGTCTGGATGTCGATTTGGTGGTACGGTGACAGAGGAGATTCTTGCAAGAGGTGATGCAGGGAGTGCTGCATACTTGCTGTGTTTCCTCATCTTCCATCTCTGCTTTCCTGTGTATATTGATTTTGGCCACCTACACTATCCCCTTTCCCCCACATCTTTCTATGTTCCATCATCTACTGTTTCTCTTACATTCTACCTCCCTTTCTTTGGCCCCCAAATTGTCTGATTTTTTATTTCTAATACCTTTGTTCTGTTTTCTGTCTTTTATCCACTCTGATATTATTGTCTTTCTTTTCTCTTTCCCTCTCTCATGAAAAAACTGGCTTTTTAATTCATACTATATTCCTCCCCATATTCAGTTGATTGTCTCATTATAGGTACTCTACTTACTGCTAAAACTCTACACAACTTACATGAGTCTAATATCCATTCTCCTAGATCTCACACTGTTGCTCTGTTAACATTTATTACCAATACTACTTTACACATTTTCTTACTCATTTTGCTTTCCCTGGCCCTAATATTTTCTTTCAAAGTGAACTTAGACAGCAACAAGAAAATAGAGGAAGAAGAACAAACTGACAAAGAGAAGACATAACACTTAAGCATGAACAACAACTAATTAATCCCCAAGACTAGACAAAGAAGCTAAGGAGCTGATTAAACCCATCAAGATAAAATGATGGCCAGAAAGCAACGAAAAACCACAAACCAAACCAATAATCAGGAAAACATGGCCAAATCCAATGAACAAAATAAAAACGAGGAAGGGGAGCAGAACATTGGAAAAGTAATTAACGATCTCAAAATATGTATTAGAGACCAACTTAATGAAGTAAAGGAAGAGATGAACAATATGAAGAAAACACTGGGAAAGGAAATTGTAGACATATGAAAAAAGATAACAGATATGATGGTGATGAACACCAAATTTCAAGAAATCAAAAATAAAATGCACTCTCAGTAAATAGCAGCAGATTAGAAGAGGCAGAAGACAGAATTAGTGACATGGAATATAGTACATCTGAAATAAAACAGATGGTAGAACTAGTCAATAAAAAGATAAGAAAAAATTCAGGTGGGACTTAGGGACCTGAATGACAATGCAAAATGCACAAACATATGCATTATAGGTATCCCAGAAGGAAAAGAGAAAGGAAAGGGGACAGAAAGGGTGTTGGAGGAAATGATGGCTGAAAACTTCCCAAATCTACTGAGAGAGACAGATGTACATGTCCAGGAAGCACAACGCACCCCAAACGCCATAAATCCCAACAGGCCCACCCCAAGACATATACTTGCCAAATTACCCAATGCTCAAGACAAAGAGAAAATTCTAAAAGCAGCAAGAGAAAAGAGAACCATCACATATGAAGGAGGCTCCATAAGATTAAGTGCTGATTTCTCATCTGAAACCATGGAGGCAAGAAGGCAGTGGTATGATATAGTCAAGGTACTAAAATAAAAAAATTTCCAACCAAGAATACTCTACCCAGCTAAACTAGAATTCAAAAATGATAAACAGAAATTAAGAGAATGCCAACAAGAACCTTGCCCTTCAAGAAATACTAAAGGGAGTTCTGCAGGAAGAAAGAGAGAAAAACAAGAGAGGCAGAGTTGGAGGAGAGTGTAAGAGCAACAAAAAAGACAAAAAGAGAAGGAAAACAAACAAAATATGACAAGCACAAGTCCAATAAAAATATGGCTAACATAAATAATTCCTTGAAAGTAATAACATTGAATGTCAATGGATTAAACTCACCTGTCAAAAGATTCAAACTGGAAGATTGGATAAGGAAAAATGACCCATCTATATGCTGTATATAAGAAACACATCTTAGACCCAGGGATTCAAGAAGGTTGAAAGTGAATGGTTGGAAAACAATCTTACAAGCAAACAATAACCAAAAAAAGGCAGGAGTAGCTATATTAATATCATACAAAATAGACTTTAAATGTGAAACAATTGTGAGAGACAATGATGGATACTACATATTAGTGAAAGGGATAATCTTTCAAGAAGAATGAACAATCATAAATATTTATGCTCCTAACAAAGGTGCCTCCAAATATGTGAGGCAAACACTGGAAAAATTAACTAAAAGAATAGATGCCTCAACAGTTTAGTGGGGGACCTTAATACACCACTATCAACTTTAGGCAGAACATCTCAAAAGAGAATCAAAAAAGAAATAAAAACTATGAACAGTATATTAGAGGAGCTGGACCTAATAGACATATATGGATCATTACACCCAAATAGAGCAGGATAAACATTTTTCTCAAATGCACATGGATCATTCTCCAAGATAGCATATGTGCTAGGCAATGAAGAAAGGCTCAATGAATTCAGAAAGATCAAAATCATACAAAATAATATCTCTGACCACAGTGGAATGAAGCTGGAAATCTGCAAGGGCCAGAGGCCCAGATTTCACACCAAGATATGGAAATTAAACAGCTCACTCTTAGAAAGAGAGTGGGTCAAAGAGGAAATCTCAAAAGAAATTAATAACTACCTTGAAACTAATGAAAATGATAACACAACATACCAAAACTTATGGGATGCAGCAAAAGCAGTACTGAGAGGGAAATTTATAGCCATAAATTCATACATCAAAAAAGAAGAAAGAGCAAAAATTGAAGAACTAACTGCACATTTGGAGGAATTAGTAAAAAAACAACAAAGTAACCTCACAGGAAGAAGAAAGAAAGAAATAACAAAGATAAGAGCAGAGCTAAATGAAATAAAAAATAAGAAAGCACTTGAAAAGATAAACAAGACCAAAAGCTGGTTCTTTGAGAAGATCAATTAAACTGACAAACCCTTAGGTAGACTAACAAAGAAAAAAAGAAAGATGATGATGCAAATAACAAAATAAGAAATGAGAAAGGAGATATCACCACTGATCCCATAGAAATAAAGACTATCATAAGAGGATACTTTGAAAAACTATATTCCAACAAAAATGACAATTCAGAGGAAAAATGGACAAATTTCTAGAAACACATAAGCAGCCTATATTGATGAAAGGAGAAATTGATGATCTCAACAAACCAATCACAAGTCAAGAGATAAAATCAGTCACCGAAAACCTCCCAACTAAGAAGAGCACAGGGCAGATGGCTTCACAGGTGAATTCTACAAAACATTCCAGAAAGAACTAACACCAATCTTGCTGAAACTCTCCCAAAAAATTGGAACAGAAGGAACATTTCCTAACTCATTCTATGATGCCCACATTACCCTAGTACCAAAGCCAAACAAAGACACCACAAGAAGAAAAATTACAGTCCAATTTCTCTAATGACCTTAGATGCAAAAGTCCTCAACAAAATACTTGCTAACTGTATTCAACAACACATTAA
This sequence comes from Dasypus novemcinctus, assembly GCF_030445035.2. Classification (NCBI taxonomy): domain Eukaryota; kingdom Metazoa; phylum Chordata; class Mammalia; order Cingulata; family Dasypodidae; genus Dasypus; species Dasypus novemcinctus. The sequence continues at coordinate 959,614 of NC_080697.1, read as the reverse complement.
ACAAAATTATACACAATGACCAGTGGGATTCATTCCTGGTATGCAAGGATGGTTCAACACAAGAAAATCGATCAATGTAATACACCATATAAACAGAGTGAAGGAAAAAACCACATGATTATATCTATAGATGCAGAAAAAGCATTTGACAAATACAGCACCCTTTCTTGATAAAAACACTGCAAAAGATTGGAATATGAGGAAATTTTCTGAACATGATAAAGTGTATATATGAAATACCCACAGCCAACATTGTTTACAATGATGAAATTAAAATCTTTCCCTCTAAGATCAGGAACATGACAAGGATGCCCACTATAACCTCTTCTATTCAATATTGTCTTAGAAGTACTTGCTTGAGCACTGAGGCAAGAACCAGATATAAAAAGCATTCAAATTGGAAAAGAAGAAGTGTAAATTTTATTATTTGCAGATGACATGATCCTATACATAGAAAACTGTGAGAGGTCTACAACAAAGCTTCTAGAACTCATAAATGAGTTTAGTAAATTCGCAGGTTATAAGATCAATGTGCAAAAATCAGTAGCATTTCTGTACACCAATAATGAGCCAGCTCAGGGGGAAACCAAGAAAGAAATACCATTTACAATAGTCAATAAAAAAATCGAATACCTAGGAATAAATCTAACTAAAGATGTAAAAAGTTATACACAGAGAACTACATAACACTGTTCAAGGAAATCAAAGAAGACCTAAATAAATGGAAGAATATTCCCTGTTCATGGATAGGAAGATTAAATATTATTAAGATGTCTATCCTACCAAAACTGATCTACACATTTAATGCAATCTCAATAAAAATCAACACAGCATATTTTAAGTAACTGGAAAAACTAGCTATGAAATTTACTTGGAAAGGAAAGAGGCCTTGAATAGCCAAAGACATATTGAAAAAGCAAAACGAAATTGGAGGAATCACACTACCTGACTTCAAAACATACTACAAAGCTACAGTAGTGAAAACAGCATGATATTGGCACAAGGAGAGACACATAGACCAATAGAACCGAATTGAGAGTTCTGATGTAGATCCTCATATATATAGTCATATAATATTTGATAAAGCCACCAAACTGTCTCAACTGGGAGAGAATGGTCTATTCAACAAATGGTGCCTGGAGAACTGGATATCTATATGTAAAAGAATGAAAGAGGATTACCATCTCACACCTTATACAAAAATCAACTCAAGATGGATCAAAGACCTAAATATAAGAACCAAGACCATAAGGACTTTGGGAAGCAGTGTAGGGAAACATCTACAAGACTTTGTAATAGGAAATGGCTTCATAAACTTGACACCAAAAGCACAAGCAGCAAAAGAACAAATAGAAAAACGGGGCTTCCTCAAAATTAAAGCCTTCTGCACCTCAAAGGAGTTTGTCAGGAAAGTGAAAAGAGAGCCTACACAATGGGAGAAAGTATTTGGTAACCATGTATCTGATAGGAGACTTATATCCTGCATATATGAAGAACTCCTATATCTTGAAAATAAAAAGGCAAACAGCCCATTTAAAAATGGGAAAAAGATTTAAACAGACACTTCTCCAAAGAAGAAATACAAATCGCCAAAAAGCACATTAAAAAATACTCCAAATCTCTAGTTATCAGGGAAATGCAAATCAAAACTACAGTGAGGTACCTACCATCTTACTCCCATAAGATTGTCAGCTATGACAAAATCAGAAGACTACAAATGCTGGAGAGGATGTGGAGGAATGGGAACTCTCATCCACTTCTGGTGGGAATGCAGAAGGATCCAGCCATTCCGGAGGACAGTTTGGTGGTTTCTCAAAACACTGGCTATAGATTTGCCATATGACCCAGCAATTCCACTGCTGGGTATATACCCAGTAGAACTGAAAACAATGTCGGAAACCAATATATGCACACCAATGTTCATAGCAGCATTGTTCACTATTGCCAAATGTTGGAATCAACCCACGTGCCCATCAACAGATGAATGGATAAATAAAATGTGGTATATACATACACTGGAATACTGCTCAGCTTTAAGAATGAATACACTACAAACACATATGATAACATGGATGAATCTTGGGAACCTTATGTTGAGTGAAGCAACCCAGGCCTAGAAGGACAGATACTACATGCCGTCACTGATATAAAATAAGTAAACCAAGCTGCTTCAGAGAGCTAGAGACTGGATGATAAACTTAAAGGAATTTGAGGGGTATAGGAAGGTTGCAAGCTGATACCTACATGGGTGAAATCTATGATAAGCAGGATGTAAGTATTTGTACAGGGAAGGGAAAAATGGGGCATAGGGATAACTTTGGGTGGGTCTTTGTGGGATTGAGGGGTGTTAGTGATTGGAGGATGGGTAATATTGTCCAAGAAATTGGGGGAAATGTGGGGGGAACATATGAGCATAGGAGATTGTCAGGTATTTGGTTGAGAGTATAATGTTGAGAAAACTTTTTCAAAAATATAATAAGGAAGGTTACCTATTTAAGAGGCTTGAAGGGGAGAATCTGACACAGGACACACTAGGGAGTGTGTGAGTGCTCATTATTTTGTGACAGTGGGTTATATCATTGGATGGAGACCCATACAATGAGTGTGAAAATATACCCACATCTTGGGGAGGACTGATGTTCTCAAATAGAGGGAATTGTATGTCTTGAGAGAAATGGTAACCCACAATGGGTTAGGGCAGTCAAGCATGTCAAGCCCTCAACATTTTTGCATGTATCTCTGAAGATGGCCCTTCAAGCAATGAAGAGTGGTTGTCACCGTGGACCCTGAGGGGAGGGGGAAAGACATATTCAATAGATGGAATCAATGTAACTGTGGAGGCAATGGGAGTGTTCCACAAGATCATGCATGGATGGATATAGGACATGTTAAGTTACACCAAAAATATATAGGGGCTTATAGGCTAAAATGTAAATCATAATGTAATACATAAGATAACTAAAAATTTAGAAAATTGTATAGTCTAAAATATAAACCACAATGTAAACCCAAGTGTTAACTTGTTTGAAAGCTACTGTCTCCATATCTGTACATCAGTTGCAGTAAATATAGTATGAACATGTAAAAGGATTATTGCTGGGGAAGGGACAAAGTGTTTTATATTGGATATGTGGGAGTACAGTATATTGTATATATGAATTACTGTGATCTAAAACTTTTGTGAAGACAAGCTTAATAATTAGGGGGAAAAAAGAAAAAGAAAGGACATAGACACTGAGGAAAAGATGGAAGAATTTGCCTTGAAATTTGCATACAGGGCAAAAATTATTGCAGTGATGGAAGGCAAAAATCAAAAACAAAGCTTTTGCATTTTTTAGTTTTTTAATACCCCAAATTATTTCTACCTCAATTTTTCTAAGTTAGTATGTATTCTATATCTAACCTTTAAACTCATCACTATATTCCATTTTACTATTAATGAAACCTGGCAATATATTAGGCTTCATTTTCAAAGATGTTTTGGATCACAGAGAGGTTCAACAATGGTAGGGGTGGAATACTGGTGTGGGATGTTATTGACAGGGGACACATGGTTGGCAGGGAGTTCTCCAGGGCATATATCCAGTGTATATAAAAATGTTAGGGTATTTTCATAGTGGTTACAGTTGAAAATGACATCTGAGGGAATGCTGAGTTCTTAGCCAGGGGAGCTCTATCACATTCCCTAATGGAACAGCAACAATCCCCCAAGTAAAATGGCAAAGACCAAAAAAGAAGGATGGTCCAACAGTGAGCCCTTGATACTAATGACTATGCTTGTGAGCCTGTGCACCTGAAATAAGAACTAGGCCTAGAGCTGTAGGGTGCCTAAGAGTTACCTCCTGACAGCCTCTGTGCTGCTCAAGTGTGGCCAGTCTTGAAGCCAAACTCAGCATGTAAATTCATTGCTTTTCCCCCAGTGTGGGACATGACTCCCAGGGATGATCCTCCCTGGTGCCAAGGGATTACTACCAAGTAGCAGCTGATGATGTAACTAGAAAATAACCTTGAATAAAAGGGTCAACTCAGATCAGCAGAATAGCTCAGCCTATGTATAATATCAGGAGTTAACAATGTTTTTTGACCTTGAATAAAAGGGGGAAATGGAAAGGAGAAATGAGTTTATATGGCTATGAGTCTGCAAAAAAGTATCAGGGCATTATCAGAGGGGTTGCCCTTATGCACACCTCAGCAGAGTCCCAGAGACAGCTAAAGGAGATACAACCCACAGGTTCTATGATCATGGCAGATGGAATTCAGTGTCATGTCAATTGGCGCTACTTTGGAATTTGTGTTCCTGTGTGATGGAGCTGGACTCAGATGTGATCTTTGTCCACAAGCCTCTCCTGTTACTTTTACCAGACCTGTGGTTGGTGCTGGGGTTTAGTGTATACTCAGGGGACCTGAATCTCAGGACTGTCCATATGATAGCCAGGCTCTGAACCTCAACAGACTTGCATCTCCTACAGTCTGGTTTATTGGACTTACCCCACTCAGCTAACATGGTGGTGAAGAATATCAACCACCACACCAGGGAGCCAAGAGTGCTTACAACTGCAAGCAGAATTGCATTCATCTTCCATGTGGAATCTAAGCCCCCTCTTGATATAGATGTTGAGTGTACTCAACTATTCCAGGGTCCACAGGATGGAGGAATAGAGTATGGATTAGAGTGGACTTACTGATATTCTATTCATGAACTATTATGATTAGTAATTGAAGAAAATATAGCATTGATGTGGAGAAAGTGGCCATGGTAGCTGCTGATGACAGGGGGTGGGAAGAAGAGATGTGATGTGGGGGCATTTTCAGGACTTGGAGTTTTCCTGGGTGGTACTGCAGGGACAGTTACTGGACATTGTATGTCCTCCCATGGCCCACTGGGTGGACTAGAGGAGAGTGTAAACTATAATGTGGACCATTGACCATGTGGTGTAGCTGTGCTCAGTGATGTATTCACCAAGTGCAATGAATTTTCCATGATGATTGAAGAGGTTTTTGTTATGGGAGGAGTGGGGTGACGGGATGGGGGATATATGGGGACCTCATATTTTTTGAATATAATATTAAAAAAACAAAGACAAAAAATAGGCAACAACAATAAAAAATAGTAAAAAAATTAAATAAACACAAAAATTATTTTAAAAAAGAAAGAAAAAAGAAATGGGAGCACATGAAGACTGGAAAAAATAAATAAGTTATTACTATTTTTAAAAAGGCATCAGTTTTCTAAGACAAACTCTTAACATACTAGTGTGCATGTCAAAATTTTTAGACATACCTTTTTTTTTTTTCTTATTTGAGAGGCAACGTGTTATAACGGTTAAGGCTATTGACCTTGGAGGCTCACTGATTTTAAATCCCAACACTGGAATTGAACAAATCACTTCATCTTTCTATGCCTCTTTGTCCCAGAAAAGGAGGATAACAATAATGTCTACCTCAGGGGATTTTTTTATGTGGATTATACCAATTGGTAATCCTTAATTAGTAAATCACTTAGAATAATTATTGACACTTAGAAAATGCCAAGGGAGTTTTGTTATATAAATAAATAAATAAATAAATAAATAAGTTATTTGTTTATTTTAACATTTAGATTTTAGACTTGAACATTTATCCACACATAAAATGCAAACACAAATATTTAACTATTATCATGTTTATTATCTGTGGACAGAACTCCCACAAAATGTCTTTAGAGAAAATGTAATTAATGTTTCATTTACCTAGAAAAATGGCTTTAAGCTTTCCTGAATACATCAGCCTCCAACTTAGGAACACAAATCACTGTTCTTTCAAGGATATTGGTTACTTTTTGTTATATTTGATATATTTTATTACTTTTATTAAAGTTAATATATATCCATAGATTGCACATATTTGATAAATATTTACATAGTGAAAAAAATTTTATGTAGTGAAAATATCATAACCCAAAATAAGGAGCAGAATACCACTAGCACCCTAAAACCCCCTTTCAAATCCTTCAAGTTACTACACTTACCCCACACTCTCAAGAGTAGCTTATTACACAGACTTATTACAGTATAGTTTAATTCTGCCTAATTTTGAATGGTATATAAATGAAAGATACAATATGTACTCCCTTTGGACAAATAATGGGTTCTTTATCTAGTCACTGGTAGAGATGCACCCATGCCATTGTGTGGAGGCTATTCATTTTTGTTGCCATAAAGTATCCAATTGTGTGACTTGATCACAAATTATTTATCCACTCTACAGTTGGTGCATAGTTTTGGAGTTTTCAACTAAAGGCTGATATGACTTAGTCCTGCATGGACATTCAAAACAGAAGCTGTAAAAGTTTCTGGTAAGTACACACTTAGGAGCAGAAATGCTGGGTCACATGATACATGTGTACATTTAGTTTAGGTAGATATTGCTACATAGTTTTCCAAAATGTTTGTGCCAACTTTTATTCTGACCAATAGTGTATGAGAATTTCTGGTGGTACTTGTTTTCATCAACACTTAATGTTCTCCTTCTTCCTCTCTATCTTTTCCTCCATCTGCCAAGCTTGTGGATTCATTGTGATATCATTGACTGATTTTAATTTGTATTTTCTTTATTACTAATTAGGTTGGACACCATTTTATATATTTACTTTTCATTTGACTATCCATTTAAATAAAGTCTCTATTCAAGTATTTTTCCAACTTTATATTGGGGGCTCAGTATTTTTCTTACTGATTTGTAGAAGTTCTTTATATATTCTGGATCTTAGACTTTTGTTGAACATGTATTGTGGATATCATCTCCTACTACATGTATTGCCTTTTAATTTACTTACTGGATCTCTTTTGGTAAACCGTATTTCTTAATTAATGTAATATAATTTAGGATTTTTTTGGATTTTTACCATTAACACATTTTATATCTTGTTTTAGACATTTTTGCCTACTTGAAGATCATTAAAATGCACTCCTATGTTTTCCTTGAAATATTTTGTTTTATCTTTCATATTTAGATCTGCAATACTTCTGGAATTTATTTTTGTATGGTCTGAGGTAGGGGTTTTCCATGAGATTTCCAACTGATCCAACACCATTTATTGAAAATATCCCTTCCCTACCACACTGCATCACTACCTTTGTCATACATATGTGATTTATATATATATATATATATATATATATATATGTGTGTGTGTGTGTGATTTATATATATATATGTGAGTTTTACAGTTTCTTAGCAATTTACTCTGATTTATATATATACATATATGTGAGTTTTACAGTTTCTTAGCCATTTACTCTGTTATGTTGGTCAGTTTGTCTATCCTTATGCCTAAACCATGCAGTTTTAATCCTTATGCCTAAACCATGCACCTTTAATTGCTGGAGCTTTTTAATACATTCTCAAAATAATTTAATTTGTATTATGTATTATCTGGACCTTTAAATCTCCAGGTTTTTTCTTCTTCATCAAGATTTTCCTGTCTGATTCTTGGCCCATTGCATTTCCATAAAAAAAAAAAATCTTTATACTTAACTTGTTAATCTACACACACAGACACTCACACACTCAATATTCTGAGAATTTAATTGGGATTTCATTAAATGTATAGAAAAATTGGGGGAGAATTGACATTATAATACTAAACTTTAAATCCCTAAGCATGATATATCCTTCTACTTATTTAGATCTTTTTTAATTTTTCTCAGTAACCTTTATAATATCCAGCATTAAAATCTTGCAATCCTTTATAAACTTTATTCCAAGACATTTGTTTTTCTTGATATGTAAATTGTTTTAAAAATATTATTTCCTACTTCTTTGTTGCTTGTAAATAAAAATTCAATAGATTTTGCATATCGATGCTATCCACTGATCTTCCTGAGTCTATTTATTCATTATATAAATTCATCTATTAATTATTTTGGATTTTCTTAATGCATAATGATAGCATCTGTGAATGAGGTAAACATTATACCTTTCCTACCAATCCTTATACTTTTTATTTCTTTTTCTTTTCTTATTCTATTGACTAGGAATAGCAGTATGACATTCAATAGACTGGGCATCTTTGACCCCTTCCAAATTTCAGAGGAAAGTTTTTAATATTTTATCATTGATTATAAGGTTTACAGTATGTTTTTGGTAGATATTCATTATTAAATCAAGGAAATTTCTATCTATTTTTAGTCTTCTATGATATTTTTTGAGAATAGTGTTGGATTTTGTCAAATGCTTTTTCTTCATCTATTGACATGGCCATGTGATTTTTCTCCCTTTTTCCATTAGTCTAGTAAATTGCATAGATTGTTTATCAAACGTTAAACTCTCCTTAAATATCTAGACTATACCCCATTTTAAAATGTTTCATCCTTTTAATATATGACTATAATTATTTGATAATATTTTATTATACTTTTATGTAACAATATACGTAGAAGAGATTGGTTGGTAACTTTACTTTTTTGTGATAATGCCCTTGGAGGACTCAAGATTATAATAGTGATAAAAAATTGGGAAATGTTTCCATTTTTTGTATATTCTGGAAGAATTAGTGTAAGATTTTTCCTGTTTCATTTTATGATAGTTCACTGGTAAAGCCATGTGGTCCTAGGATTTTCATGGTAGGAAGGTTTTGAACAATATATTCAATTTCTTCAATAGCTACAAGGTTACTAAGATTTTTGGAGCAACTTGTCCTTTTCATCTAAACTGTTAAATCTGCATGTCATCCTTGCACAGGGGCCATGCCAATCTTCTCTGATTCATTCCAATTTTTAAAAATTAAATTGTCTTTTTTTAAAGATACATAAATCACTAAAAATGTTACATTAAAAATATGAGGTTCCCACATACTCCACCCCCACACCCCCACTCCTCCCACACCAACAACCTCTTTCATCATTGTGGCACATTCATTTGCATTTGGTGAATATATTTTGAAGCACTACTGCCCCCCATGGAGTATAGTTTACATTGTAGTTTATACTCTCCCCCAGTATATTCAGTGGGTTATGATAGGATATATAATGTCTAACATCTGTCCCTGCAATATCATTTAGGACAAATCCAAGTCCTGAAAACGTTCCTACATCTCATCTCTACTTCCCTCTCCCTGCAATCAGCAACTACCATGGCCACTTTCTCAGATCAATGCTACAGTTTCTTCCACTACTAGTCACAATAGTACTATAGTAGAATGCCAGTAAGTTCACTCTAATCCATATTTTATTCCTCCATACTGTGGACCCTGGGTTGGCAATGTCTACTCCACCTCTATATTGAGAAGGGCCTTAGATCCCATATGGTTGATGGAAGTTATTCTCCTGCTTGGAGTTGTAGGTAGTTTTGGTTCCCTGGTGTGGTAGTTGACAATCTTCACCTCCCTGTTAGCCAAACTGTGCAAGTCCAGCAAACCAGAGAGTAGGAGTTGCAACTCTGCTGAGGCTCAGGGCCCAGGTGGCACATGGTCAGTCCAGAGAGTCAAGTCTCCTAGGTATATGCCAACCCCAGTTCTCACCACAGGTTCCATAAAAGTGATAAAAGAGGAATGTATAGAAAGTTCACATCTGAGTCCAACTCCATCACACTCAGGAACACAAATTCTCAGGTAGGGGCCACTGACAAGGCACTGAACTCCAGAGCCAACTGCCATGATCATAGAACCTGAGTGTCTCAGTAGCCCTCAGGAGCACCAGTACCTGGGATTACAAGAGTACTGCATACCTTGTTCTCCATATAAAAGCAGTGCATAACTGTTCCTTTATACTTTTTAATATTTTTTATATGTTGCAGGGCCTTTTCCTAATAGATTTTTCTTATATCTATTATCTTATATCTCTATATAAAGTACTTATATATTAATCTTATCTTCTCTTACATCAGATAAGATAGACTTCTTTGTTTCAATCACCTCAGGTAAAGACAATAGAAGCATGTTTGCAGATAGGTGGAAAAAGTATCTAGAAGAATATACACCAGTTACTAGTGTTGACCTCCAGGGAGTGAAAAACGAGATGAGGCATTTAAAGGATTTTCTCTCTTTACTTCAAAAGCTTTTTAAAAAATTTCTATCCCCTCCCCCCATCTGTTCTCTGTGTCCCTTCATTGTTTATTCTTCTGTGTCCACTCACATTCTTGTGAGTGGCACTGGCAATCTGTGTTCTCTCTTTTTGTTGTGTCATCTTGTTGCATCACCTCTTCATGTGTGTGGCACCACTTCTGGGCAGGCTGCCCTTTTTTTGTGTGTGCAGGATGGCTCTCCTTATGGGGAGCACTCCTTGTGCATGGGGCTCCCCTATGTGGGGGACACCCGTGCATGGCATGGCACTCATTGAATGCATCAGCCCTGTGTGTGGGCCAGCTCACCACATGGGTCAGGAGGCCTGGGGTTTGAACCCTGGACCTCCCATGTGGTAGGCGGATGCTCTACAAGTTGAGCCAAATCCTCTTCCCACTTGAAAAGCTTTTGATTGCCTAAATTATTACTCTGAATATCCTTTGCTCTGAGAATAAAAATATGAAGTATTTTTAAAACATGGTCATTATAGAAAATGTCAGGAAAATAAGAAAGTTAATTAAACAAGAAAAGAGAATGAACCATGATTTTTAAACCATATATATATATATATATATGTGTGTAAGTTTATCTTATTCAGTCTTGTATCCTTTTTGGCAAGGAACAGAGCCTAACAAATAATGAGGACTTAATAAATATCTAATGAGTGAATGACTATTATAACATATATTTGGATTACATTGTATATATAGTTTTTTAATTTAATTTTTATTTTTTTATTGATTTTGTAAAAATATTACTATAAAAAAAATATGAGGTCCCATTCAACCGCACCACCCCCACCCCACCACTCCCCGCCCCCAGCCACACTCACTCCCATCATCAAGACACACCCATTGCACCTGGTAAGTACATCTCTGGGCATCTCTGCACCTCATGGTCAATGGACCACATCATGGCCCATTCTCTCCCACATTCCATCCAGTGGGCCTTGGGAGGATTTACAATGTCCGGTGATTGCCCCTGAAGCACCATCCAGGGCAACTCTAAGTCCCAAAGGCGCCTCGACATCTCATCTCTTCCTGCCATTCCCCATACTCATTAGCCACCATGTCCACTTTTCCCACTCCAATGCCACCTTTTCTCTGTGGGCCTTGGATTGGTTGTGTCCATTGCAATGTCAAGAGGAGGCTCAGATTCCACATGGATACTGGATGTAATCCTCCTGCTTTCAGTTGTAGGCACTCTAGGCTCCATGGTGAGGTGGTTGTCCTTCTTCAACTCCATCTTAGCTGAGTGAGATGAGTCCAATAAATCAGATTGTAGGTGCTGAAGTCTGTTGAGGCTCAGGGCCTGGCTATCATATTGTCAGTCCAGAGATTCAAATCCCCTAAATATATCTTAAACCCCAACACAATCTACAATTCCAGTAAAGTAGCATGAAAGTTTTGTGAAAAGAGATCCCATCTGAGTCTGATTTCATCATGCAGAAACACCAGCTCCAAAGAAGGGCCATCTGACATGGCAGTGAGCCCCATCTGCCATGACCATAGAACCCGTGGGTCTCTTTAGCCCTCGAAGGAACGAATACCTGGGGTTGTATCTACTTTATCTGTCTCTTAGACTCTGCTCAGTTGTGCATAAGGGCATTCCTTCTGACAGCCTCCAGACTCTTTTTTAGAGACTCATAGCCATATAAACTCATTTCTCCTTTCCATTTCCCCCTTACATTAGGTCAAACAGCATTTTAAAGTCATGTTATTATATGTAGACAGGGATATTCTGCTGATCCGCATTGAACCTTCATTTCAAGGTCATTTTCCAGTTGCATCATCAGTTGGTACTTGGTAGCAATCCCTCGGTGCCAGGGAGGCTCATCCCCGGATGTCATGTCCCACGCTGGGGGGAAGGCATTGCATTTACATGCTGAGTTTGGCTTTGAGACTGGCCACATTTGAGTAACATGAAGGCTGTCAGGAGGAAATTCCCAGGCACAGTGCTCTAGGCCTTGTTCTTATTTCAGGCATATAGGCTCACAGCATAGTCATTAGTATCATGCTGTCACTGTTGGACCCTCATTCCTTCCTGGTCCTTACCGTTGCACCTGGGGGACTACTGCTGCTCCCCTAGGGACCTCGACAGAGCACCTCCAGCCAGGAACCCAGTACCCCCCCAGCTGTAGTTTTTAATTGTTGCCACTATGAGTATATCCAAACATTACCATGCACCCTGGACATATGCCCTGTATAGCTCCCTGTCAGCCATATATCACCTGTCAATAGTGTCCAAAACCAGTATTCCTCCACTGCCATCGTTGAACCACTCTGTGATCCAAAACTTCCTGAAAATTGAAGCCCAATATAATGTCAGGATCCCTTACTAGTAAAGTGGCATATAGTGATGGGTTTAAAGGTTAGATATAGAATACGTGTTGACTTGGAAAAATTCTACATCCTATCTTTTTCTTTTTTTCCCCCCTAATTATTGAACTTCTCTTCATAAGATTCCTAGACCAAAGTAATTCATATATACAATATACAGTACTCCCACACATCTACCATAAAACCTTTTCCCTTCCACAGCGATATTCTTATAACTTATTCATATCATATTTAAAGTGATGTACAGACTCTGAGACAATAGCTTGCAAACAAGGTGATATCTGTGCTTACATTATGGTCCATACTTTAGGATATATAGTTTTCTAAATTTTTAGTTATCCTATGTTTTACATTATGGTTTACATTATTAGTCTGTCGACCCCTATTAGTCTGGTGTAATATTACATGTTTTATATCCATCCTTGTGTACTCTCCCGAAACTCCTCTCTTACCCCACTTTTACTTTGGTTCCACACATTTAACATCCATTTTCCCATCCCCTTAGTGCCCACAGTGACAGCCAACTTCCATTTCCCGAGGAGCCACATCCAGAGATACTTGCAACAGTGTTCAGGGCCCAATTTGCTCAACCGCCCCAATGCCCTGGGAGCCACCCTTTCTCTATGAGATATGGTTCCCTCTATTTGATGGCATTAGTCCTCCGCAGGATGTGGGTCCACCCCCACTCTTACTACTTGGGTCTCTACCCAATGGTACAACCCACCCTGGCAAAATGAGCATTCAGACATTCCCCAGGAGCCCGTCCCGCATCAGACCATCCCCTCCTAGCATCCTAAACAGGTAACCCTCTTAATTATATTTTGATACGATTATCTCAGCATTTTACTCTCAACCAACACCTGACACTCTCCTATGTTCATATGCTACCCCTCCTTCCCCCCACTTTTTGGGCAATATTACCCCTCCGCCCATCCCCAGCCCCCCTCAAACCCACAAAGCCCCACCCAAAGGCAACCCCTTGCCCCCATTTTATCTCTTGTGTTCATACTTATGGCCAGCTCATTATAAATTCCACCCCTGCAGACGTCAGCTCACATACTTCCTCCACCCCCCGATTTCCTGTAAGCCTATCGTTCAGTCTCTAGCTCTCTGAGGCAGCTTGCTTATTTCATATCATTGAGGTCATGTAGTATTTGTCCTTCAATGCCTGGGTTGCTTCACTCAACATAAGGTTCTCAAGATTCATCCATGTTATCACGTGTGTTTGTAGTGTATTTGTTCTTACAACCTAGTAGTATTCCATTGTGTGTATATACCACATTTTATTGATCCACTCATCTGTTGATGGGCATTTGGGTTGATTCCAACTTTTGGCAATAGTGAACAATGTTGCTATGAACATTGGTGTGCATATATCGGTTTGTGTCCTTGTTTTCAGTTCTGATGGGTATATATACCCAGCAGTGGTATTGCTGGGTCATATGGCAAATCTATGGTTAGTTTTTTGAGAAACCGCAAAACTGTCCTCCAGAATGGTTGGATCCTTCTGCATTCCCACCAGCAGTGGATGAGTGTTCCCCTTTCTTCACATCTTCTCCAGCATTTGTATTCTTCTGTTTTTTCATAGCTGCCAATCTTATGGGAATAAGATGGTATCTCATTGTAGTTTTGATTTGCATTTCCCTGATAGCTAGAGATTTGGAGCATTTTTTCATGTGCTTTTAGCCATTTGTATTTCTTCTTTGGAGAAGTGTCTGTTTAAATCTTTTTCCCATTTTTTAAATGGGTTGTTTATGTTTTTATTTTCAAGATATAAGGGTTCCTTATATATGCAAGTTATAAGTCTCTTATCAGATATATGGTTGCCAAATATTTTCTCCCACTGTGTGGGCTCCCTTTTTACTTTCTTGACAAAGTCCTTTGAGATGCAGAAGGCTTTAATTTTGAGGAAGTCCCATTTATCTATTAGATCTTTTGCTGCTCGTGCTTTTGGTGTGATATTCATGAATCCATTTCCTATTACAAGGTCCTGTAGATGTTTCCCTACACTGCTTTCCAAGGTTTTTATGGTCTTGGCTCTTATATTTAGGTCTTTGATCCATCTTGAGTTGATCTTTGTATAAGGTGTGAGATGGTAATCCTCTTTCATTCTTCTACATATGGCTGTCCAGTTCTCCAGGCACCATTTGTTGAATAGGCCACTATCTCCCAGTTGAGAGGTTTTGGTGGCTATATCAAATATTATATGGCTGTATATGTGAGATTCTATATCAGAGCTTTCAATTCGATTCCATTGGTCGGTGTGTCTCTCCTTATGCCAATACCATGCTGTTTTCACCACTGTAGCTTTGTAGTATGTTTTGAAGTCAGGTAGTGTGATTCCTCCAATTTTGTTTTTCTTTTTCAATATGTCTTTGGCTATTCGGGGCCTCTTTCCTTTCCAAGTAAATTTCATAGTTAGTTTTTCCAGTTCCTTAAAAAAGACTGTGTTGATTTTTATTGGGATTGCATTGAATGTGTAGATCAGTTTTGGTAGACTAGACAACTTAATAATATTCAGTCTTCCTATCCATGAACAAGGAATATTCTTCCATTTATTTAGGTCTTCTTTGATTTCCTTGAACAGTCTTGTATAGTTCTCGGTGTATAAGTTTTTTACCTCTTTAGTTAAATTTATTCCTAAGTATTTGATTTTTTCATTTACTATTGTGAATGGTATTTGTTTCTTGATTTCCTCCTGATCTTGCTCATTATTGGTGTACAGAAATGATACTGATTTTTGTGCATTGATCTTGTAACCTGCGACTTTACTAAACTCATTTATGAGTTCTAGAAGCTTTGTTGTAGATCTCTTAGGGTTTTCTATGTATAGGATCATGTCATCTGCAAATAATGAAATTTTGACTTCTTCTTTTCCAATTTGAATGCCTTTTATATCTGATTCTTGCCTCAGTGCTCAAGCAAGTACTTCTAAGACAATGTTAAAAAGAAGGGGAGACAATGGGCATCCTTGTCTTGTTCCTGACTTTAGAGGGAAGGATTTTAGGATTTCTCCATTGTAAACAATGTTGGCTGTAGGTTTTTCATATATACTCTTTATCATGTTCAAAAAATTTCCTTGAATTCCAATCTTTTGGAGTGTTTTTATCAAGAAAGGGTGCTGTATTTTGTCAAATGCTTTTTCTGCATCTATAGATATAATCATGTGATTTTTTCCCTTCAATCTGTATATATGGTGTATTACGTTGATTTTCTTATGTTGAACCATCCTTGCATACCTGGAATAAATCCCACTTGGCCGTGGTGTATAATTCATTTAATGTGTTGTTGAATACGATTAGCAAGTATTTTGTTAAGTATTTTTGCATCTAGGTTCATTAGAGAAATTGGTTTGTAATTTTCCTTTCTTGTGGTGTCTTTGTTTGGCTTTGGTACTAGGGTAATGTTGGCATCATAGAAGGAGTTTGGCAATGTTCCTTCTGTTTCGATTTTTTGGAATAGTTTCAGCAGGATTGGTGTTAGTTCTTTCAGGAATGTTTTGTAAAATTCACCTGTGAAGCTGTCTGGCCCTGGGCTCTTATTAGTTGGGAGAGTTTTAATAACTGATTCTATCTCTTTGCTGGTGATTGGTTTGTTAAAATCGTCAATTTCTTCTTTCGTCAATATGGGTTGCTTATGTGTTTCTAGGAATTTGTCTATTTCCTCTAAATTGTCATTTTTGTTGGAATATAGTTTTTCAAAGTGTCCTCTTATGACAGTCTTTATTTCTGTGGGGTCAGTGGTGATATTGCCTTTCTCATTTCTTATTTTATGTATTTGCATCTTCTCTCTTTTTTTCTTTGTTAGTCTCGCTAAAGGTTTGTCAATTTTGTTGATCTTCTCAAAAAACCAGCTCTTGGTATTGTTTACCTTTTCAAGTGCTTTCTTATTTTCTATTGCATTTAGTTCTGCTCTTATCTTTGTTATTTCCTTCCTTCTTCTTCCTGTTGGGTTACTTTGTTGTTGTTTTTCTAATTCCTTCAAATGTGCAGTTAGTTCTTCAATTTTTGCTCTTTCTTCTTTTTTGATATATGAATTTATGGCTATAAATTTCCCTCTCAGTACTGCTTTTGCTGCATCCCATAAATTTTGGTATGTTGTGTTATCATTATCATTTGTTTCAAGGTAGTCATTGATTTCTTTTGAGATTTCCTCTTTGACCCACTGTTTTTCTAAGAGTGTGCTGTTTAATTTCCAAATCGTGGTGTGAAATCTGGGCCTCTGTCCCTTGCAAATTTCCAGCTTGACTCCACTGTGGTCAGAGATATTGTTTTGTATGATTTCAATCTTTCTGAATTCATTCAGCCTTTCTTTGTGACCCAGCATATGATCTATCTTGGAGAATGATCCATGTGCGCTTGAGAAGAATGTATATCCTGCTGTGTTTGGGTGTAGCGATCTATATATGTCTATTAGATCCAGCTCCTCTAATATACTGTTCAGATGTTTTGTTTCTTTGGTGATTCTCTTTTGAGATGTTCTGTCCAGAGTTGATAGTGGTGTATTAAAATCCCCCACTATAATTGTAGATGTATCTATTGTTTCACTTAGTTTTTCCAGCATTTGCCTCACGTATTTAGAGGCACCCTTGTTAGGGGCATAAATATTTATGATTGTTCGATCTTCTTGACAGATTTTCCCTTTCACTAAAATGTAGTATCCTTCTTTGTCTCTCACAATTGTTTCACATTTAAAGTCTATTTTGTCTGATATTAATATAGCTACTCCTGCCTTTTTTTGGTTATTGTTCGCTTGTATGATTGTTTTCCAGCCATTCACTTTCAATCTCCATGCGTCTCTGGGTCTAAGATGTGTCTCTTGTAGACAGCATACAGATGGGTCATATTTCCTTATCCAATGTCCCAGTCTGAATCTTTTGATAGGTGAGTTTAATTCGTTGACATTCAGTGTTATTACTTTCAAGGAATTATTTGTGTTAGCCATATTTTGATTGGATTTGTGTTTGTCATATTTTGTTTGTATTTTTTCCTTCTATTTTTGTCTTTTTTTGTTGCTCTTATACTCTCCTCCAACTCTACCTGTCCTGTTTTTTCCTTTCTTCCTGCAGAACTCCCTTAAAATTTCTTGAATGGGAGGTTTCTTGTTGGTATATTCTTTCAGTTTCTGTTTATCTGCAAATATTTTGAACTCTCCATCATTTTTGAATGCTAATTTAGCTGGATAGAGTATTCTTGGTTGAAGATTTTTTTCCTTTAGTACCTTGACTATATCATACCACTGCCTTCTTGCCTCCATGGTTTCATATGAGAAATCAGCACTTAATCTTATGGAGCTTCCCTTCTATGTGATGGTTTTCTTTTCTCTTGCTGCTTTTAGGATTTTCTCTTTGTCTTGACCATTGAATAATTTGACAAGTATGTGTCTTGGGGTGGGCCTGTTGGGGTTTATGGCCAGTGGAGTGTGCTGTGCTTCTTGGATATGTACATCTGTCTCTTTCAGTAGGTTTGGGAAGTTTTCAGCCATTATTTCCTGCAACACTCCTTCTGACCCCTTTCCCTTCTCTTCTCCTTCTGGAATACCTATAATACGTATGTTTGAGCATTTTGCATTATCATTCAGGTCCCTAAGTCCTAGCTGGATTTTTTCTATCTTTTTATCGACCCCTTCTACTATCTGTTTGAATTCTGATGTACTGTCTTCCACACCACTGATTCTCTGTTCTGCCTCTTCTAGTCTGCTGATATTTGCTGCAAGTGTATTTTTGATTTCTTGAACTGTGGAGTTCATTCCCATCATATCTGTTACCTTTTTGCGTATGTCTGCAATTTCCCCTCCAAGTGTTGTCTGCATATTATTAACCTCTTTCTTTATTTCACCAAATTTGTCGGTGATAAATATTCTGAGATCTTTCATTGCTTGTGCAAAGTTCTGCTCCCCTTCCTGATTTTTACTTTGTTCATTGGATTCAGCCATGTTCTCCTGATTACTGGTTTGGTTTGTAGATTTTTGTTGCTGTCTTGTCATCATTTTATCTTGATGGGTTTGATCAGTTCCTTAGCTTCTTTGTCTACTCTTGGAGATTAATTAGCTCTTGTTTTTGCGTAAGTGTTATATCTTCTCTTTGTCACTTTGTTCTTCTTATTCTAATTTCTTGTTGCTTGTTAAGTTCACTTTAAAGGAAAGTATTAGTGCCATGGAAAGACAATTGTGTAAGCAAGCAAAAAGTGTAAAGTAGTATTTGTGATATATGTTAACAAAGCAAGAATATGAGAACTGGGAGGATGAAGGTTAGATTCATGTAAATTGTGTAGAGTTATAGCAGTAGGTAGAGTATCTATTATGAGGTAGATGACTGAATATGGGAGGAATATGGTATGAACTAAAAAGCTATTGTTTTTGTGAGAGCGAGAAAGAGAAAAGAAAGGTAATAGTTTCAAGAGTGGATAAGAGACAGAAAACAAAACAAAGGTATTAGAAATTAAGAGTTAGACACTTTGTGGATCAAAGAAAGGGAGGTGGGATGTGGAATATAGGAGAGACAGTAGATGATGGTGGATGTCAAGATGTAGGGTAAAGGCGATAGTGTAGGTAGCCTAAATCGTTTCACACAGAAATGAGGCAGTGGAGGATGAGAAAACCCAGCAAATGTGAGGTGTTCCCTGCAACACCTATTGTATAATTAAGTTAAAATAAAATAAGTGGAAAATGAGGGACAAGAAGGAGAGAGAAAACAGAAAAAGAGAAAAAAAAAAGGAAAGAAAGGAAGAAAGAAAAAGGGGGTGGGCAAAGGGTGGGGAACAGGTAGGGGAAAGAAAAAAACCAGATATACACGAATCACAATTGCAACACCCACTACAACAACAACAACAACAACAGCAAAAAAAAAAAAACCCTAAATAACTGAATAAAAAAAAGACTTTGGGGGATACGCTGGGAGAAAAGACTAGGGGATAATGCAATATTAGCAATTAGGACATTAAAAAAAGTAAAAAATAAGATAAAATGAAAATAAAAACAAAACAAAATGAAACGATAAAGAAAAAACACATATGTTGAAGGCTAGGGCTTTCAAGGACCTCAGATGGACCTCAGGGCGTGATGGATTCACGGGTGGAAAGTCTGAGATATTGAAGACTCAAGAGGTGTGAGTCTCTGGGGTGTGGGCCACCAGAGTTTAGGGGATTCAGACCTGGCAACCTCAAATCTGGTCAACAGGAAGACTCGGAGCCCCACAGTGTAACACAGCCCTCAGGGATCCCCGCAGCTGGGTGCCAGCCCTATGGGGGAAGTCAGATCCGCAAACTCTATATTATGTCTGAACCCTGCAATTCACTTACTCACTAGAATTTATTTTATGTGAATATATCGTCAATTCAGCTTTTGGACAGCTCCCACCCTGTGATCCCAGAAAATGGCCACCTGAGGGTGCCTCTACATCACGACCAATTTAATGACGCAGATCAGAAGTCCAGCCAATGGGTTGGGTTCCAGTTGGAAACTCTGACAAAACCAGAGTTCCCAGGCTTCACAAAATATTCCCCAATCGGCCTCCAGACGTGTCCCCCTCCCTTGCCGCACCCTGTAACAACCTCCCAATTATGTCCCTTTATTGCCAACAATCTAATTCCGTTGCAGATCGGCAGCCAGGCTTGTGGGGGCGGGGCTCCAGGCGGAAGCGCTATTACTTGTGTCCGCAATCAAAAATTCCGCTGCTTCACCACAAAACACCGTCTGTCTCCCCAAATCGATCCCCAAAGGCATCCCGTCCCATCAACCCCTCAACAGCCCGCCCAGGACTCGCAAATTCCCCAGCACTACAGAGCCACCAAAAAGCAGGCCGCAGAGCCAGTACTGCAGCTCCACCCACCCCCAAGGAGGGGGCAACCTGTGTGCAGGTCTCACCTCCGGGCAATAGAACCCAAATTATATCTTATAAACCAATCCTCTCCGTTACCTTCCCACCAAATCGATGTCCAGACACTTCCTGCCCTGCAAAAATCCTGAAAAAGCCTGTTCTCGGAGAACCTCCAGCGGCGCCCAGCTGCCTCTTCCTAGGAGAGACCGCAAGGCAAGCTCAGTCAGCCACCATCTTGCTCTTGTCTCTCTGTATATATAGTTTTACTTTTTCTTTCTAACAATATTATATTGTGAACAAAAAATATTCTGAAAATATGTATTGATGTTATCATATTTCATCATACAAAAGTAAGACTTTTAAATATTCCCTTAAAATTGAGAAATTAAGTTACCCTCTTTTATCTTATTTTGTTGCCATAATAATAATAATTGTTGAGCACCTACTATGTGTCAGGCATAATTATAAACACTTTATTCATTTAATTAAAACCCTTAAAACTTTACTACCTGTAAATAGCAGTATTGTCCCCACTTCATAATTGAGAAAACTGAGGCACAAAGAGGAACCCACTGTTCCTGTGGGACTAAGACTGACATATGAGAGAATGATGTTTTAAACCTTCAACAGATGACTTGAAGGCAGTTCCTGGTCATATGGGGCTTGGCATGATTGTGGGGGAAAGGGTTGGTTGCTACACAAGTCCAGAAATAGTTGAATGGATTATACCCTGCTTCCCACTTTTCTTGGCTCTATAAATGGAATCTCAGCCCTTGAGCTTGGTTCACACTGAAATGTGACCATGGCAGTGGATTGACCAAATCTGTGCCTTTTTCTCTTGAAGTAGGAGCTAAAATGTTGTGTATGCCATTGACCAGGAGGGCAGGAGAGTTCCCAATCCAGCTCTGTGGTGGGTGAATAATGAAGGGAATGAAGTGAAGTGGAGCTTTGGTGAGATGACAGATCTAACCTGCCATGTAGCCAACATCTTCTCACAGATCTGTGGCCTGCAACCTGGGGATGGTCTGGCCTTGCTTCTTCTCTGAGTGCCTGTGTGGTGGCTGGTGACTGTGGGCTGCATCCAAACAGGTCAGTGATTCAAGGGGACCCCAATGGAATTCAGAGCTGACCTTGAGCCCTTTGGTCCAGGGACACTGGGACCCTGCTCCAAGGATCTGGCCTCAGCTCCTCATGCTGGCACTACAGAGCAAGCCTCCCTGCCGTCCTCCAGGAATTAACAGTCATTTGGCAAAGAACATACCTTATCTTCCCTCTTTCTTTTTTCTTCTCAATCTTTCTCACACTCCCTCTCATTATCTCACTCTTTTTTCCTCAAATTCTCATGCTCATCAACTCTCAGTCTCATGCATTCTCTTTCTCTCTTTTACATTCTTTCTTTTGCACATTCTTAGATGTTTTCAGTTCTTAAAAGATTCATCAATTGTTAGCATTTTTGCCAGATTTGTGGCCACTCTCTCTGTCTCTGTCTGTGTGTGTGTTTTTCTCTTCCTCTCCTCTCTTTATCCCTCTCTTTGATAGGATCATTTGAGAATCAGTTGCATTGTGTCACTTTACCCATAAACTCTGCAGCATGCATCTGCTAAGAGCAAAGTTATTTCCTTCAAATAATGGCAATACAATTATCATACAAGAAGACTAACATGATAATAATATATTCATCTATTGTCAGAATTCCTCAACTGTCCTATTAATGTCATCTATATTTGCTATGTTTTTTTCCTTTAAATCCAAAATCCAGTCAACTATCATGCACTGCATTTAGTTGTCATTCTCTTCAGTCTCCTTTAATCTAGAACAGACCCCCAGTCTTTTCTGCATGGCAGTGACATTTTGAAGAGTCTAAAGCAGTTGTACAATGATCCTATGTTTATATTTATGAGACTTTCCTCATGATTACATTTAGGTTACAATGCTAGAGCACTACAAGTGTATTGTCCTACTTTCTCAGTGCATCACATCATGGGGTGTAGGAAGTTAGTTTGTTTCATCATCAGTGATCTCATTTGATCACTTGAGTAAGGTAGTATTGGCCATACTTATCCTTTGTAAAGCCTTCTTTTGCCCATTGCAAGTAATAACTAATCTGAATGTAATGTTTATGAAACTGTGCATACCGTATTCCACAACTGCCTTTCACCCAATAGTTTTAATATCCATTGAAGATTCCTGACTGAATTGAATACTATAATGGTGGTTTTAAACAGTGATTTTCTATCTTTATCATCCTCTCCATATTTAACTACTTAGAATTCTTCTTTAAAGAGGAGCTTGCTTTCTACTTTTTAAGTATCTATTAACCTGTCTCTTCTGCCTATCTATTGTCTACTGAATTTAGATTCAGTATGGGACTCATGGATTCTTTTTTGAATAACTTCTCTTATTCTACCATTCCATCTTGCATGCTCACAACTCAAGCTCTCTGTTGCTCATATTCTCTATCTCTGTCTCTCTCATACTCATATTCTCTCACACTTAAAATAGTTTATTAATTTGGCAAGATCATGTCAAATAAAAAATTAGTAGCTGCGGCGGCTTGCTCGGTCGGTAGAGGTGGGGTCTGGCTGCGGACGAGGGGTCGGTCCAGCTCTGGACGAGGGGTCGGTCCCGCTTGGGACGAGGGGTCGGTCCCGCCTGGGATGAGGGGTCGGTCCGGCAGCAGACGAGGGATCGGTCTCACAAGGGGTTGCGCGGTTCGGCTGACGGGGTCGCCCGGCAAAACCGGCGACGAAGGGGTCGCCCGGAGAAGCAGGCGACGAACTGGGGACAAGGGAGGCCAGGCCCTTGTCGGGGGCTCTCAGGACTGGAGGGCGCACGGCAGAAGAACTACCGCGGAGACAAGGTAAACACGCAAGTCCACTTTACTGAGGGAGAGGCAACAGTTTTATAGGGGCTGGGGAAGGCTGATTGGTCGAAGCCACGCCCTGTTCTGATTGGTTGCCGGCGAAAGGTCAGTGGGCGGTACTGGACGGGGGAGGGGTGGTGGTTAGAGATTGGCTGTCGCTGTTGCTGGGGGAAGGGGCAGGGTTTAGGGATTGGTGGCTGCTGTTGCTGGGGTGGAGGGCAGACTGGATTTTTCCGCCCATGCCTGGCTGTTGCTGCTGTCGGGGGAGGGGAAAAGGGCGGGCTGGATTTTTCCGCCCTCACCTGGCTGTTGCTGCTGTCGGGGGAGGGGAAAAGGGCGGGCTGGATTTTTCCACCCACACCTGGCTGTTGCTGCTGTCGGGGGAGGGGAAAAGGGCAGACTGGAATCCTGCGCCCGCGCAGGGAGAAGGAAGAAGAAGGGTGCCGCCCCACAAGGCATCGGGTGGCGCCATCTGGGAGGAGGGGTGGCCACGGAAGCATGGCTGCCGAGAAGGGGAGACCCGAGGGCACTCTGCGCCCATGCCGAGCTTCCTTCAGGGGTGGCGGTGGGCCCGACCAACCACCCTATTATGGGGGCAGCGGAATTAGGCCTACCGCGGCCGCTCCCCTGCCAGGCCAGCAAACCACACTTCAGCCCGAGGGGTGACCGCAAGTAGCAAAGGAAGAGGGAGGATGGGGGAAAGAACCATGTCTTCTGTAGAACTAAGAGACAGCCCATGGGCTAACCAAGACTTGAGTTAAGCCCTTTGGGTTAATGAGAATTTAGAAGGAGCAGTAACAAAGGAAAGCATTCCAACCACAGTCACAGCACACAGAAAGGCCTAGAGTCAGGAAGAACATCTATGAAGGATTGTCCTTTTGAAATAAAAAGTAGGAATTGTGGGAGAGAAACATGGAGAGTGGGCAGTGATTGAATATTGGAATGGGGAGCTTTGTGTTTTCCTGGAGAGAGGACACATGTGTTAATGCAGGGAAGAAGTGTGGAGGGAAAAAAAATCAGTTCTTCATAGAAATTAACCAGACAATAATACAGAAGGTGGGATTGCAGGAAAATTCAGGACAGGGCATCAAGTTGAGAGGCTAGAGTCCAATGGGGCATCTGAAGATCTAATCTAATTGTTGGTGGTAGAAATAGAGGGAAAGTTCAAATGTTAATGTGGTTACTACTTAACTCCTAATGAGGAATGAAGAGAGGAGAGGAGATTCAAGATGGCACTAAGGGACTGAAGAGAGGAAAGTGAGAAGAGGAATTCCAAGGGCAGAGAGGCAGCTAGTCCTGATGTGGGGTGTACTGCCCTACTCATAGCTATTTTCTTAGGCCTGCTGAAGGTTGTGTAAAGTAGGAGCCACCTGTCTGTCTTCTGTTGGGATACATCTATGGTAGAAAAGGTTATGACAGAGCTTTCCAACTGTAAGGTGCATCAGAATCATTTTGGGATCTGGTTCAAATGAAGATTTCACTTCAGCAGGTTTGGAATGAGGCCTGGGATTCTGCATTTCTAACAAGCTCCTAGGTGATGCTGGTGCTTTTGGTTCATAAAGAACATTTTGCAGTGCAAGCACTTACAAGATTTCTGTGCAGTCACTCCAGGTTTCAAACCCAAAGCTATGGAAGATAACCAGGAAATGAACAATTCCTTTCTCATCCCCAGGGATCACCTTCATGCTAGGGACCACCCAGATGAGGGCCAGGGACATTCTCTATCAACTCCTAGCATCTAAGGCCAAAGGTGTTCTGACCTATAGACACTCTGGCCCCAGAGGTGGACTCTGTGGCTTCTGAATGCCCTGCTCTAAAAGTCAAGCCCCTGGTATCTGACCACAGGCATAAAGGGGGGCAGAATTTTCCATCACTGATTAAGTGAATTTCTGGCCTGTTGATTGTGCTCTCTGCAGAAAGGTGGATGAAAGCCATCTGATCTCAATGACTGGGAAGCCAGGGGTGAGTGGTGAGATGGTCATCAGGCTGGAGGTCAGAAACTATCTCTTCCCAGCTGTCACTGACTTGCTGTGTGGCCCTTGGCTAGTTCCTTCCCCTCTCTTGGTCTCAGTTGCTTTATCTGTAAAATAAGAAGTTGAACTTCTATGTTCCTCTTATTAAAATGTACACACTCCTGGGCTGTGCTAAGGTTGTTATGTTACATCTTCCTTGTAGGTGGATACTCTAAACATTAATTTTATAGAAAATAAATATATTAAGAATTTGAGTGAAAGATTCAAATGAATTTTTAAGATGAAACTTGAGACTTCAAGAAAAACTGAGGCCACAGCTTGCAGGCAGCTTTGGTGCATCTTGAAACCTTCAGGGGCAGAGTGGCAAGTGTTTATTCTTCTCTGCCTTTGGGTACAGGGACAAAGTTAGGGAAATATTAGAGAAAGAAAAGGCCCTTTCCACCTCCAAAACTCGAATTCTGTAAATGTTCCAGCAGTTTTCACATTACACATGTAAATCATAATGGGCTTGTTTTCTTCCTTTTTTTGTCTTTATTTTTTTAATATCACATTAAAAAAGTATGAGGTCCCCATATACCCTCCACTCCCTCACCCCACTCCTCTCCCCATAACAACAATCTCCTCCATCATCATGAGACATTCATTGCATTAGGTGAATACATCTCTGAGCACTGCTGCACCTCATGGTCAGTGGCCCACATCATAGCCCACACTCTCCCACATTCCACCCAGTGGGGCTTGTTTCCTTGAAGTAACACCTGTTTTTAAAACTCTTTTCTTCAAACCCAAAAGCAAATGTTTTAGCAAAGTCACATCTTATGCAAGAGTCTAAAGTCAGAGATGAAGTGAAAACAGTTAAAATCAAGAATGTTCTTGAAAAATGTCTTAAATCTCCCAGAGTCCACATGGTATCCTTTCTCAGGAAGACCAATAGACACAGCATTGGGGTTGTTTGTAATTTCTTTGATTGAACACCATATAAAGTAGCTAGCTTACATTTAGAACCATCCCATGTGGTCTTGTTGTAGACAAGACAGCTCTCACCATCTGAAACACACAGCTCTGGTTATCTATAAAGAGATGAACAGCCCCCACCATAGCCTGTATAAGTCTCAGTCTAGGAGAAGCTCCTAAAAATCAAGGCAGACTGCCCTCCATCTCAAGCTCACACCAGGACAGAAACATATCATATGGAATGATGTATATATGCATGTCTTATATAATATATAATAAGAAATATATAAGATATATATCATCCACTCTTTCTCTCCCTCACTCTTTGCCCATCTTCCATTGTAAGGGTAAGGCCACATTAGGGAAATAGGAATAGAACTACATTAGGAAATAGGAATTGCAAGTGCCTTCAGATAAATAAATAACTTAGGGCTTAGGCTGCTCCCAAGAAGAGTGCCAATAAATAACTTAGGGCTTAGGGCTGCTTCCAAGAAGAGTACCAATAAATAACATGGGGCTGCTCACAAAAAAGGGCTTTTAAAAAAGAAAAAAATAGATACGCTACCGTCAGCTAACTGCAGTGTTCCACTTCTGTGCCTGCTTGCTTGCTTGCTTGCTAGTAAACCCCCCCTCCTGAAAGGCTATAAAAACACCTCTTCCCTTAGACTCAGGGTTGCTCTCTCCTCTGTGTAGGATGAAGCAGTTGCCATGCAGCTAATAAAGCACTCAATTAGAACTTTATTAAAAGTCTGAGTCTGGTGAATATCGCTGGTCTATAACACCAAGATTACCATTAAATTCCTGTAAAATTAGTGTATCAAACAAGCTTAGCAGTGTGGTTAAATGCATATAGTGTGGGTCAGACTGCCTGGGTTTGAATCCTGGCTCTGCCAATTGCTAGCTGTGTTTTTAGGCAAGTTTTCAAACCTCAGTGAGCCTCTGCTTTTTCATCTGCAAAATCTGAACCATAAGCATAGGATCCATCTCAGTACATTGTCTGGAACACAGTAAGAGGCACGGAAGTGTTTGTTAAATCAAACAACACCCCTGTGTTTCCCCATTTTTGAAATGAAGAAATGGTTATCAACTTGTCAAAATCACCCATAAGGTCATTATGATGCCAAAGACCAGAAGAGCCAGTTTTGCCTCCAGTATTGCAAATTTCCAGTTTCCTGACTGGAAACTTCATGTTCCTTCCTTTTTGTTGGAGAAAAATGGCATTCACTGGGACACTGAGACTGAATGACGACAGGCAGAAAATGTATTTATTGAGAAACTCTTCCAACAGAGGGGGCCTGAAGAAGACTTCAGACCCCCACCACAGCCCCCTTGTGGAAAGTGCAGATGTGAATTTATGCAGTACATCAATAGATGGGGAAATATTAGTTCATGGGAAGGGGATTAGGGTGCAGAGTAAGGTGCAGGGACCAATAGGAAGCCCTAGAGATGAAAATTTTCCCTGAATGCTGCAGGAGTGGATGTTTCCTTTGATCTGTAGGGATTTAAAGTGTTTGTAAATAGTGAAGGTTTCCATCTCCCTCTCCCTCTGATATGCAGGTAGATGTAGTAAAGATCTCCATCTCCCTCTGATATGCAGAGGGTGAAGATCTCTATCTTCCTTTATACTTGTCTCTATGTGATTTCTTTGTTTAACCTGTGGGAAAGTGCCATGCCCTCAGGCATGGGGGAGGGGGTTTGCCTTTTCCCAATGCATTTCAGGGGAAACTGAGCTACAGCTCAATTATTGCAAACCTCTAACACTTTGATTTCCTAGATGTAAAATCAGCTAATGTGATTTCTCTTCTTTTGTCTTAAATCCCTTTGCAGATCAGCATCCCCAGAACACACCTGTATTAAGTAAAAAACCATGGACCCAATGGCCATCTTCTTCACCAGTGGACCACAGGCTACACCAAGATGGCAAAACACAGCCATGGACTTGACTTATGATCCTCCCTCCCTTTGCAGGAGGAAACAGGACACTACTTGGGAAGCTGGGTCACACATCTGGGACAGGGGCTTGTGTGGGTGTGTCCATATGGGCACATGTGCATGTGCTGGTGAAGGAGCTCTAAGTAAAAGTGACTCCATTCTGCTTCTCCTTCCTACTTTCTTTGGTTCAGACCTCTGGAGCCTGAGAGGTGAAGTTTGTGGAATCCTAAAGTGTTTTCTGATAGAGACCTTGGCACAACACAGGATGGCTGGCATATTTATGGTATCTGGACACTTTCACAGAAGATAGGAGGAAATGTGTTTGGAGGCAGCAGGCACTCTGCAAGCCACACAAATGGCAGAGTCATTGTTTCCCTGTCAGTGGCTCCAGGGTTGGGGAGAGACAGAATAGTCTAGCATTATGACCTGAGGTGACAGATCCCCTCCTCTCTCCAATTATGGGCTAATCAGACTTAGAGTTTCCCAGACATTAGCTATTTAAGAGGACAATAACTGGACCAAGCCATGCCTCCAAGCCACTGCCTCCAAACTAAAGCAAATATCCCATGACTTCTGCATCGCTCCAACTCAGTGAAGCTGTTTTGATGGACACGTCCCTACCCCCAAAGTTTTCCATTCATCCCCGCATCCCTTCTTGCTCCAACCCATCTGGTGCTTATGAGCCAGCTAAGGAGGAGAAAGACTGGCTTCAGACCCAACAGACTTGGGTACCAAGGAACTCCTGTTTCTAAGTCAAGTAGATTGGGTTCCAGTACAAATCATCTCTCTTAGCAATCACAGGGTGTGGACCAGTCACTAACCTCACTGATCCTCCATGAGTGTTATCCCCACTTTACAGAGGAAGAAACTTCTGCATGGAAGCATTGTGAGACTTCCAATATCATACAAATGGCAGGTCCAGCATAGGAGTCAAATCCATGACTTTTGAGCCCAAAGCCCTCACTCTTCACTTTGGGGGAAGAAACCCAGGGATCATAGGAAACTGTGACAAGCTCTAAAGAAACCTGCTGAAACTTGTCATCAAAACAAACCTTAGCCTTCCTGAGTTTGTAGTAGTCCTAAAGGGGAAATTCTTTGCTTCCAAGAATGAACATGGAAGGGTGATCAGACCTTTAAAGCCATCCCCTTTCTCCAAAGTCATGGTTACTGGTGCACCATCTATTGAGATGTCTGATCTTGATGTCACTGTCAACATGGCCTCAAGGGGGCACTGCTCCTCTAGTGACACCATTGCCCAAAGGCAAACATGCAGGTCCTAGCCTTCAATCTCAGGAGCACAACTTTAAGCTTGAATCAAAGGGAAAATAAAATACAGAGAAATGTGTACAGGACCAGTGATGCTCAACCCTGACTGTACAGTGACAATATTCAAGGAGCTTAAAACAACAAAACCAAAAAATGCATAGCTGCTTGGGTCCATCCTCAGAGGTTCTAGTGAAATTGAACTGGGATAGTCCACAGCAATGGTATTTTTTAAAAGCACTCACTTGAGTACCTTTGTCAAGTCTGACCAACTCTATGAGGGAGATGAGATACATTTCCCTCCAGGAAGCTTCTCTGGGGCCCTGAGGCTCAACCTTCAAGAAATCTAGGCTCTGAGAGAAAGAGGCAGATATTTAAGGCCAACTTCCAGGTTCCACTCTGATGCCCAACCTGCCATGCTTGGCATCAAGAAAGTTCCTTCCAGGGGACCAATGGTATCAAAAAGCAGCCCAATGAACTGCACAGCAGTTCCAGGGGCACATCAGGGGGTGCATTGCTGGACACTTGGTGTGATGTTTCCTAAATTTCAGTCATTCGCATCCACCTCCACTATTTTTTTTTCTCTATCCATAGCCATCCTTATTACTATTTACCTTAGCTTTCTCTTTAGATCATCTATTTCACTTGGAAACACTTGTAAAAAAGAAAAGTTTACCTGATGACCCTACATGGGAAACAGTATCACTTGACAAAATTTCAAGTCATGTATCACCATAAGAGTGATACAAACAAAACAATTTTCTTAAATTCTAGTTAAATTTTTCCTGCCAAAATCTCTTATTCTGAAACCTACCCTCTTCCTGGGGAAACAAAGGGAGATGAGTAAATTTTTCAGAGTCTCTTCTATATAATCAGAAGAATTGGAAGAGAATACCAAAAGGAATGTGATTAAATGTTGTTAAAATGTTTTTTCATGTACCTGTTAAACAATGTCATCTTTTGCCTAAGGAATGAAGACAAGAAATAGCTTAATAGTCATGTGCATAGGCTGTGGAGAGAGATTTACTCCAAATTCCAACCCTTGATTTGGTCAGCTGGGTGACTTTGAGCAAGCTCTTGTGTCTCTCTGAGCATCTGTTTCCTCTTCTTTAAAGTGGGCTATAAAAATACCTATTTATTCATCATTATAACACCCAAATGGAAACAACCCAGCTGTCCTTCAACAGGTGAATGGTTAAACAAACTATGGTATGTGCATTTAGATATGTGTAGCAATCTGGATGAAACTCCAGAGAATCATGCTGAGCTAAAAGTGGCCAATCACAAATCTTGGATGATTCCATTTATATAATATTCTTGAAATGACACAATTATAGAGATGGAGAAAGGATTACTTATTACCAGGGGCTAGGGAAGGGGATGGGGGGTGAAGGGATAGAGAATAAGGGAATAATGGGTGTGGTTATAAAAGATCAATACCAGAGATTTTTGTGATGTTGGAACTGGTCTGATTCTTGGCCATAGTGGGGGAAACAAGATATGCATGTGATACAATTTTGCGGGGCTAAATATACACACACACAAATGAGCATGAATAAGATGGACATATTTGAATAACTGGTGGACTATTCCATGCCACTATGTTGTGATGTTGAAATATTTTTCAACATGTTAATATTGGAGGAAAGAAGGTAAAAGGTACATGGGCTCTTATTGTAGTTTCCTATTACTACATGTAAATCTACAGTTATTTCAAAATTTAAAGTTTTACTTTTTAAAAAATACCAGTCTAACCCTTAAGTAAAACCCTAGGCTATTTATTTTTAGGAGCATTTTTTTAGAAGACTATATTTAATAGTAGAGTTATTTTTAAAATGTGCTTTCATCAACTGTGACAAAGGTATCATGCCAAAGCAAGGTGTCACTAGTAGGGTGGTATATGGGAATCCTGTATTTTATGCATGATGGTTCTGCAAACTCACAACTTCTCTAATAGAAAGAAAAGGCCAGCCTCATAGAATTTCTGTGAAAATCAATGAGACAGTGTTTGGAGAAGAAAATTCATTCAGCAAATGTTTACTGAGACCACTCACATGCCAGAACTCTATATGTGCTGAGCTTAGAGCAGTGGATAAAATAAGCAGGGTTCCTGTTCTCTTGAAAATGTTAGTGGTGTGCCATGTACAAGTGAATTATTTTTCGACAATCATGAGAATTAGCTTTATAACTTCTACTGCTTGAGCAGTAACCTGCATTGAGTGCTTACCTGGGAAGTAAATAGATTTGGAAGGATAACAAAACTTGCCCAAGTAGCAAAAGGAGCTAGAGGCAGGAGTGGAGACCAGACCTGAGCTCCAGGGCCAGGCTCGTCATCTCTACACTGACCCCCTTCAGCAGGGGTGCTCTTATCTTTGCAAGGTGACCCCAAGAAGACAGCCAAAGTGGAGTGTGGGGACTTTTACAACACCGGGGACAAAGCAGGTATGGATGCAGAGGGCTACTTCTGGTTGCTGGGGAGGAGTGATGACATCATCAATGCCTCTGGGTAGGTGTGGCAAGCCTTGGACCAGCGGGTGTCACTCACACGTGTCTGATAGGATATCACCTGCCAAGTCATGCCAACGGGACTGATGAGGGGACCCTCAGCCTAATTCCATGCAGAGAAGCATGTAAGGGGGCCCTGACCAAGGGGTCCTCTTTCTTGTGCACCTCCCCCAACCTGTGTCCAGAAGAATCAAGCAAAATAAGGACCCAGAGGGACTGAAAAGAGAGCCAGACTTGTAATAAGACATCAGGTAATTTAAGCGGTGGATATGGGAAAGGAGGTTGTTCTTGGGTCCCCATTGGTTGGGGAGCTTATTTTATCTTGTGCTCCTCAAATAGGGTGCAAGATGTCACAACAGAAACAAAGTAATAGCTAACATATATGGAGTACCTACTAGATAAAGTCTTTGTATCTTTAACTCACTTAATCCATCCTCAATATTATAAGATAGATGCTATCATTTCCCCCATTTTGCAGATCAGGAAACTGAGTCACAGAGCAATAAAAATTTTTGCATAGTCTCATAGAGAATACAGGGCAAAGCCTAGACTTGAATGGAGGTTGTCTGACTCCAGGATTTTTTTTAAAAGGACATTTCTGTGCAACAATATCTCTTGGAAATTGAATTTTTAAAAGTTTCTATAATAAACGCTGATATAGTGGGGAATAGGATGCAGAATTTGCACAAATATTTTAGATGAAGTTTGAGACTTCCAGGGAATTTCATGCTGGTGGAAGCTGCTTGAGCCGAACACCAGGACTTTGAGAGGACAAAGCATTGGAGGTGGTGATGGCAGGAGCCCTGGGAAGCATTGAGCCGTGGTATTTCCTAGCACAGAACGTCTTCCATCTCAGGCCCACGACAGCCAAGTCCCGGGTCTCTGGAAGATGTGACCCCCAGAGTACAAGATTTGGGGCCCAAGTCACCCCAACTCTAGCTCTGCCTCAGCTCCCGGGAAGGAAAGAACAATTGATCTTCAGGTTCCGCATCCGGCCGGCAGAGGTGGAGGACGCCCTGGCGGAGCATCCAACAGTGGCTAAGTCAGCCGTCAGCAGCAGCCCGGACCCCATTAGGGGGGAGGTGACCAAGAGGACAGGGAGGCCACCTTGACCAAGAGCAGGTGAAACTTCCAGCCTAGGACCTGGAGTAGAGGGAGGGCAAAGTGGGTGTGTGCACTTACACGAGTGGGCGGGAGGGGGCACTGTGACCTCACCTGTCACCCTGAAATGCTTTTGATTAAGAGGAGGATGACAGCTAATATTTAATGAGTGCTTGCTATGTGTCAACGCAGTTAACCCTCACCACAACCGAATGATATAACGACTCTTTTCCTACCCTTTTCTTTTAAACTAGCAGGCAAACAATCCAATTTTAAAAACATATACTCTATTTACAGATAAGAGCACAGATGAATAAAGAGATTAAGCAGTTGCTCTAATCACACAGCTAATAAGTGCAGGGGTCAGAAAGGAAATGTAAGCTATCTGACTGTGGAGAATGCATGTATTGAGTCAACAAGTATTTATTGAGTGCCTACTATATACAAGACCCTTATAATAATAAGCTACCAACATATATCAAACATCCACCAGGTCCCAGACACAAAACCATACATACAGTAATAGTAAGAATGATGGTGATATAATCATGAGAGGAATAAAATTTAAGTTGAAACTAATCAGACATCTTACATGCATCATTTCATGGAGTCTCTTACAGAAACACTGCGAGAGAAGAAATTTTATTGTCCCCATTTCACTGAGAAGGAACTGAGGTTAAGACAGATTAAGTAACTTTGCAAGGTATGGAATGGAAATTGGGTTTAAAGCTGGTCCTACTCTTTTCCAAAGCCACAATGCCCTTAGCCACTTTATGGTTCAGTATCAACTTGCTGCTCTGGTCATTCAATAACATTTACTTTTTCATAAATATATAAATTATTGGCCCTCACCCTGAGGCTCCACTCCTGTCCTGCAGGTGGTGGCATGTATTGTCCTGACTCCACCGTTCCTGTCCCATGACCAGGACCAGCTCACCAAGGAGCTGCAGCAATACATGAAGTCAGTAGCAGCCCCATATGAGTACCCCAGGAAGGTGAGCTGGGCAGGTGGATCAGGTCTGACTCAGGCTTGACTGCCACAAGTCTGCTAAGGCTGCTGGCTAGAAGCCTAGTAAACCAATGGCATTAGCCTTTTCTGTGGCAGAAGAGGCAATTCAGCTTGGTGGGGGTGGGGGGAGTAGACTTCGATGGAAACCTTTATCCTGTGTCAGACAGAGATGCACCTGGATGCACAATCACCCCCAGACATACCTGGGCACACTGGTATGGGACCCATGAATGCACACCCAGACCCACATGCAGCAGGACAGAGACACCCTGATGGAAACACACGCACACACAGGTACACACACTCAGGGCTCCAGAAACACTCCGCAGGGCAGACACACACAGTGGGCACACACATACACACAGGAATTCCCAAAGGGGCAAATTCACGTGCAAAGATACAAAACACAGGCACTTTAGCAGGAGCACACACAGACACACACACACAGATAGGTACAGACACACAGATATGCACAACTGACACACATTCACTGGCAACATGCAGACAC